>NW_004524689.1:2942792-2951523 GCF_000260255.1 Octodon degus
CTCTCCCTCTCCCTCTCCCTCTTCTTTTCCCTCTCCATCTCCCTATCTCTCCAGTTACTGTAGAAAATGTCCCTATGCTCCCTCCCTGTGTTCTGGCTCCCCATCTCACCCTGCACCCGTTTCTGTCCCATGAATCCCTGTAATGATGATGTCATCAATCCAAGCGGCCTAACTGCAGCCCAATAGATGGTGCTGCCTGATCTTGTGCTCCCAAACTGTGCTCTAAATAAGCCTCTCTTCTTTATGAAATTACCAGTCTTGGAGTTTTGTTATAGAAACAGAAAATGGGCTCAGACACTGGGCATGCAGGGAGAGGCCGTTTCCTCTCCTTCTGGGAAGGTGAGCCGGATATTTCACGCTTCCATCCCCAAAACTCACTGCGGAGTGAAAGGTCTCAGGAGAGTCCCTTCTAGAGCAGGTGGCCACGCCCCTGGCTTGCTGGGGCCCTTCTAACTGTGAGCTTTCACTAGAAGCTCTTTCCCTCCCACACAGAGCCCAGGTCTCCTTGTGGGCCCCGCAGTCACTTCCTTACCAGGTGCTCATTCTCTTAAGGGGGTGCTGGGCTCACCCTGCCATGGCTATAGGGTGTCACTGGCTGGGCCTTAGCGCAGCAGGATGCGGGTCCCTGGATTTCAGTGGCCCTTGGACACAGACAAAGGCTCCTTTCTGTCCTGAAGGCAGAAGGCTTCCTAGAACACCAGCCCCAGCAGGCAAGGTGGAAGTGGTGTGCGGAACAAAGGGGGCAGAGCACCCACCTGACCCCACACTCCACACCCTCGTGCTGCCCAGAGAAGCCTCTTGGCTGGTTGGGGTCTATGTGAATTGTGCAGATTAAAGGAGGTATCACGGAAAAACTGGAGAACAGGAGGCCTCAGAGCCATCCTCCATCATGCAGGGCATCCCAGTGAGACCCAGCATCCCATCCCCAACACGAAAGAGACCACTCATCCACCGGCCACAAGCAGCAAATGTTGCCGAGGACAACGGTTTCAGGACCGGGGACAGCGCTCCACCTTGCAGCTCTTTTCCTTGGGGACAGACTAGATGGGGTGGAGGGGACAGTGGTGACCTCCTGGTGTCTCCCGCACCTCACTGCCAGGTGCATACTTACATGCACAGCCGTTTCCAGTCCTCAGGAGGCCCTGGGCCTCAGAGGTTGAGACTTGAGACGTTTGAGTTTTACTGAGCTCATTGCAATAAATGCTGCTGACCAGAAAGCAATTAAATCTGCCAAAATGTATGTCAGTCAGACCCACAAAAAGGGGGTTTAAACCAGCACTGTTAACGAAAGAGATTGGGGAAGAGAACCCCTTTTCCTGTGGAGTTTAGACAGCTGAATAAGTCAGATGCTAGTTCATGGCCATCGCTTTGGCTTGTCCAACATTCCCTCTCTCCATTGCCACCTGGGACATGTGTGTCCCCCTCCCCAGCCTCAGAGATAGGGGCACTGTCCATTTCACAGTCTCCTCCCAGCCACAACCCCCATGCCCAGTCCGGAAGTAGACAGCAGCATGACCCGGGCCTCACGAAGCAGAGTGCACGTCAGGATCCAAGACTCCCTCTGCACTGCATTAGACAGACAGATACCTCCCCCGTGGAGCTGCTCAGTGGGTGACTAGCCAGCCCGCGACAGAGCTCCACACCTGGGCCACAAGAGAGACGCTGTGCCGACAGGGAAGCACAGGGCCCAGGGGCGCAGGGCTCCTGGAGGCAGCGGTGCCTGACACTGACTGCCTCTCATGAGCCAACAAATTCCCTTCATTACTTGTGGCATCCGGAACACATCTCCGCCACTCTGAATGCAAAATTCTTGTCAGATGCAGGTGCACAGCCATGTGGGAAAGAAAAGCACATCTATCAGATCCTGCTGGGAGCCAAACAGCAGGCAACAGATGAAGCAGAGCAAGCGGCAAGAGACAGCGAGGCCTTAGAGCAGCCTGGCTGCTCCTGGATTGTGTGGCCAGGGTCCCGTGGAAGCTGGAGCTCTGGGAAGCGGGTCACCTGGTGGCGGCCACTCCAGTCCCGGAACTGCAGTGTGGAAGCAGGAGGGAGGGGCTGGAGCACACCAGACCCCAGGCCTCCTGGCCTGCAACTCTGCCAAGCCGCCCTCCCAGTGGCTAAACTCAGACCAGGAAGCTTGGGGGGTTCCCCTGGGGGCCATGGGCAGAGCACAGCAGGTGGGGAGGGAGTGACAAGGGCAGGAACACAGCTGGAGAGGCCAGCAGGCAAGAAGCAAACCACGAATGATTTCTACTTAGACCTCATTCAGGGCAGTCTGGGGCCCTGGGGCAGGGTGTGCAGCAAGGCTTCAAGACCTCAGGAAAACGGCTTCCTCCCCAAGGCTGCCGCCTAGACCTGCTGCCCCAAGGGTCAAACCTGCGCGCCGCCTTCAGAAGAGAGCCCCCCGCCCCCTGCTCAGACAGGCAGGTGACCTTAAACTCTCAGAACCTCTCGCTTCTCTCTGTGGATCTCAGAGTCTCCCTGAACATGCATGTCGCTGCTGCCAGAGGCCTCAGCTCGCTGGTAGGTCAGGAGGCACAACTGAGGGAAGTCACTGGGACCCCGTGGCCACAGAGCAGGCCTACAGGGTGGCGCCTGCCTGCAGGGGCTGTGGCAGGGAGCTGAACGTGTCTCTTCCGATGGCCTTTACTTCCCTACTCTGCAGATTAATCTAACGCCGCCCCTGTTTCCCTACACGTCAGTAACAGCTGTATGACCGCCAAGCAAGAATCCCCAGCAACTTCCGGTGGAACGTGACGAGATGTACAAAACAAGACTGGTGGGATTAAGAAAGCTGTTAAGAAAGAATGCGTCTGGATTAGAAATAAGAATAATAATAATTGGCAGGGAGGGGAGCCCCACACAACCCAACGCCTCCATCTTGGCCGTTGAGCTCGGTGGGAGGGTGCTACCACAGCAGGAGGCCCTCCTGGGTGAGGGGCGCACCGGTTCAGCATCACACTAGGAAGGTTGCCCCTGGGGAGTTAGGATCTCAAAGAAGCCCCGGAGCTTCTCGGAATAGTTGCAGAGCGCAGCAGGGAATTGAGGCTCCGCTGCAGGTCTCCCCTACCTGGCCGTCCAGCTAACCATGCCCACCAAGCCCCAAGGAGGCGGCGGCCTTGGCTGAGCCACGCCCGTGCCCCCCGCGGAAAGCCAGGGCGCTGTTTCCAAGTCCGCAAGAAGCAGCCGTCTTCCGGGACCCGTGGCTGGGAGCTCCGTGCCACACACACGGCCAGGATGGCGCCGCCACCGTGCTAAACTCATTTCCTGAGCTGGAGTGGCGGGGCGCAGCGCGTCCGGGTCCAGCTTCCTTGGCCGGGGTACGTTCATTCGTTTATGGAACAACTCCCCCATCAGCGGCTGTCAGGACTTCCACAGCGAGTGGCTGTGGACTGCCCTGCTGAGACAAGAAGCAAGTGTGTGTGAGGCACGTCACTCTGCGTGCACCCCAAAGGCCTCCTGCGTGGGACACGCAGGGCAAAGAAGCATCTGCTGCCCCACTTTTCAGGGACAAGCGTCTCCTGGCTTACACCGGAACAATCCCAGAGACTCTGAATCACCGGGCTGGGGACAGCTGTGCGACCTTAATTACAGGGAGCTTCACACAGCCTGGGTCAGCAAGTACCTCCAACCGGAAATTCTCTCCAACACCCATGCCGGGAAGGGCCCCCTGGAAAGCCAGCCACACGCTGCCGCTAGAGCTCAGGGCAACACAACCTAGAGAGACCTCAGACAACAGCCTTTCCAGCCCACGGCCCCCAGGGACATTCAGCGCAGGGTGCCTGGGCACCTGCTGTGTGCTTGCCCCAGGCCCCACTTGCTCCTTGAGGGCGGGCAGCGTGAAGGGAGAGGATGGCAGGCCCAGAAGCTGGCTTCTACACCACAGCCGAGCCCACAGACTAATCCACACCCGAAGGCAGCACCTCTGGTGAAATCATGTCGCCAAAGCCCTCCTCCAAGTACCACGGACACGTGCCCTTGGGGATTGAGCTGCTAACACGGGATGCCTATTTATGAGCTCAGGGTTTCCAGGGTTCAGGCACAAGGGGGCGTGACCCCCAGCTCAGGCCTTTGCAAGGCTGAGGCTGGGGGTGGGGCTCTTTTCCACTCAAGACTCAACTGCAGCAGCATCCACTTCCACCGGGGTGGCCCATGGGATCCATTTCCTTGAGACTGTGGCATCTGTAACAGCCACATTGGTCAAAGTCACCACCTGAGGGATAAGAGTCTCTCGGGCTCAGAGCCGCTGCTCTGGAGAGGTCCAGACCTGCTGTTTGAGGGCTCCTTTGATTGGGCCAGGCCCACCAGGACACGTCTTCTTTTGATGAAATTTCAACTGTAATTCACTCTGTTCACTTTTGCCATCTACTGCTACTTTGAAAAGGCATCCTCTAATCCACAGGTCTTACCCACACCCAAAGGGAAGGGTCATGCAGGGCATGGCAAGCAAGGTTGGGACTCTCAGAGGTGTCAGAATCCTTGGCACACCCGTAACCACTCGGCAAACAGTAGTGAGTCCTCCCCACATCATCGTGACCTCAGCTGTGTGTGGAGGGGTTGACGTAACCTGCCCGGAGCTGGCCATTAACCAGAAGCAAGGCCAGCATTGAACTCCAGCCTTCTCGGTCTGTAGTGCACACTGCCTTCCGTGCAGGACGCCACCTGTGTGGGAAGCTCATCCTCGGCCCCTCTGGAGTTAGAGAGGGAAGAGACACGGCAGCTGATGGTTGCTCAGCAGTCATTCCCCACCTGTCCTGGCCGGTAAGGCCCCAGTGTGTTCAGCATTGAGCCTTCTTACACAATCCAAGCAGGACTCCCTCTCCGTGTAAGGCATGTCATGGCTGCTTCACACCAGTCATGGGACTCTTCACCTGTCCTGTGACATCAGGGAGGCCTCTGAGGGCTCCTGGGCAAGGTCCTGCGTAGCTCCAGTCTGCCCTCTCGGTCAAGACAGTAGCATGAGGTCCCGGCACCATCTTGGAACCGTGTGGGAAAGTTCAATTTTAACAAAGGACATCAGCTGGGAGCCCTGACCTTTCCAGGCTCCAACCGAACCCAGGACTGACCTCTGGACTTCTAGACTTAGTGAGGATAGATATTCTCGTGGCCCATGTGCAGCCAGCGGGCTGGAAGCTGAAGGCGCTGCTGCTGATACAGAGTGAGACGCGGAGACCCAGAGAGAGAACTTGTGGGGATGCTGCTGAGAGGAGGTGCATTCACCTTCTCCGAGCACAAGACCATGCATCTGCAACTCTGAGTGAGGCTGGGGACCGGGACGGGTGGCACGGGGTCACCTCAGGTGACTTCTGATGGTGTAGCAGCACCCTCGACATTTGCACATGAGCTCAAGTTCTCAAAGAAGACATTTCTTGAGCAGCCACACAGGCCCTGAGCGTGGGGACGTTTGGGGACCTGCACACACCCGCACAGTATAAGCCAGCCACATGGGGCCACCACCTAAAATCAAAGGCACAGGATGTGAGAGGGAGACTTTTCCCACCGGATGCTGATGCTTTCAGCTAATTGTCCCCTGGCCTTTTCCTCCTGGAAGCCTCTAGCTCAGCCCAGGCCATTTGGAAAACAGACTCCCTGCCTCTCCCCACATCCTCCCGAACCCTGTACTAAAAGGCCCTCTTTCCGGGCACCTAGAAGATGGAAGACAAGGAGGAGGCAGAGAATCTGCCTTTCAGTGCCTGCTTTGACCCTTATGTATGAACTGCAAGCCCAACAATTCAAAGGAGAAAAAACGGCAAGGGGCCGGCGCAGCTCAGAAAGTGGGTTCCCTCTAGAGCCATAGGGTTGAACTCATTCCTTAGTCTGAACACAAAGCTCCGGTGCAACTTTCTTCCTTGCTCCAGAAAGAATAATTTGGGACAAAGTATGGACAGGCCCAGTAAAACACGTGCATGGGAATCTGATTTGACTCTGCTGGGAGTGCAGCTGCACGTGTTCCAGAGCCAGCTAGCACCCTCATCAGCAGACACACGACCGTGATCCCAAGGCACGCAAGACACAGAACATGCATTCCTTTGCATGTGACATCTGTGTCAGGCCTGTATGGAGCCGACCATCAAGACACTTATTTCACAGATGGAAACAAGACAAGTTTGTGAAAAATTGTACAACAAGAGAATCAAGTGCCATTTGTAGACAATGAGGGAAGTGATAACCTAAGGGGAGACATGATTAATTGCCAAATAAATTATTCAGACAGCAATGACAAGAGGTCAGGGTGGAGACTGATTGCTCTGGTCCAGGGTAATCAGGGAGGGCAGCAACATCCACAATTAGAACTGAAGACACGGGGCTCAGACAGCGAGAGAATGAGTTTAGAATCTGCTCCTCAAAGGGGACAAAGATGGGGAAGGAAGGCAGCAGCCAGAGTGTGAGTAGTGTCCTCTTTTCTTCTAAAGAGACACTGTGCTGAGGAAACTCTACTCTGAGATTATCTGAGAAGACTCAGCTCTGAGAAGACTTCTTTGAGGAGGTACTGTTCTGAGGAGAGATTATCTGAGATTATTTGAAGAGATTCTACTCTGAGAAGACTGCTCTGAGGAGGCTGCTCTGAGGAGATGCTGTTCTGAGGAGAAAATGTTCTGAGGGGAGATTATCTGAGATTATTTAAGGAGACTCTACTCTGAGGAGACTGCTCTGAGGAGATGCTGTTCTGAGGAGACAATGTTCTAAGGAAACTTTGCTCTGAGAAGACTGTTCTGAGGAAACTCTACTCTGAGGAAACCATTTTGAGGGGCTCCCCTTGGAATGGCAAAATAGGTCATAGGGAAGTGGAAGGCAGGAAGGTGAATGGATTCGATCTCCTCAAACATAGCTATGATCTAACACTCTGGATTTCAACTGCACAACAAAGGCTGGTTGAACTAGATTCAATGCTGGATGACTGAAAACTAGACTATCCAGCTCTGCTTGTTTAAGGATTGTTTCTGTGAGAGAAAGAAGGCTTACATCTTCTGCTTGTGAAACCCTAAGAAGTCCTGGTCTGTCCCTGCTGCTTTCGCCATCTACATGAACAAGATACAGAAGTAGGTATTTTCAGGCGTTGGGTATAGGAAAGTTGTGGCATTCCTGAGAAAGACAAATCATGTGGGGAGCCTGACATTTGCTCTGGCCCCCTCCTTGTAGTCGTGCTGAGCCAGGCAGTGGAAACCAGAGTACGGAACCACTGAGGCAGTTGGCATGGCTGAGGAAGTGAGGAGAGGACAGAGCACGAGGGGGGCACAGAGGCTGGGTGGAGTTCCCTCCGTGTAAGTGACCAGGGGCTGTGTTCACAGAGCTCGTGAAGTCCCCAACTCAGGAAAAGGCTCAACACTCTTCAGCAGAAGACAGCGCAACACAGATTCCTTACACAGCACCACCCATGTGCTCAGCACTGAAAACAGCTATGCTAAAACCAGGGCCACCACCCGATCCTCGAAGGAGAACACCAGCAGAGTGCCTGCAACATGCTGTGATGACTCAGTTAGGAGACAGCTTAAAGCAGCTGTGATAAATGTGCCAAGAGGCCTATGTAAAACGAAGCCTTAACGAGTAAATGGATATGGAATCTCATGCAAGAAGTGAAAATAATTTCTTTTTAAAAAAATGGAAATTCTGGAGCTGAAAATCTCAATGTCTGATTATTACAAAAAAAATTACTGGCTGAGCTTCAGAGGAGATTGAATATGAAAGAAAAATAAAGGCTCAGGGAACTTTAAAAGAGGCATAATTTATCTACTGTAAAGAACAGAAAAATGAATTTTAAAAACACGATCTGATCTCAGTGACCTGCAGGATCCTTTAAAGTGATCTAACTTCCACGGGATGGGCAGAGAGAAAGTGCGAGAGAGCTGGGGAGGAGGCAAGAGACAAAGGGAGAGAGAGAGAGAAGCGGCGGGAAGGCAGGGCAGAGGGACAGGCAGAAGCAACAGTGGCCGGGTGTCCTCCACAGGTTTCATGGCAGTGTTCACGGACAAGCCCAAGGATCACAGCGAATCCCAAGCAACACAAATGTGAAGCCGAGCCTGCCACGGCCATCACGGTCAAAGTGCTGAAAACCCACCCAAGGAACACCGACGTCTGAACAACTAAAACTGAAAAGCAAATTACACCCAAGGGACAAGAATGCCAGGGACAGCTGACTTCTCTTGAGAAGATGAAGTCCACCAAACGATGCGATGGTGAGTTTCAGGCACCAAAGGCACTGTCAGGGTCAGCGTCATGATCTACGCACTGGCCCGCAGAATGAGAACACTGCTCCAGCACGAGCGTGAGGTAGAGGAGAAGAGAACGAGCCGTCTGAGACACTGGATGGCGGCGCTCAAGCTAAGGGGACAGCACTGCCGGAAGCCACCACAGGCAGGAATGCGGAGCAAAGCAAACGGTAAAGCCGTGATGAAGTATTTCTTTAAAACAGGGCTTATGCTTTACATAAATGACATTTAAATATTACTTGAAGGGAACAGATTATCACTACAGAGTGCAGTTTTAACATACATAGAAGTTAAGACCCCTCGCCACAATGCCACAAAGACTGGGGAAGCAACAGATTGGTGTGAAGTTCTTACATTTCTGTAAAAGTGAAGTGACCAGAAACGCAGACGGTGTAAACAAAGGATGTGCGTGGCAAGCTGGACACCCGCTAAGAGTCCTGGCACTCGGAAGGAGGGACAGAGGCAGGCGGACAATGCCTACCGGCTTGGCTTCGCTGACATTTTGCTCTCAACACGGGACTCGC
>NW_004524689.1:2952213-2963374 GCF_000260255.1 Octodon degus
TGCCTACCGGCTTGGCTTCGCTGACATTTTGCTCTCAACACGGGACTCGCTGCCCACGACCTGCTCTCCGAGCGGGACTCGCTGCCCAGGACGTGCTCTCCACGGGGACTCGCTGCCCAGGACCTGCTCTCCACGGGGACTCGCTGCCCACGACCTGCTCTCCGCGCGGGACTCGCTGCCCAGGACCTGCTCTCCGCGCGGGACTCGCTGCCCACGACCTGCTCTCCGCGCGGGACTCGCTGCCCAGGACGTGCTCTCCACGGGGACTCGCTGCCCAGGACGTGCTCTCCACGGGGACTCGCTGCCCACGACCTGCTCTCCGCGCGGGACTCGCTGCCCAGGACGTGCTCTCCGCGCGGGACTCGATGCCCACAACCTGCTCTCCGCTTGTCCCGCTGTAGCTTTCTCCACTGGCAGAGAAGCAGTGCGATGGGAGGAGGAGCTCCCACTTGGAAACTTACCTGGTGATGTCACAGTTTGGGTCCTAAAAGGCCCCAAATGGTCCATGTGCTGATGGTTCGGTCTGTAGCCCATGGGGTTCAAGGGAGGAGCTTAGTGGGAGGAAGTAAGGTCACTGGGGTGTGCCCTGAAGGGGATTCTGGGATCTCAACTCCTTCCCTCCTTCCTTTCCTTCCCACATGCCATAAAATGAGCAGACCTCCTCACCCATGTGCTCCTGCCCTGATGCCCTCTGCCACCACAGACCCAAGACAGTGGGGCCGAGTGACCATGAACTGACACTTCTGAAGCCATAAATGAAATTAAACCTTTTTTCTTATAAGTCAATTATCATGGATATTTTTCTTAGGGATGGAGACATGACTTCCCAAGAGAGAAGTAAACTTTCAATTGTTTAAGTCGTTGTTATTCTGTGTCCTTGTGACAAGTCTCCTTAAATACTTAAATTTTATTTATTTGTGTGTGTGTGTGTGTGTGTGTGTGTGTGTGTGTGTGTGTGTGTTGCCAGCTCAGCCCACCAGGGGGCGGGGCTGGCTGGCATGTGGTGCTGGGGGATTGAACCGAGGTCCCTGCGCTTTGCTAAGCTTGTTCTAAGTAGGTGCTTTAGACCACTGAGCCATCTCACCAGCCCCCTCCTTAAATACTTAAATTCTAGGTGAGACAATTGATATGTGTCAACTAAAAGGTTCTTTCTGTGTTTTAAACATGTTCTACACTTGCTCGCCACACATCTTATTAAGCATTTACTTCACCTTTCCACACTCAGACCTCCTTCTGTTTAACCTGCCTTGTTCTTTTCAAAATCACCAAGCGTACGTGTGCCACGTATTGGCAGTACACCTCCTACCAGACGGGTGCTTCCGCAGACAACAGCGCGGAGCTTAGGGTGGTGCTGGAGACTGGCTGCCTGGGCAGAAGTGGGGACGAATCAGGGACTTGGAAGACGAGCAGGCCCTGGGTGGGTTTCCTTTTGCCTGAGGTCAAAGCTCGTAGAAGATACAGAGAGGTAAAACTCAAAAGGAAGCCAACGTGGAACAGGCTCAAAAGTCCAGAAGCATGACTGGAAAAGCATCAGATGGAAAGAAGGGGATGGGGGTCCTAGAAATGGGACAGTCACACATTTAGACACTGCCCAGATCCTTGGAGGGCACAGAGCTTTGTGGATGGTGGGCAAACTGCACATGGCCAGCCAAGTCTAAAAGGCTGGACAGAGAATTATCGACCTGCTGCCCACCCCAGGAAGACAGGAGCCCAGTGACGGTGCAAGCGTGTCACATCTCAGTCTGAGTAGCTCCGCATCTTTAAGTGTTTATAGTAGAGAAACAAGGTCTGAAATCAGTGGTCTAAGATTTTTTTTTTTTTGGTGGTACTGGGGGTTGAACTCAGGACCTTGTATTTGCCAGGCAAGCGCTTATTCTACTGAGATATCTCCCTGGCCCTGGTCTAAGATTCAAACCAAAAATTCTAAAAAAAGAGAGAAGAAAAGCCAATAGAAAGAATAAATATAAAATCCAAATCCATAAAAAACAGGAAACAATAATGAAAATGAGTGTCTGGCTTTGAAGGCTAATAGTAATGCATCTGCTTCTTTCAATGAGAAAAAAGAGCAGCAACACAAATCAACAACATTATCAAGGACACGGTTCATGCAGAACCTGTAGACACTACAGGAATAGCAAGAGGATATTAAGAACAAACTTTTGCCGATACATTAAATAAGATGAAATGACCATGTTTCTTAAAAACTACACCTGCACATAACTGACAGAAATGAAACAGAAAAAATAGAAAATCCAATTACCCAGTATCTATTAAAGAAACTGATTTGGTTTTCAATCAGCTTCTGACAGCGAAGCTTCAGGCAGACGGCTGCACTGGTGAGCTCCACCCGGGCTCAAGGTGGAGCTAGCGCCAGCACTCCCCGAAGCTGCACACAGAACACCAAAGGAAGGGCCAGGCCTGTATTGTTTTCTCAGATCAGCATCACCGAGATAGCAAACCCTGAAAGTGCATTTCGAAAGAAAGGCAGGAGGAAAGAAAGAATAGGAGACCACTCTTTAGAGTGTGGTTGCAAATCAAAATCAGCCACTTATTAGAAAGGTAATGTGGCACATTGCATTACAGTATGGGTACAAAGTTGATTTAGTATTGGAAAACTGATCACTGGAATTTATCTTGTTAATACAATTTGAGCTAAAATCAAATGATTTCTTAAATAAATTCACAGAAAAATACTTGGCAGCATTGAGCACCAATTAATGTCAAGTCCCACTGAAGCAGGATCTGAGGATTCTCAGTCTGATAAAAGGTGCATGTGAAAGTCAAAGGGCAGAACCAACTCCATGCTAAATGTCACGACTAGAGCTGCCTGGTTCCACATGAGCCCGAGACTGATCCATCTCATCAACGTGTTCCAGGTGAGCAGTAACCCCAGCCATTGTGAGGAGTCAAGGAAAACAGAACATCAAGGCCAGGAAGGAAAAGAACAGCTCTCCCACCACAAGGGACAGGACTGCAAGAGAGAAATCCTCCCGGAAGTTAGCTGAGCCACGTCGCAGAGACGCACTCGGCACACGCAGGTCTGGTCTCACAAAGCCAACAATGAAAACTCATAACTTTACTTTTAAAAGTCAATTGCATTTAAAATAGCTTTGGATTGCTTCTCAGTTTCTTAGCTCAGATCAAAGGTAAAATGGTTTTGGAAATTATAAAGGAGTTGAGAATGAATTTAACAAAAGTTGTACAAGAAAGAATATCAAAGAGGAAATAGCCATGAGCTAGAGGTCTGGATGTTGTCAACATAAGAGTTCTCTCAAAACTGACCTACAGATTGAGCTTAATCACAGTGGACATTGTGTTGTGTAAGTTTTGACCAGCTGAGTCTCAAAGTTATACGGTTTTAGGACCCAGGATAGTCAAAATAGGACTCAGAAGAGTCAAAACAATATTGAAAACAATAAGTAAAATTAGAAGACCTAGTATACCAGATTCCAGGTGAGTGTGATACAGATTGACGGCCTCTGAAACACTCCAAAACCTGAGATTTTCTGAGTGTCAAGAGAGGCAACAAGAGGAAACTTCTCTATGCACATAATGATGAAAACGCTGTAGATTAACTTCACTCTATGTGCATCAATGCTGTGTCTAGACAGGAGCCCCACCCCCAGATAAACACACAGAGTCCACAAAAAACGCACACACTGCAGCCGGTCCCCTTACTGATAAATGTCTGCAGCCCATGGCCATCACTTTGGCCCTCTTGTAATTGCAGAACCCAAAGGTAAGCTCATGTTGTCTCCATAAATTCAGGGTTACAATATTTACACAAGTGTTTCTTTCCCTGATGTATACTTTTTTGTAGACTTGGTATATGCAAATAATTCGCAAGGTGGGTAGACAGCATAATCTGAAATACTTCTGGTCACAAGCATTTCAGATAAGGCACCCTGAGCTTTGACTGGCATGTGAACAGGACATGGACACACCGGGTTGATCGTGAAAACTTGAAAGTTTTCGCTAGCTAACTCAACGGAGGACACAATATCCTTCCAACACATGGTTCTCAAACAGCCAGATGTTCACAGTATGAAATACGAGTGGTGATCTCCTCATCATATTTGAAATATCTGCTCATAAAAAGACTCAGTTAATAAAGTAAGTGAGTAAATCAGAGTAGGGTAAAGACATTATAGACCGTACGAGGAACTCCCGTTAGAACAGCGGGAATTCAACAGCAGAATAAGAGAGGAAAAAATCCAACTGAGTTAAAAGAGAAAAAATCTTGGAATAAACACCACAGTTGAAGGTCTAGGAATGATCAACAAACACAGCTTCAGCACCATGAGTTCTCGTGTCAGTGTCAATCGATGTCACAGCAGCACAGGCTAAGGCCATGCGGTGCTGAAGGACAGGGAGCAACCGGAAACCTCACCCGTTGGTATTTCTGTGTAACAACACAGCGTGGTACTTTCTCATAAAAGACAGCAAACACTCCTGAGTTTATTTACACAAGAGGCAAGCATGCATCCACAGGAAAAATGTGACTGTGTGTAGCACCTTATTCTTATGGGCAAAAGCCGAAAACATCCCAAAGGTCCAGCACTGGAAAAAACAGCTCAACAGATACCAGTGTATTTCTACCATGAGAAACCGTGCAAAAGTCAAACGTGAGTGCATATCGCTACGTGCAGCAGTGTGGATGAACCTCCAGGACAAAACGAGCTGAAAGAAAGCAAGGCCACACCGAAGAGAAAACATTCTATCCTCTCATTTCATTATTTTAGAACAGGCAAAATTATAGTCAAAAAAGAAAACCTGAGAAATGGCAGGGAAGGGGCGGCCCAACTGTAAGAGGCAGGAGCGGGTATTTTGGATAAGAACAGAGCTGCATGACACAGTTGTATGCAGTGTGGGAATTCATCCAATGACACACTCCAGATTTGTGCACTTCTCTTTCCTTCTTGTATTTAAACAGTATTTTTTGAATTTCTAGAAATTCATTATTCATTTAGGACTACTATGAAACCACAGTGCTAGCACACTCGTTATAAAGACAGCAATGCTGCCAAGGATCTGAGGCATTGAAATGCCTCGTACACCACTGGTGGGAATGCAAAATGGGGAAGCAGCTGCGGAAAGCGGTGTGGTAGTTGTCAAGAGGCTGGATAGAAATGGGTCTACCAGAAGATCCAACAGCTCTACCCAAAAGTACGTAGGCGACGTACAGAGTTGGGGTCAGGAAGGACCACCCACACACCCACACCAGGAGTGCCACAGTTCTGTTCACAGCAGCCGGATGTGGAAACACTCACAGTATCGAGTTACGGAACACCCAGCATTCAGCCTTTCAAAAGAAGGAAATTCTGACCCCGGCAGCAACGTGGAGAATGGAAGCAGGTGCCACGGTCACCAGCTACAATCCTGCACGTGGGCCTCAGCTCTACCATCAGATGGCCCAGTACTGCCCGACCCAGCAGTAAGTCCCACCTAGCCAGCACATGGATAAAACTGCAGCACATCACAGTGGGTGCAAAGAGCCAGTCACAGAGGGGTGAAAGTTGCACGACTGTACTTCTGTCTAACATATTCGAACTCATGGAAGTGGAGAACAGAATTTTGTGGAATTTTAGTGACTTAATAAAATCCACAGAACAAGAACAGAGCTGTATGTTAGTCTGGGCTCTCCAGAGAAACTGAGTCAGACAGTACAGTAAGCAATGGGCTCATGTAATTACGGCACTCGGGAAGTCCCGGACTTATAGCCAACACGCAGGAGACCCAACAGAGTCAATGGTGTCAGCTCCAGTCTAGGTCTAAATCTCAAGACAGGTGATGACCAGTGGCCACGCTCGAAGATGCTCAGAGAATTCTTGCTTGCTCTGCTTCCGGTTCTCTGTGGGCCAGTGCTGAGCTGCTTGTGTCCACCACATTGGAGAGGACCCTGTGCTCCACTCGGCCCACCAGTGCAAACGCTAATGGCATCCAAGCACTGTCGTAGGCATGGCTGAAGCCTCACATACCCGGGGATCTGTGTGCCCTGTGGCCCAGTGACACTGACGTGAAAAGCAAACCAGCCAGAGCTCCAGAGCTGTCCTCGGGGCTCTCCAACCCCGGTGCTGACAGAGACCACAGAATCCCCAGGGCTCCATGAGCACCTGCTGCCTCTGCCTCTGCTCTGCAAGATGCTCTGTGGCGCATCCCTGAGGGAGGTGATCCTGCATGGGGAGGCCCAGCTCACACACCATGTCTCCCCAGCCCAAGTTTCCGCAAGAACTGGACTCGTGTATAAATCTACATCTCTAGTAGTCATTCCAAAAGGAACTTCCAGTGTCCACTAAAAGCCACTTCTTCTAGGGGTCTCCCCCAGTAATAATGGGGTTGCCCTTGACTCAGTTGGACTCAGACTTCCTGACACAATGTACACCCAATCTTTCGAGAGATGCCAAACAGATGCCCAACCCACTCCCCAATGCTTTGGGGTCACCAGCTTGCTTCAAGCCCCATCTACCTCCCTCTGCTGGTGAAGAAGCTCTAGTTCTCCTGTTTCCCATTTACACCCCATGTCCACTGGCACACAGGTCATCTGCAGCCAGCAGCTGGGGCCAGCAGCCTTGTTAAGCAGTGCCATTGGCAGTCGGGCACCTTTCTAGCCTTCCCTTAACGTCCGACCTCCCGCATGGGACCCAGGGTCCTTGCCACGGTCTAAAGGCATCACAGGCCTGATCCATGGGGCCCCTGGTCCCTTTGGCTGATCCTCCTTCCCTCAGCTGCCAGCTCTGCTCCAGCCACCTTTGGCTGCCCCCTCAGCCACATCTGCACAGTCCCAGTCCTCTCATCTCCCAAGGGCTCTCTTGGGTCAGCTATTCCAATGGCTGGCTCCCCAAAGCCCCAGCATCCCACCCAGCTCTTCCTGAACAACAGCTGCCTTGATCTGGAGTTCCCTAGAAGCAGACACCTGGACGAGGTTAACCGCAGGATTTTAATCAGGGAGATGTCCATAAAAGAAATGGAAAGGGGAGCTAAAATTAGAGATGGCCTCAGGGAGCTGCAGCCCCAGCTGTGGTGTAGGGGAACAGCTGAGGGAAGGCCGAGGCTGCCTGGAGGGCCAGGACACTTTCAGCAGAGCTGCTGGGGTTCCCACCAGTGGGCTTCCTCAGCCCTTGACCTGGTATGAATACAGGGGTGCAATAAGAGGCACGGCCTCCGCCTCTGGCCCATCGTGCTCCGGCCGTAGGAGGAGCATCGTCTTGGGCCAGAAACAACAGTCCACAACCTACCCATGCTCCTAGCCACCACCTCCCTTCCAAAAAATGAAGGACCTGTTCTCTTCCCTCCTAATCCCAGTGTTGGGAGCAAGGTTGGGTACACAGTCAATGCTCAATTAAATTTTTTGCATGAACAAAGGGAGGGAGGGAGGGATAGATGAGCAGATGGGTGGATGAATGGGGCAACCCAGGAAGCATCTACCCTCTCTTGATCCACAGAGCTCTTTGCAACCCCTCCCTTTCCCATATGGAATTTCATTCCATTGTCTTCTCTAACTAACCCAGATGTGAAAATCAAGGCCAGGACTCTGGCCACCTGTGTTTGGCTCCACCATGGCACCAAATGCCTCTCAGAGAGTGAGAGGAAAGTCTTCTCAGAGAATCTCTTTTGCTTCTCATTTCACCTTCAAGATGCTGCCTAGGCCAAGGCAGGACTCAGCTGCGCCTCCTGAAGGTGGGAGGTGGGTACTGCCGTGCCACACCTACCATCCTGGGCTGTCCCTCTCTGGTCTTCCTCACGTCCTCATCTTCCTCCAGGCTGCACCCCGGTTAGGTGGAGCCAGCAGAGACTTTGGTTGGAATGCAACAGGACTGGACGCCAAAGCCTCTGACTTCCGCCCATCCGTGGACAGCCTGCTCGGAGCCCCCCGCTCCCCTTGGGCCAGCATCTGGCACCCAGCCAGGCGGTGTCTCCACAGAGCTGGCAGTGTGACATTCCCCTGCAAGCCACCTCCCTCCCTGGATGGCGCTCATGCGTGGCCCCAGCAGCCCACTCACCCTCCATGTCAGGCTTGCAAAGCCAAGCCAGGGAACAGGTTCATACCAGCACAGTGCCTCTGAATTCTCAAATGGGAGCTGCTCAGAGAGTGGCTGTGATTAGTCATTATTATTAATAATAAATTCAAAGGGAGCAGAGTGGAAACGCCCAGTGCCCCACAGCTTGATACACTGCCACGTCCCTCTGCTATTGGTAATGCCATTACTTTTACAGCTTAATCTTCCTGTAACCATTTTTCAATAATCAGGGAAGTTAAATTAAATTAAACACAACTCTTCGCTGTGAAACGCACAGCCTTGCTTACCCGGCTTTTACGGCAGGGTGTTGACTCAGGGGACGGAGCTCTCAGCAGGTTTCCAGCACTTGGAGCTCCGACGCTTCATGACGCTGCCACCCCCGTGGCTCTGCCCCAGACGCATTCTGGCCAGAATGAATAAATCTCACTGCTAGCGAAGTGGACTCACTTTTATACCACAAAACCAGTGTGTCTCATTGGAATCCTTACCTTGCGTTAGTGCTGACAAACCCGGAAACGGTAGAGCCCTCATAAATCACAACCAAGGCCACCTCAGAACTGCTGGAACAACAAAAGGTCGGTATAGGTGAGAAAAAGAGCCTGCTTCTCTGGGGCGCGCTAAAGCGGTATGCACTTTTTTGACACAACACAGGCTAAGGCAGCTCTTTGAGTTTTGTTGCAATAGTTTTAGAACTGTGGGATTTCCTTTTAAATAAAGGACAATACACACTGGGATTTGTTTGGGATTAGCTTACTTCTGTACAGAGCTGCAGTGTGGAAAAAAAAAAAAAAGAGAAAAGATGGCCAACACCTCACTCACATCTGCGGTTGCCATAAGGGATGCTTTAAAGATAGCACCATACAAAGACTGTAAAAATAAGTTACGGAGGCTTACAAGCTATGCGTCTGAGACAGTAGCACCATCTGCTTTAAGTAGCATTTATTTTCCTGGAAAAAAAAAACCGTTCTAAAACTGAATAATGGCCACACAGCCTAAATATTTGCTTCCCAGGAGCATCCTGGGAATGGTACACAAACGTCCCAAGAATTCAGAAGGCATCACCAAATGCTGAGACGGAAGGATGCAAAGCCACCCTGGGATGTAGCGTGTTCGACTGCTATGTAAATTGAAAGCATCATTATTTATTGCTTTTGCAGCTCCGACAGTTGGAAATATTGCAGAATCAAAAGACATCTGTTGAGTGCAGCAGGACTGTCTGCAGAGCGGCCCCCGGGATTGAATCGTGTTATTTCTGGGCCCCCGAGTGCAGGCGCAAACTCGCTGTGAGGAGCAACCTGCTCTGAGCTCTTTGCAGCCACTCACTTGGCACAAGCGCAGCGCTCCAGGGGGGCGTGCCGGGGTGTCATGTGTGAACTCCAGCTGGCGGCTGGCATGTGGGTTCCGCTCCTCACCATCTGATCCAGAAGGTCAGATTCTGCTGCTTGGCTAAGCTCCTCTGTATTCTGCACAGACCCCTGGGAGCATTTAGGGGCCTGTCAGGCCAAGGCCCTGTAATTTCCTGGTCGGCTCAATTTCATCTGTACAATGGGAGTAATGGTGTCCCCCATGTTACGGAGTTGCTAAGAGAACTGAATCAATGAACACCAGGTGCAGTGTCTGGAAGCAGAGCTCCCGGGATGTCTGTTTGTCCTTTGGTCCTCTGGAGGATATCAAAGGGCTAATAGGGCTCAAGGCAGCATAAGCGAGGGCTGTGTCACAAGCACCATGGCACTTGACATGGGGCAATGGGTGGAAAGATGATTCAGCGACCTGTGGCTGCAGCCCTCGATTCTGCCCCGTGGGGTCTCTTCCCCCATGGCCCTGCTTTATTCTCTGCGAGCTCACATCTGCCAAGAGCAACCACACCAGGTGCAAACACCTGGCCCTAACTCTCTCGGGGCCACCTTCTCACCTTCCCCACTCTGAGCAGCTGGCATGGGACAAAGCAAGTTCAGCGGGCCTTGACGTGCCCTGCCACTGCCTGATCACCCCTGCCCCTGCCATCCACTCCCTGGGAGCCAGCGACAGCTCTATATGCTCAGAATATGCTGGAAGCTCCCACTGGAAGGTCCGCCTCAAGATCCTCTCTGATAACCATCTGCCGCCCCTGCACACCAACATCGCAAGCACGCAAGAAACGGATCCTTGTGCCCAGTGCGGTGTCGTCATCGCCGCTTACATTTCTGTCATAGTTACTAGACCTTCTTCATTAATGATCCCCGCAAGCACAGCAGCTAGTACACTGCTGGCTTCATTGTCAGCAAATTTTACGAGTCCTCGCTCCTGACAGCCACTCATGTATTCTCCAGGAAGGAACTGCGTAGCCATAAGATGCGGAGCAGTGTGATCCTGGGAAGGCGTCAGCCATGCTTTGAGGAAGCACAGTTCTGATGAACCTGCTGCCCGCTTCTGCCTGGGTGCCTTGGCCACCATGACCTTATCAGTCCCAGGGCCCTTACGGGGGATACTTCCTAAGCATTGGCAAGTGACACTTCCAGGGTGCCAAGTGATGCCCATGTGATGGTGCCAGAGGGCAGGGGACGGGCATGTGGCCCGCAGGCACGGCACAGCAAGGAGAAAGCCTCAGAGAACCAGCTCCGGATGGCTCCCTGGCACCCTGGTGGGGACGGGCCGGAGGATGGGAACCTCGCTGCAAATCAGCCAGTGTGCCAGGTGTTCCTGGAGCTATTTCAAAATAACAAGACTGGCAGAGGCAGCAAACAACTTGGGAAGATTGTTCTCATTCCGTAAGACCAGGAGCCAGGGAGGGCCTGCATTAGTCATTTCGGCAACGCCGGCACTCAACACCCAACACGCACAATTTAAAGGAGGAGCGACTGATTTTTGCTCGCAGTTGTAGAGGGTTCGGTCCATGGTCAGCTGGCTCCAGGGCAAGAACTATGATAAAAGCACGGGGTAGCGGGCAACTGCTCACCCCACAGCAGCCAGGAAGCAGAAGGGAGACGAAACAAGGACACCCCCTTGCAGGATGCACCCCCAGCGACCTGCCTCCTAAGGGTGCATTCCGCTATGAGCTCTCAAACGGGTGATCCGCTGCTGAGCACATCTCCACGATGCCGCCACATCCCAGTCCCCACCTCCGACCACGCGAGACTTTGGGCAGCACTCCAGGGCCCACCTCC
>NW_004524689.1:2963474-2979596 GCF_000260255.1 Octodon degus
AGACTTTGCAGAGCACTCCAGGGCCCACCCCCGAACACGCAAGACTGCAGAGCACTCTAGTCCCCACCTCCCAACACGTGAGACTTTGTGCAGCACTCCAGGACCCACCTTCCAACATGCGAGACTTTGCGCAGCACTCCAGGGCCCACCCCCGAACACGCAAGACTGCAGAGCACTCTAGTCCCCACCTCCCAACACGCGAGACTTTGCAGAGCACTCCAGGACCCACCTCCCAACACGTGAGACTTGGCACAGCACTCCAGGACCCACCTTCCAACACGCGAGACTTTGCAGAGCACTCCAGGACCCACCTTCCAACACGCGAGACTTTGCGCAGCACTCCAGGGCCCACCCCCGAACACGCAAGACTGCAGAGCACCCTAGTCCCCACCTCCCAACACGCGAGACTTTGCAGAGCACTCCAGGACCCACCTCCCAACACGCGAGACTTTGCGCAGCACTCCAGGACCCACCTTCCAACACGCGAGACTTTGCGCAGCACTCCAGTCCCCACCTCCCAACACGCGAGACTTTGCGCAGCACTCCAGGGCCCACCTCCGACCACGCGAGACTTTGCTCAGCACTGCAGGCTTACATCGGAACCAGCTCTTGGGGACATGGGCTCAGAGAACAGACAGCAGAGTGAGTGGCAGAGGGGCAGGGACAGAGCCCAGGGATGGACTGTACAGAGGAAGACGCGCCACGCTGTGAAAGAGAACAAAACGCTCTTGGGTAACATAAGCAGTCTCAGGTGGACAGACAGGAAGGCGTGGGCTGAGAGCAGAAGCTCAGGCAGAGCCGGGACAGGAGGCGTACAGGGGAGGGTAACTGGCGGTCGGCGCGGCGAGGGCAGGCAGGAGTGGGGGGATGTGCACGGCTGCAAGGGAGGGGAGGGAGGGACAGAGGATGGCCCCAACCAGAAAATGCAGGGGGCGCAGGCCCAAGGGCCAGCCTTCGAGGGGGACCGTGGACGCACACAGCTGCAGTGACGTCGGAGAGGAGGCGTGGAGGACAGCGCAAGCGGTGGTGACGCGGGGCTCGCACTCCGAGCGGGAGTCCCCCGGTGGGAAAGGAGGACTGTATGCTTTGAGCGCCTGAGGTCGGTTTCTGAAGAGCCACTTGCTGCTCAGACCTTAGCCAGGCACGGAGCACAGACTTACATGGTCACACGCACCGAGAAACACTTCGTGGGGTGACTTGGTTGTTTCTCACTTAGGTGAGTCTACGTGGTACAGCCCACTACACGCACAGACACACTATGCGTGTGTGTGTGTGTGTGTGTGGCCTAGTCTGATGATGTAGGGCTGAGATAAACACAAGCATAGCAGATTAAATCAAGCTTGAGGGAAGAAGATGTGGCCAAAGCACAAGGCAAACGAGCTGGCCACGGCCTTGCGGACACAACACACAGGCCGTTCTGCACTGCACTTCAGCAGAGGTGCATTGGAAGGGGTTAGCACCAGGAGCATTGCTGGAGGTCGCCACCAAGGACGATTGGTGGCCCATACCTGCATCCACGGGTTTGTCCACACCAGACCACAGCAAGCCTGTGAGGACCACTTCGCACTGTGACATTTTCATAGCTACAGCCCCATAAAGCAATGGGATTTGTCAGCTCTGTTGTAATCTTATGAGACACTGTTATTGACAGAAGTGGCGTCACGTGCCACGTACGGGTGCACACGCGATCGCTGGCCCAGCTGGCAGCGTGCTCTCCGCTGGTGCCTGTGGTAGGAAGCACAGCTGCCTAAGCATCAGGACCGCGGGAGGCCGGCGGTGGGTGATCTCACGGCCCAGCGCCCCCTTGCTTCAGAGCCAGCTGGCTGACCTTTGCTCCCATGGGCTCAGTTCAGAATGCCCGCCCCCCTTGCTCTGAGCAGGCCAGCCTGGAGGCAGCACTGCTGGTCTGCTGCCCTGGGGTCACTGAGGGGGTCACTGAGAGGACGCCTGTAACCACGGCACATGTGCTAACAGTCACTGGTGCGATCCCCATTTGCTTCCCTCTGAAAGGTTTTGTCTGTGGATTCCACTTCCTTGAGCACTGCCATGGCTCGGATTCCAGGCAGGGAAAAATGAACAGCAAGAGGTGAGATTAGATTGGTTCCCTGAAGGTTGTCCTACAAGGTCCGGTGCCATAGTCCTGCATCACCCAGGCAGGCTGAGCACCAGGTGGATGCACAGGGGAGGGTACCCGGCTGCAGCCAGGTGATGCCACGGTGGGCAGCTATGGAGGGAGAGTGGTGGCCTGCAGCCACGCCCAGGGAGCGGTGGCACCACCAGTGGAGGAGGCCACAGCCAGCCAGCGCTGCTGACACTGTTAACTTCTCCTGTAGTTAACAACGAGGACCAGGGTGCTCCTTTTTCTTAGGCCAGAGACAAGCAAGGAGAAAAGGTTTCTGACCTACCTCTGACTTGGATACCCTGGGGGGACTGGTGGCAGTGTCGCAATTCAGACAGTTCCCTGGCAGAAGCAAGACTGGCGTTGTCTGAGATGAGGAAACCGAGGAAGCCTGCACGAGGGAGGGAACAGTGCCAGGCTGAGCAGGTGGGGGTGGGGAGCAGAGAAGAGAAGACCCGGACCGCGGACCGGGACAGCAGCACTTCCGTGGGCAACTCTGAGCTGAGATGCATACAGTGCCCCCCAGGAGACTGTGGAGGACGGGAGCTTGCCATGCGCCGATTCTACTTGCTGCTTCTTGTCACCCAATCTCATGCATGTGTGACATCTGGTAACATCAGTGTGCAGGTTCTATGATGAGACCATGCCTCGGGGGGCTCCGAAGCTGGCAAGGCCTTGGGCACCCATCGGATGCCAGGGGAGGGCACCTGGCTGTGCCAGGTGGTGGTGGCCCAGCCCTGTTGCTAACCAGTTCTGGGACACTGGGCAGTTGCTTAGCTTCTCTGATCCTAGTAGTAACGTTCTTACAGGTTATTTGAGTATAAAATGAGTTTAAATACTTATTCTACCCCAGGTACGACACCAGGTAGTCAATAAACGATGGGCATTTCCTACCCATTCTCTTCTCTCTGATCACCATTGCTGTTAAAGCTGAAGGGAGCACCCTCAGGGTTGTTCTGGTCAGGAGTCTGGAAAAGGCGTCCCCTGCTTGTGTTTCAAGCCTGGTCCACTGTCGGGTGGGCGGGCCAGGCCAGCAGCGCCTTCAGCTCTGTGACGAGGCTCACACTTACGCAGTCCTGGGTGAACTTTGTGACCTTCTGTGAGCAGGGCCGGCATCGGGGCTACGTGGCTCATGGGACCCAAAGCAGTCACGCCATCAGCTTGAAAGCCTTATAGTCTTTCAACAGAGGACTCTGCATTTTCGCTCGGCCCTGGCCCCCATGTAACTATCCGTGATAGGAGGTCTTTTATGCCCACCTCCTGCAGCTGGGGGGAGCACAGCCCCATCAAGCTAAGGAAGCAAACGAGAGGCCCGCTGATGAACTCACGAAAGTTCCCTGAGTTTTGTCAAACAGTGCCTGCAAGATGAAAGTCACCATTTAAAGGAGCAGTTCAGGGGCACTGGATGTATTTTCTTTCTTGGGCACCAGTCTTTGTTCCTACTTTCTTGAAAACTGTCATCACCCCCAAAGAGACCCTGTGGCCATCATCCTCCTGTCCTCACTCCACTCTGCCCGGCCTCTGCGCCCACCGGCTGCAGCCCCCAACTTGTCTTGGAGGAAAAGATGAGGCACGGCAGCTGGGTGTAGCGCCTGCGCAGTCAGGATCCCAGCGGTCCTGGGCGCAGCTGCGCAGCTGCATCAGGAGAGGTCGGCGTCAGCCTTGGGGCACGCCCTGCTGCAGAGTGTCTTCACTGACCAGGGTGTGCCAGCCCACCTGGTCCGCTGAGAGCGGAGAGAGAGCAAAGAAGCAGAGGCAGGGTGAATTCTCTCTCCTTGAGCTGCCCCCAGACCCTGCCACCTTCGGACCCTGGACCCCAGGACTTAAGCCAGGACCTTCACCTCTGCCCTCCGTGTTGGTGTGTGGCTCTGACCAGCAGGGAGGCTCCGAGTTCTTACTCTGTTAAGTTAAAAGTCATTGTCTCAGGAACATTGCATGGCCATTATGGTCCTCATCAGTGTCCCTACTACTGTGGTCACACGGAAGCAGGCAATGATGGAGATGATGACGGTGATGACAGCTGTGGGGGGAGCGACCCAGCCCAACACGACACAACTGGCAAAGGCCAAGCCTCCGTCCTGTGTCGCGGCTTCCCATCCCAAGGCTGAAGCTGGTTCTCCCAGTTCAAAAGCCCGCGGTCTCCCCTGCCACCTGGCTAGGTCTCCCCGGGGAGCATGGATGAGGCCAGCAGCCGAGAAAAATCACAAGCCGAGGTCCAGAGGAAGCAAGGACAAGAGGAGAGGCTGAGTTGAGGAGGGAGGAGCCGAGCGTGGCAGGCGGGCAGCAGCCACATTCCGGGCTCTTCGCTGGCCATCCTTAGCATCTGGACCACGGCTTGCAGCATCCAGAAGCCTTTGAATGGACCTTCCCAGATGCAAACTGCTCTCTGGACATCCTGGCTGGAAAGAAAGACTGCACAAAACTAGGAGACATGCTGAGCGGCTGCAGGCTCCCCAGAAGCCCAGGCCTGGCCACAGCCTTTCCCTATCACACAATCAGTGATTTGTATCATCTTAAAATAACTACAATGCTTCGGCTGGATTTCCCACTGCGGGCGCCCCCAGCGTGTGCAAACAACGGCTCATTAGGCTTCATCCTTTATCTACCTGTATACATCAGATGGAGCAGGCTTTTCTTGATACACACAAGCCGCCCTGAGATGTCTGTCTTTCTTAGGCCTGAGTAGAGGGAGGGGAGATTGTCACAGGGGATAGCATGGTCCCCACTGCAGTATGGGCCTGGCTCAGTGGCAGCAGCACACAGGAGCAAAAGCCACCTCTGGTCATCAGGGACAGGAGCATGGAAAACAGGCAGCGTGTTAGCCACAGGGCTTCTCAATGCAAATGGGCATTGGGCATAAGTTTCTGGCAAGAGAGGCAGATGGCAGCGGAGACAAAGAATCAGGTTTTTCATGACCATCTTTCCTTCTGAAAAAGCCCACTCTGGCCCCAACTGGTACTTTAAAGGCCCTGGAACATAGGGACTTTTCTTAAGAATAGCCAGACGGTTGTGACAAATGGCCTCGAGAACGACAGGAATGTTGGCATTCAGAGCAACTCCATACAAGGGGGAGAGATGGAGGAAAGGAGAGATGGGGGCGAGTCTGCAGGGATGTGATTTTTAGATGGAGAATGTTCCAAGTCTCTGTGGAGCAGGATGACCTGACAGGAAGGAGGCACCTGCCCAGGTGTGGGTTGTGGCCCTAGGAGGCAGCCCACATACATTCCCACCCTCTGCTCCCAGCCTGGCCACTTCCGGCCTTCATGCCCGCTGGAAAAGCACTGCTGTTCTCTGAGCCTCAGTGTCCACATTTTTAAGAGGGCCGGTGAGATGGTTCAGTGGACTAAATGCCTGCACAGGCAAGTATAGGGACGGGGGTTCAATCCTGGCACTACATGCCACATGGGCCCCACACATGTTGAGCCAACCACCGAGACGGGGCATGGGGGTACGTGCCTGTAATCCCAGCGCTGGGAAGCTGAGACAGGAGGACCACTAGAGTCTGAGCTGCAAGGTACCAAATACATTTTAAAAAAGGAGGGAGACAGAAACAAGCCCGCTGCTGCCTGTGTGCCCTGCCATGGACTGTTAATCCTCTGCCGTGTCGCTCCGCCACACCACCCTGCCTTGGCTGACTACATGCCTCACTCTCCACAAATGGCGAGCTAAAGTGAGCCTTTCGTCATTTAACCTGTGAGTATCAGGCACTGTGGCTCAGGACACAGCAAGTAACTAAGACCCTGGCGCACGGTGAGGGCCCCAGGGCACCTGTAGGACAGTCACAGGCCTCTTAGGGGATCCTGTGTTAATTTAGCTTTTCTCTAATGATAACCTTGTGAACATTCACCTTATTATTTTTTTTTTTTTTGACTTGGTATCACTCGACCAATTTGTTTTGTGGTTTTATTTTCTTTTAGGCGTGCTTCTAGAAACCAAATGCTAGCACTTTTTTGCATTAATCTGAATTTTAACTCTTTTGTAAATATTGAAATGTTTTCATTCCCCCTTTGGTACATCCAGCTGAATACACTTGGTTTTACTTCACTTTTCCTTCCAGAACTTTGGAGGGTCTGTATCCTCCTCCCTCTAGCCGACTAGCAATTGCCTTGGAAATTTCATCCTCACCTGCTTCTGCACGCTGTTTAAATTACTTATGTATGCTGTCGGCTCCCCTTGAGAAGAGGCCATGCAGCATCCCCGCTTGCGATGCCTAACTTACTTGCCTAACGACGCCGTGGGCCCAAGGTGCACCCGCCGGCCCGCCACCGGCCAGGACTGCCTTCCTCTGTGGCAGCGCAGCACTCCACTGTGTGCGCCGTGACGTTGTCTTTACCCCTCCACCCTTGATGGACACGCAGGCCACTTCAAGATGTGCCCACTGTTCAGTGTGCCCCTGCAAACATGGGAGCCGTGGATCACGGAAATACGACGCCGTTGACTCTTTCGGTAAGGGCCCTGGGAGGGAAACGGCTGCGTCGGTGGGGAGTCCCAGCTTGGGCTCGGAGGACTCTCCACCCCTCTGCAGTGGCTCTGCTAGTTGAAGTTCCCACAAACAAGCAGGAGGTTCCTTTGCCCAGCAGCCTCCCTATTCATTACTGTTTTGTTGACTAATTAAAGCCATTCTTCATGGAATAAGATGGAAGATCAGGATTTTAACCTTTTATTGTTTTTTGTTTTTTGTTTTTTGTTTTCTGGTACTGAATTTTTTCGGAATTTTAGTTCCAGATTTTGTAAATGTTCCTCAATGGCTCTTTTTAATTCTCACAATACAATCTTATTCATGATAGAGACAACAGCACTGGCAGTATTTTGAAGGCTGTGACTGCAATCACACGGCGCTTTTCGCTTTGTCGGGTACTTGTTCTTGCCTCCTCCTCCCCAGAGGTCAGCTTCGGCTCTGCAGCGTCCACGCAGGACAGCTCTTCCTGCAGGGACATTCGACAGGTGGCACGGCTTCTTCAGACAGTACACCTTTCAAGACCAGTGTGCCCTGTTTCCTACTGATTGATGTGACACACAATTCTAAATTCACATTCTCCCTGCAACTTTGGACACGTTGCCTCAATTACCCTTAAGATTTCACGTTGAAAATTACAAATTGGATGCGGATCTGGAAAGCAGCCTGCTTTTTCTCAGTGCATTTTTAGGATGGACTTTTTTTAGGCCTGAATTTCAGAACGTTGGCTTCTATTCAGGGCCCAAGTTATGTAGACACGCTTAGTACCCTGGACCCCCTGCAGGTAACATAAGCTGTGGCTCCCGAGTCCTTTATATAAGATGACACGATCTTTGCGTAGAACCTGCGGACACGCTCCCACATTCCTTAAGTATTCTGAGGTTCCTTACGGTGTCTGGCAGAGGTCAATGTTAATGAAATAGTTGCCATATTCTATCACACGGGGGATAGTAACTGGGAAAAAGAAGGCGCACGCTCAAAGCGGACACAGCTTTTCTCAAGTTCTTTCGATCCACAGTGGGTTGATCGTAAAATCATGAAAGCCATGAACCTGCAGTGCCAAAGGAGCGCCTGAAAGTTATGTTCGCAGTGTACATTTAAAAAGGAATGTTCTTTAAAGATGTATGTTAAAATAAAATGTTCATTTACAGTGTTTTCACTTGGCATTCAATAATCTCCTTAGAATCAATTCTGTCTTAAGCTCAGTCCATTTTCTTTTATTGCTTTCAATCCGATTTTGATTCTCTCTCTCTCTGGCATCCATCACCCATCTGGATCACTCACCCTTGGGCAATTATTTGAGGATTTCTGGAGCTGTCACCCACTTCTCTCCATTCTTCTCTATTTCTCTTCTCTTTCTTGCACAGTGGGTCACCCCATTTTACCTTCTGTTCTGCCTGTGTCTCGATGTCCCCCCAAGCCTCCCGCAGGCACAGTGGGGCACTCGCAGGGGTAGCTGGACTTAGAGCGTGTGACGCTGGGATCGATTCGTGGTGCGGCGCTAACTAAAGGGCCCCAGGATCGAGGCTGGGGGTGCTTCCTGCCCTGAGTAGCCCGGATAAGATACAAGGGACACAAAGAGCTGTGGTCACTCCTTGTCACTCTGCTACCTCTGCCTGCCACGAACTGTTGCCCCGTTGCCGTGCTACACTGCCTCGGAGCCAGCTGAACCTGTACTGAAACCTCTACAAACTGAGCTAAGTAAACTCTCCTCGTGAACGGCGAGTGTTGGATGTTTTTGCCTTGGCGAGGACAGGGGACAACCAGGACACCTTCCCAGGCAGCTTGGAGTCACTGAGCTGGGCCTCTGCTGTGTCCACAGCGCGTGCCTGCTAGAGCCCACGTTCCCAAGCCCTCGCTACTCCTGCGCTTGCTTCCTGACAGCTTCCCATTTCGGAAGCCACGTGTGCGTGCTCAGGGAGGAACACTCAGCCTCAAAAAGCTGTCCTTCCTCCTTCCACCTATCTAGACATGTGACGTATTTCTAATCCAAACTCAAATAAGGATTCCACAGAACCTGACAACTAGACTCCAAAGTTTATGCAGAAATGAGAAGAAGCAAAAATGGCAGGGATAAGGGGACAGTGGAGAGGAAGACTTGCCTGTGCCTTCCACGCTGGCCAGAGAGCAGGACCTACGCCTGCCCCACGCAGGGAGGGGCCAGGGCCAGCCACAGAGTGCAGACGCCCTGCCCACCGGAAATAAGAGGGCACAGAGCAGAGAAGGGGGTTCAGAGGGACTGCTCACTAATAGCACCCGCAAACCCATTGTCCACGTTTCAAAAAAGGCAAGTAGCTACCCACCTCATGTTCTCCAAATGCCTTTCAAAGAAATGTAAAACTGAAAAATAAAAAGGAAAATATATCAATATTTAAAATAAAATGCCACCAGATAACTTTCCGGGCTGATACACAGAAGAGGTCCTACACAGAACTTCCTAAAGTCCAGCAACTTTTAAGACTGATCCATTAATGACTTTGTCATCTAAACCTTGGGTTTCTCAAAAGGCACAAAAAAGAAGGTTAACAGCAGAAAGATCTTTTCAATTTGTATAATTGAGAACAAAATGGTTTCAGCACTTAGAATCTACTTAGGAAAATCCTTAAATCAGTAAGAGAAAAGAGCAGTAAACCCATAGTAAAATTGCAGCAGATACGAGCCGCAGTTTCCCAGAAGTGGACAGAAGTCTGTGTTAGTGAACGAATGAGAGAATTGGCTTCGTTAGGAGCCGCAGCGTGAGACCCTCTGGCCCTCGGGAGGGCTGCGGTGGGCCAGGAGATGAGTGACCCCTGCGGGCATTGGCACGGCTGCTTTGCATGCAGATGAGGAAGCTGGACAGCACAGGGTGGGAGCAGGGCAAAGCCCCCAGGAGACACCTTAAACACACCATGGCACCCGCGCACTGGGTGTCACAGGGCTCAGGGTCATGAAGAATCGGAGCGGCTGAAAGCTTCATGAGCTGGTAGGTGGACAAAACCTAAAAGCAGTGCATCCACCCAATCAGAGAGGGCTCACCATGACACAGGAGGGGGCTGCGGCTGCGTGGCACCAGGAGCGAGCCCGGAAGGCACAGAGCCATGTCCGCTGTAGCTGCGGTAGGTGGTGCCACCAAACAGGTGAGCACAGACAACACGGTCGGAGCTCAGAGACACCCAAGGTGACACCAGAGAGTCACCGTCCTAGCCACAAAGCCACATGGGAGCAGCGAGCAGCCAGGGGATACGGGAGCTGACCGCAACATCCCTTCACACACAGCCAAAGCCAGGGAGGCGGCCACGCGGCGCCTCCGCCAAGTGACCTGCAACCATGCTTTGGAGCATCTTCAGAGATGCAGAGGGGCTTTTTCTACACGGTCATAACACCTCCATATTCATAATGAATAATTTGGAAAACACAAGAACCAACAAGAAGAAAATAAATCTTTTCATAAATCTGTGTCTTTTTGTTCTTTCAAGTTTATTTTTAACAGATGCATTAAGTGGTACATACAGAAAGTCATGACGTTCTGATGTCTGCATACACTGTACAGCTCTTAAATTAGGTTTCATGACATTCATCTTCTCGAACATTTCTTTATCTTTCTCTCTGGCTATCTACACATTTATTTACTTCAACGCTGGAGATTAAATCCCGGGACTTCACACTGGCTACATCCCCAGGCCTTTTTATTTATTTTATTTTGAGGCAGGGTCTTGCTAAGTTGCCAAGTTGGTCAGGCTGAGCTCCAACGTCAGCTCCTCCCATCTCAGCCTCCCAGACTGCTGGAATTACTGGTGTGTAGCACCAGCCCAGCTCAAATGTTTACCACTTCTTTATAACAAAAATTCTCAAAGTCCTTTCTTGTACTTTGTGAAATGGACAGTGCATTTGTGGGCTCCGTGGACACCCCACGGGACAACACCATCCCAGACCTCCCTGCTCCTCTCTGACCACCGAGACCCGGCACCTGATGACCAGCACTGCCCACCCCTCCCCACCCCCTCTCCTCAGCCTCCATGACCAGCGACCCACGGCCCACACATTTGCGGTTTCACATCTGAGCAAGGGCCTTTGGGACTTGCGTTTCCGCCTAGAGGCCCCGTGCAAGCGCTGTTTCCTCTTTGACAAGCCACAGGAATCAGGCTGAGCCCCTCGTGCTTGTGCCCATGGTGGAAGTGCAGAGCTGAGGGACAGAGGCCCTCACGGGGGCTGCGTGGGGAGCTGGTGGCCAGGTGACCATCAGGCTGAGCTGCACGGGGAGATGGAGGCCGCAGTGCCCCCGCGCCACCCTGCCCAGCCAGCCTCGGAACTGTTCCCTCGTGCCCACACGGCGGACACTGTCTAGCGGGGTCCAAGCCAGGTGGCCACTTATCCAGCTCCATCTGTTGGAAGGCAGAGACTGGCCAAGACACGGGAATTTCTGAGGACAGGATTTCCATTTAAGATAAAAATTTAACAAGGTCTCTAGAGAAATTATTTAGGGTCAGAAATCTAAACTTGCCAAATAAACATACTGTCAGAGACTACAATGGAAAAGTTCCTCTGCCCCCCCACCTCCTGCTTAAACATTAAGGAACTGAATAATCCTATTTTTCTCCAAGCTTCAGATAGACCAAGCATTCATAAATATGCATTTTTTCCAACTGGAAGCATTAGACCTTGTTATATCAAGTGGAACTAACTGAAAATTAATGATGGTTTTCAGAAAAAGCAAGATTATATACACAGAAGCAATTAAACACAAACCTATTAATTATTTAACAACTTGTTAATGAGTAGAACTTCCGCATCCGAGCTGTGGCTGCTCGGGCTCATCTTTGCCAAGTCACTTCCGTATCAACCCTGCAAGGTTTGGCTGCAAGGAGCGAGAAAATCGGGGAGATTTTCACACACACTTGCACCTCGCGGAAAGGAACCTGAGGTGCCAATCACAGGGAGGTGCCAGAGAGCTGAGCTGGAGAGGGAGCAAGGGCGTCATCTCCAAGTTGGATCCCCACGCCCAAGAGGCGCTGGAATTCAATTTCACATTCGGAGCATTTGCTGTGAGGAGGCAGACGTTAGCGCTGTCTACGTGGCTCATGTTGGTGCCCGTATGTTGAGAATTTTAACTTGGATTTGACCCATTTTAAATTAATGGTGTATGTTTTTGGTTTGCTCAATGCAGAGAATGTGAAGTTTTTGATACCATAGAAAGCTCAGCCTTCACTTATCTATGGAAACTCAAGCTTTTGATTTAAAATAAGCACCCATGAAGTGTTGTGTTGCATGTTTGTCAAATCACACTCTGGATGTTGAATGTCCCTTAAGGCCTACGTGCTGCTGTCCCCAAGATGGTTATATTGGGAGTGGCAGGACCTCCTGGGAGTTCTGTAGGTCATTGGGGCATGCCCTTATGTCATTTGGGGCATGTCTTCATGTACTGGGGCATGTCTTTAGTTCTTTGGGGCATTGTGTTGTTGGGGCATGTCCTTGTGTGACTGTGGGTGTGTCTTTGTGGTACCACAGGCATGTCCTAATGTCATGGGGGTGTGTCCTGAGTGGTGGGGATGCTTCCCTGGAGCCAGTTCTGGGCACCAGCGTATTCCTCCTCTTTTTGCATTCTGCCCTGAGATGAGCAGCTTTGCTGTCCCACATGCTGTAGCCATAACACCACAGGCCCAGAGCAGCAGGACTAACCCATCCAAGATGGACCGGAACCTCCGACACTGTAAGCCAAGCTTCTCTCTGTAAGTTGATTATCGCAGGTATTTTTTTACGCAGTGGGAAGCTGACTCTCTCCCGGGCCTGTTGGGGTACAGAGCACAGCCCCCACGACAGAGCCTCAGCATGCTGTGTCCGCTGCACCAGAGATGAGACGGGACAGGGCCTCGTGAGCCAGGGCTGGCTCTCCTGTCCTCCCATTTCCTGCCCTTCTCCTCCCTGAGCTGTCATCCTACAAGGCAGGGTTCCTCTTCTGAGGGAATTTAGAGCAGGAAAGAAGAATTCTGCAGGGAAGGCGATTGGGTTAGAGCAACAGAAAAGGATATGATGGCCTCGTTTCCCCTGCTTACGCTCCTGCTCAGTGAGGTCACCTCCATCACTTTCACATCTACCCCTCTGCTCTCGCCAGCAGACCCATTGTGGCCAGAAAGTGCCTGGCACCCTGCCCAGCTTCCTGGAGACGGCTCCTGCCTGCCCAAGCCTCTGTTCTTGCTTGAGCCTGGTGAATGCATGCCTTCCCTGGGCCTCTTCCTGCCTTCTGACCCCGCTGCACAGCAGACATACTGCTTATTTTTAAGCTGTTTGTGTTCTACATAGACAGTCTCTCCATGCATGCATGCTGTAAATGCATGGCTATACATATATGCATAGCTATACACATCCAGCACGCATGCATTATACACATGACTACTCATGCACATGACTATATAGGTGTCTGAACATGTATGTCCACACATATACATGTCTGTACATACACAGCGATGAATGTATTCACTCACATGTCCTTCCACCCTACTGACAAGCAGAGGAGGGGCTGTCCTGTTTCCTGCCAGTCTCCTGCCCTACAGCTACCCTGGAAGTGGCATTACATACATGCTTGTCAGATCAAAGAAAGGATAAAGATGGAGTACACTCATAAAATAGTGATGAATGCACATCATTTATTGATGACTGGATTATCAATAAATGAGTGAAGATCGATGGTTCTGAGCATGGCTGGAAGACAGCCTGGCCCCACAGAGGGCCTTTGCAAGACCAGAAATGGATGTCCAGGTAGCGCCCAAATGGAGGTGCTTGTGATGGGCCAGAATGGGCCACAGCCCCTCTTCCCACCATGGCAGGCACCACCCTGAGCCCCAGGCTCCCCCTGGTCCCACCTTGGTCCCAGAACCCTGAACACAGGGTCCTACAACCTCAGCCCAGGGGTCCTCGGCACAGGTGTCACCCAGTTTCACGTGGGAGACAGAAACAGTGCCACTGAACACCACTGAATGGGGATGTGGCTGTCCACAAGGCCCCGTCCCAGGTCTGCAGTCACCACAGCTGTCACAGCTGTGCCCTGAGCCAGCGTGTAAATATTGCCAAGAGAGCCCCGTGGAGAAGGGGCCGCAGGCAGAACCCCGGACGGGCTTCTCTCCACCCTACCCACCCAGGGGCCCACGGGGCTGGGGTTCGGCCCCACCTGGAGGCGCGCCTTGCAGCCCAGGCGGCAGCAGAGCTGGCCGGAGGCGGGAGGCGTCTGAGATGCACACACTCCACCGCTCAGCAGACAGCTGGTGCCGGGCAAAACAGAATTAATGGATCAGACAGGACAAGAATTTAAAACCAAAAAAATTGTCAGATGTCCTTGGGTTGGTAACTGCGAGTGTTAAAGACATGAAGCAAGCCTGAGCACACATGGGGAGGAATCCGAGGAGGTCCAACACCACAGCGAGCTAAGCCGTGAGGCCTGCGGGCGATTGCGCCAGAGATGGGAGACACAGGACAGAGAGGGACAGCGTGTGCCCTCAGCGCAGGGTCAGGGCTAAAGAGAAGCCAGACCTAGGCACACAGATGCTGCGGGAAAGGAGTAGATGTCCACGCAGCAGGGGCCCCACGCAGCAAGGGGAGGTAAACACAGAAAGCAGACATTTTGAAAGTGAAGAAAAAAGCAAGAATTTCACAGAAATTCTTCTTAGAAAAAAAAGGCATTCTCAGCTCTAAAAGGCTCACACAGAGCCCAGCTGGACAGATTAAAAATATAGAATAAAATATAATTGTGACCTAGACATTAGAGTGAAATTTAAAGTCATCAAAGGAAAGGGAAGAGGCCAAGAACATTCAAAGGGAAAACGCAGGCTACCTGCAAAGATGCAGGCGCGATGGGGGCAGGACCGAGGCGTCCCGGGGCACTGTTGGGAACACGGTGCCGGCTCCTGAGCAGAGAGAGCACCAGCCGGAGGAGCAGGAGTCAGGCCAGCTGACCTTTCCACCTCACGAGACACACAGGAACACGGAGGCCTAGCGCTTGCCAGCCCAAGACTGAGATGACAGGATGTCACGGACAAATAGCCCACGCTAAAAAATAAATAGAGCTAAGTTAAAAGAACAAATTCTGTTTCTGGCAATAGAGCAGCATAGAAACTCTGAGTATGTCCCCTCTAAAAACCCCTGCGATGCCAGGTGAGGTTCAAGCATCGCGAAGGAAAAGCTGGAGTCTTAAAACTAAAGGAGCTTCGGAGACCAGGAAGAGAAGAGGGAGGTAAAGCGGCGTGTGGGCAGCGGGTGGAGGCCTCCAAGGCGAGGCCGGAGGGCACAGGGTCAGCAAGCACACGGCGGCAGGCGGTAAGCCCTTGGCCTCCGAGGGCACGCTGAGCAAGGTCTGGGGGCACGGGGCCCAGAAGCCAAGCAGAAGCGGCCAGGCATGCTCGCCCGCCAGGCGCTGCATCTGAACCCCGACTTCTAGAGAGTGCCACAGGCGAAGGTCAGTCAAACCTCAGCTCCCGACTGAAAAGTGCAGAACGCAGTCTGAGAACCAGCTCCCCTGCGCTGGCGCCATCCGAGGTAACAGTGAGTGCAGTCCGATCTGCCCAAGACCGCCTACGATCGCAGCATACACAGTGTGTGACATACGTGTCTTATACGAAATTAAGGAACTGAAGGCATGCACCTAGAAAAGAGATTATCAAAATGTTAACACACTAGGAAAGGAATCAAATAGACGAACATTAAAGCACTTAAAATTAAAAGCACAGTGGTTTTCTTAAGAGTTGTAGATAAAGAGAACTGGTAAACCGGAAAATCAATCTGCAATAATTAACAGAGAACAATCCGAACAAGAAAGACAGGAAACATGAGCTTCTAATGAGAGGTTTAGAGATAAAAGGCATCGAGAACAGGCTGGAAAAGACTAACAAACACTTAACAGGCGCCGCACAAGGAGAAGAAGAAAGCAGAGCAAAGTCTGTCAAAGCGACCTGGGAAAGGATTTCGCAGGGCACATTTAAGAATTCACTCCCGGATGGACGTGGCACAAGGAATTCCAAGCAGGGTGACAGGACACGCAAGCCACACCCAAGGTGTGCGTGTGGCTCACTGTCCCCCCCCCAGGACATGACCCCCAACACCCCCAGCTTAAAGGAAGAGGAGTTGACTGGGGCGTAGCTGGTAGAGGTTTCTGCCCATTGTCTGCTGCAGCAGGGCAGGAAGGCAGAGGAGAGAAGGGCAGCGCCGCCGGCCTGGCGGGCAGGAAGCAGGGAGAGGGCGCACGAGCGCCACCAATGCATCCCTCCCGCCCCCAGGGATCTGCTTCTTCTGGTCAGATCTCACATAAGAGCATCAGTCAGCTATGAGCCCCCTCAATCCAAGCACCTTCTAACATCCCCACCTGAGTCCATGAGGCTTTGGGGCTCACTTTAGATGACCCCCAAATGTGCTTAAACCAACAGCATGGAAATCCTAAACTGACTAGTGAGAAGGAAACATTACCAGAACACAAAACCCAGGCGCGTTGGTGGTAGGTTGGATAGTAGGGGAAAGCAAATGAAAAAAAGGGAAGGGGAGAGGGAGCAGGGGGAGGGGAGAGGAGGGGGAGGGAGCGGCTGCAGCC
>NW_004524689.1:2979713-2981611 GCF_000260255.1 Octodon degus
GGGGGAGAGGAGGGGAGGGGAGGGGGAGGGGAGGCCAAGCCAGGTAACTCCTTTAGGTTGGTGTCACTTTGCCATCATCTTTCCAGTATGCGGGGTGCCTATGCACCTGTGTGCAGATGGATGGAGGGGGTGGGGCTCAGGCAGAGTACAACCAGAACCAGAGCCCTCTATCTATCCTCCCTGGAGGGAAGACAGAATCTGTGTGAACACCCACCATGAGGTCAGCCTTCAGAGTCTCCAACTCATCCCACAAGCCAGGAGCCCACCCTCAGGGGAGAAAGAAGCACTTCAGAGGACGGGCCAGAGGGCTGGATAGGCAGCAAAGTGTGCATCGGTTTTGCGGGTATCGGAGTGGGCCAGGGACCGAGGGTGGAGCGCTCCGTCTACTGCAGATCTGACTCTCTGTCATGGCTGGGGGCTGCCTAGGGACAGGTGTGGAGTGGCTGGCGTAGAGATGGTCAGATGCGGACCAGCTGGAGCCCGAGGACAGCCTGGTGTGGAGAGCCCTAGGACGGGAACGGCCTGATGGGGCTCTGGAAGACAGGCACCAAAGCCTTCTGCCAGCGCCTGCAGAGGTGGGCGTGGACAAGGATGAGTGAGGAGAAGAAAACAGCGGCACTAAAATAAACAAGCTGCCCCCTCCCCACTCCGCCCATCCCAGGCAGGCTTGGGGGGCAGGGCACCTCGAGCTGCACATACAATGGCCCATCGATGCACCTGAGGTCCCAACTCAACCAAAGGCTAGAGCAGGGCGCTCACTTCTTCGCCTTTTGAATTAGCTGGAGAAGACAAACCCTGGCCACTCTCTTGCTGGCATCACGGTAGGTGAGGGAGGAGAGGACCGGGCCTGCGCGTCCACTGCTGCCTTCTGGTGGTGCAGGCTGCAGCAGTCATGCAGAGTCCCCTGTGGGTCCAGCCCAGCCGCGTCTATTTGCAGTGACTGATCCGCCGCTCAGCGCTGATTTGGTTTTATTTTTTGCTGCCCGTGTTAGCGGCTGATTGAGGCGTAATCAGCTGGATCAACGAGGAACTATGCAAACTCTCTGCTCAATCACCATAAATAACTCAATGGGCCACTTCGCACGGGGCTATTTCTGTTCTGTACAAAGGGGCTTATGTAACTCCCATACAACTCGACATCTGAGTTGTTAGCAGGGAGAGAAGAGAGGGGGACTTAATGCTTCTCTCTCCGGGAGAAATCCCTATATATAGTCAGCTTTCTGTTATCTGGGAGCTGCCCGAGGAATGTCAGTGCCCCACGATCGTGTCCCTTGCTGGCATCCTTTGTTCCATCTCTTGTTGGTGGCTAGCAGCCTCTCAGCTCAGGGCCTTCAACCTCCCACTGCTATGTAACAAACCAGCCCCAAATGGAGGGACTTAAGCCACCACAAGCCGGTGCTTCTGATGGTCCTGCTGGCCGGGTGGCTCCAACGGTGTCCTTCAGTCTCTAGTGAGACTGGCCCATGCATCTGCTTCACCCAGGAGCTGGCCAGAGCCAGGGCCCCACTGTGGCCTGGCCTGCTCAGGAGACCAAGATGGGGCTGCCCGCCAGCCAGGGCTCCTCACCAGGAATATCCATCCGGCCGGCTGCCTCCTGGACTCCTACCTGGAACACACATGCTGTCCTTCCCAAGGACCCCATAGGCAAAGCAGCTGCTGCGCAGGAGTGACAGGTTCCAGGGCTCAGCAGTAGTGGATAGGCGACATCCCATCCCTGGCCTGTCCCACATGTGGCCTGGTTCCTGGTTGGCTCCTGAACTCTCCTGGTTTGCCTGAGAATCCACAGCATCTCCCTGCCTGTGGAGCCTGGCATGAGTCTCAGAAAGTGCTAGAAGGAGCCAGACCATTGGCCTCCACGTGCTTTACAAGTTGACTGTTGCCATTCAGTCAAAAACAAA
>NW_004524689.1:2982781-3014719 GCF_000260255.1 Octodon degus
CCATCCATCCATCCATCCATCCATCCATCCATCCATCTGCTACATGGTCTCACTACACGGCTCTCAGCTCGGATGCACAGTGAACCTCCTGTCTTCCCCTCCCAGCACTGGCATGACAGGCATGCACCACCATGCCTAGTTTCGGCAGGTGGCATGGTACTCCCAAGATGCCAGGGTACTGGAGATCAAACCCAGGTTCTTGTGTTCTCCAGGCAGGCACGTAGACTGCTAAGCCAGCTCCCCAGCCCCTCTTCTGCGTTTGACACAGACTCATGCTGTTGCTCTCCAGGAGCTTGCAGGTCCTTGACCTTGGGTTGCTGCTGTGTCCTTGATCCCTCCTGTTGTGCCACTTCCAACCTCCCGGGCTGAGCAGCAGCCAGGTGCGCTAGCTCTGTGCTGGGCACGCGGCCATTGCGGGTTCTCCAGCCTCTGATCCCAGAAGCCTACTTAATGAGTTTCTGTGCATAGTGATGCGTACATACATCGCTGATGCTCCTCTCAGTATGTAGTGGCAGTATCAGAGGTGACAGAACCTCTTGGAGAGGAGAGGGGCCCAGAGCAGGGTGAGTAGGGCACAGGCCGACTGCGTGGAAGAGCAGTCATGTCACAAGAACTCCTTGGCATAAAGGAGCAAGCCTGATCCCTCATGCCTCTGGCTTCCTGTCCTGACCCCTCTTTGCGTGTACCCATCATGGTGCCGTCTGCCACAAGGCCCTCACCAGAGATGGGACTGACAGTCGCCACATGTCAGGCTTTCAGCTCTGAAAGCGTGAGGTGAAGAGTCCTCTCTTCTTCGTAAAGCGCTCAGCCTCACTGTTGCATCAGAAGATGGCTGGCCATGGGGACTGTGTATACAGAGGACCCTGGAAGAAACCTGAAGAGGAAAAGGAAGAGGTGGAAGAGGACGAGGAAGCCAGGCAAGTGCAGGCCAAGACAGCCCTGCACAGTCACTCCTGGCCGCCCTGCACAGTGGCCCGTGATCCTGCTGCAGTTCAGGGCATCTTTCCTAAAGGGCAGGCTTCCTCAGGTAGCCCTGAGCTGGGCCCTTGGCTGGGTGTTGCCCCTGCTGACCCCTCTCCTCCTCCTGCCATGTCCCTGCTACACACTGCCTCCTGCACACCCTCAGCTCCCACCTCCTCCGGCTTAGAATCAGGGCAGTGTCCCCGGGCCGTCTGCCCTCACCGGCCATGTGTCGGCAGTGGCTTCCAGCGGGCTCGCAGCCCGCACCCTCGCTGTCTGCTCCAGCCCCGCATTTCCTCCTCTACCTGGGATGTAATTTGGGGGATTATGTTTCTCTATGGCAACTCATCACTCAAGGTTTAGGGACTATTTATTTAAAGATTGCCTTTGTCACTCATTCTGCTATATTTGCCTTTCAGTCTGAAGTTATTGCCCAGGTTTCAGGGGCTGCCACACAACTCCCGTCTCCCTCCCCAGCCCAGGCTGCCATTTTTTCATTAGCTTTACAAGGCCCGGCAGATGTCAGCAGGGAGAGAAGCTTCACTGGCTGCAGGCGCCCATGTTGCCTTCCCAAGTGAATGTGTGCAAGCCCGCGGCGTTGCTCTGTCCACCGTGCTCCCAGTCACATCGGCACATGTGCTGGGTGGCTGGATTCAGGGCACAGGCCCCTCCTGGCCCCTCCAAGCGGTGCTCCCCTAAGCACCCCCATCTCCGCTAGGCATGGAGGGTCGCAGTTGCAAGAGGGGATCTGACTGCTTTGGGACCAAGAGCCCATCAGAGAGGGGAGCTGTTCTCCACAGCCAGGCCTTGGGGCGACAGCACAGGGGTCAGACCCCGGGAGTGTCCAGGGCCCCAGTGTGTGAAAGTCCTGAAAGGTCAGAGCCAGACTGTCCTAGGAGACTGCGGGGGCCTTCAGTGGGGGTGCAGAGGCGTGCCCTGCTCCCAGAGGCTGGGGGCACGGTGCGCACACTGAGCACCCAGGCGCACGGGCTCTCGAATGGGGCCAGGAGCCTGAGAGATTGGGCAGGGTCCTCAGACTGAGGCTTGGGCAGGGGCAGGGGACAGAGAGCCGGGTTTTCTGGTCTGGGATTGGCTATCAGATGGGGAACTGGGGCAACTGAGATTCCTTCCTCCCAGCGGTTTTGGGGTCCAGCTCTCCAGCAAGTCCTGTGGCAATCCCAGCTGCAGAGAACAGGGCCATTCGGGCCTTGGTTTGGGGGGTTCTATCCCATTTCTCAGGGCCCACAAGAGTCAGCCCATCATGGTGGCAGCAAGCAGTAGAGACAAACACTCACCTCAGGCCATGTCACCAAAGAAGGCAAGAAGGGGGGGGGCGCCCACCAACCCTCCAAGAGATGCCCCCGATAATCTGCAGACCTCCTCCCAGGTTCCACACCTCCCAGGAGCACCCCAGTGAGGATCAAGGATGCCTACTACCCACAGGACACGTGGGGGCACAGGACACGAGCTCCCCGACCTGCACTGCCTCCTATCGGCAGGCGAAGATTAGGAGTGTTGAGGCTCCAAGACAGCTTCTTGGGAACCCAGCCCTGCCACTGTCCCAAGAACTCCCACTGAGCTTCCTTCTCTCTGCTCCGTGACCTGCCCGCGGTTATCTCTGAAGGTCTGTCTCGTACCTCTTCCCACCAGAGCTTCCTCCGGGAGCCTCCTGCCTCCCAGTGCTTGGGGAGGATTGGGGTAGTGTGTGTGGGGGTGGAGCTGAGGCGCACAGCTAGGCAGGGCATAGTGCCTCCTTCCCCAGCGCGGCTCGCAGACTCTAGGCCAGGGACTCAAGAGTTTGGTCAGGCTCAGTGATCTTTGAAAAGCACAGAGCAGAGTGAGGCTCCATCTCAGACACCTAATGATGCTGAAAAGATCTTTGCAATATGTACACAAGTTTCAGAAATAGAAGGGGCCATGGTCCCCGTGGGCAATTGCAGACCTCTAGTTATCCTTGGGGCCTGGGTACAGAGGACCTGGAAGCCAGAGGAGCTCACGGCAGAGCCCTGTTCCTGAGTCCCCGGCTTGGTCCCAAGTTGAACCACAGGGCTTGTCTACGTCTGCAGGTCTGAAGGGGCCAACCAGATGGCTCGAGCCAGAGCGGGAGGCTCAGGAAGAGATCTCCAGGTGCAAAGGCAGGATGACCAGAGCCCACAAGCCCAGAAGCCTCCGAATACCTCCTCGTCTTCCACCGTCTTCCATCTTGGTTGCTGATGAGCAGGACACTCAGCCGCCGGAGGACTCCGCACTTGCCAGGCACCCTTGGCAGAGGTCCCAAGGAGGCCACCTGGGGCTCCCTTCTCTGTCGACGTGAGCAGGCCACCACTCAGGGTGGAGGCTCGATAGTGTGGCCTCCCCGGCGGGGAGGCGTCAGGCAGAGGGAAGGTTTTCATTTAAAGTTAGCATTCGCCTTTTGGTACTCTGAATTTCTGAATTCATAGGCATTTCCCTGTGGACACATAAAAGTAACTGATGAAAAGGAGCTGAGGAGCCAGGGGATCCCCCAAGAACAAGAAAGACGAGCCCACTAGAGAGCCCGAGTATGTAGGCCAAGACCGCCCTGTCTAGAGCAACACAAGAGATGAAAAGGAAGCCCGCAGCGGGAGCGAGGGCCGAGTGCCAGCGGCGAGGGGCCGCTGTGGCCGGGGAGAGCCGCCTGGGCAGCAGACCCAGGATTCCGGGGCCTCGAAGCTCGGGGAGGCTGGGACAGGATGTAGGGGTGCACGTGCTGCACAGGAAGCAGACGCTTCAGCTCAGATTGTAGGGCGCACAGCGGGGGGATGGTGCTTGTCTGCCAGGGAGATGACCTGTGTGGGCAAACTGAGGTAGAACGACCCTGGGAGTGTGCGGGACCAGGAAAGAGAAACAGATGTGGGCGAGGAGGAGCCCTTGTCCAAGATGACAGTAAAGTTGACTTCAAACTAAAATTAATTTTCCAAGTCTGTTCAGTGCTGTCATGGCTCCAGAAACTGCAAATGTTTCTAATTTGTCTGAATCTGGAACCAGAAATATCCTCTTTTCTTTTTTTTTTTTTTTTTGGTTTTGAAAGTGGGTAGATTTTAACACCTCTCTTTTATTTTCTTTTTTAAGGAGAATAAAAAATAATAAAATAAAACATTAGAAACGAGACAGAATTTCACTAAACAAAATAATAGGAATTCAACAATAGTTGTTATATTGCATAATATTGTCTTCAAATTATTTGTTTAGAACTACTAGCTATATGCGGGCAAAATTGGTTTTAAAAATAAGTTACAAGAAATTGAAAGAGAAGAAGCACTTAGACGTCAGCTGCGCCCTGCAGGCCCCGAGCCACCGTCACCCGGCTCTCCAGTCCCTGCTTCTCCCTCCTTCTTCCTCCTGCACCCAGGTGACCACAAACACAGAGAAATGAGTGAGTGGGAACAGCAGCTGCAGGGAGGCCTGGGGTGGGCGTCACGGGGGGTGCGGCTTTCCCAGGTTGCAGGCTGTGAACACATGCATGTTGTTTTTTTGGTTTTTTTACTGTATTTGGTACAGGGTCTACAGGGTCTCACTACGTAGATCAGACTCGTAGTGATTCTCCTGTTTTCAGCCTCACAAGCGCTGGGATTACAGGCACACGCCACCACGCCATCTCAATCGCCATCTCAGCGCACCCCGGGGGCGGGGCCAGCACAGCACACGGGTAATTGAACCCCCACCGCTGCGTCTGCCTATGCCGGCGCTTTAGTCTGCTGAACTATCTGGCTGGCCCAATGTGTACATTTTTTCTTAGTAGACTTATTCTTTCTTCTTAGGGTGGAGCTAAGCCTGATACATCAGTTAGACTTCACCAGAGAAATAGATTTAATATAAAATATACGTGCATATGATCTGGGGTATTTACTGTGCCACCTAGCCCACGCCCCTCATGCCTGCTGCCTGACAGTGGCTGCCTGCGTGGCCAGGCATGGCAGGAAGCACAAAGCACCATCTGAATGCTCCGGAGCTGGAGGATTCCGGCAAAAGCAGCACGAAAGCCCTGAGCTCACTGCAGAATCCCCCCAGCTCTGTGCTGGAAGAGCTGGAAGTTCTGGGCAGGAAGGCTCTGTGAACTGCCACAAGAGCTGCTGAAGAGCAAGCTCAGAACGGGAGGAGGAAGCCTCCTTTCCCTTTCTATGCCATCCGGGCTCCGAGCCTACTGGTTAGTGCTACCCGCCACAGAGATAGGTCTTCCCGCTTCAGGAAGTCAGCAGACCCAGCACTGTGCTGAGCCAGTCCACTGGGCGTTCCTCCTCCAAGTGGACACTGCCCTTCACCGTCCCACAGGGCCGTGGCCCTCTCGACCCACTGAGCTCCATGGGGTGCGGCCGCACTATTGGCATTACCCTGGAGACGTGTACCACGCAGCCTTGGGCACCACCACCGCTGGACACCACTAGTGCCGAGGACAGACAAGGCGACGGGTGGCGGCCAAGGTGGAAGGCTGCAGGCCCCAGCCCTGCCCCACCAGTCATTCTGCTCTCACACACTCCTGGCAGCGCTTGTGACAGCTGGGTTTCATCCTGAAGCAGAAGGCCCCCGGGGACCTCACTGATGGGATTTCATGCAGCAAGGGAGAAGTGCCCACGTTCCAAGACCACACAGCCCTCCTGGCTGGAGCCTCGGAGAGAAGGGGCTGTGTTCTGAGTACAAGGGTACCAAGAGGGGTGACGGCCACTCCAGGCTGGTCCTGCAGGTGCTGCGGGAGGCAGAGGCAGCAGAGAAGAAATCCTCGCTTCCCCCTTCTCCATAGGCACAAAGGTCACCACAGCCAGCCACGGAGCACCAAGTCAGAAGCCTGGAAAGCACAGAATGGTGTAGAGGTCGAGCCAAGGACAAACAGCCCAGGACGCCACATGGTTACGAGTTGAATGTCACTGTAGTGTAGGCCTGGTGCCACCACTCAGCCTGAAGAAGTGGAAGCTCTCTGCACGCCAGCCCTGAGGGAGTTTGGCCCAAGCTAGCTGGTGAGTGGCAGGGCCGTATGGGCACCTAGACCTCCTTACACCTGGGACACGTGCATCCTGCCCACCTTGCTGAGCCCAGTGTGGTACCAAATTTGGGGCATCAGAGACTTGATCCCCAAATCTAGATCTTTTTTTTTTTTTTTTGGTACAGGGTCTCACTGTGCAGCTCAGACCCACAGTGATCCTCCTGTTTTCAACCTCCCTAGCACTGGGATTACAGGTGTACACCACCATGCTTGGTCTTGGTGGCTGGCTCAGCATGCCTGGGGGTGGGCTGGCACAGCATGTGGTGCCGGGATCAAACACTATTCCCTGTGCTTGTCCGAGGAGGAGCTTAGCCCGCTGAGTTACCTCACCGGCAAATCCAGATCTTGATGGTATTTGGAGGCAGAAGTCAGGCAGGACCTTAGGGTTCGGGGCTTTCCAAGTAGACACACACGTACTTCCTTCCTCGAGGAAGGCCCTCTGTGTGCTGTAGTGCCGCCTGGGGAAACCCTCACCAGATGGCAGCGTGGAGAACTACAGGCCGGGTGAGTCCTCCGTATTTTGTTAGAACCACTGAGACACAGCTCATGACTTTCATATTGAAGACAGCGGCACGTCTGTAAATCCCAGGAAAGGGTTGGGAGAAAGATCCCGAATATACGAGTCAGGGTCTCAGAGATTTAGCAGACCCGCAGCCAATTTCCGGGTACTCCTCCGCCCATCAGTTCTGGGCGTTCTTTATTATCTTGTAAATGACAAACAAGGCTGATGCACAACCCTGCCCCGTGTTCCTGGCTCGGGCGTTCTGAAATGATTTCCCCTGAAATGTATGTCCGACGATTACCATTTTGCACACAATTGCAGAATCACCAACCCTCTGGAATTTATAGAGGACGGCAATTTTAATCATCTTTTATGGTCTGCCTTAATTGTATATCATTTTTAATGACAGTTTAAAAAATAAGTTATTCTTGCTGACATCTTTATGACCTCTTTAATACCACAGACCAGGAGTTTTACTGTATTGCATTCTGGGTAGTACACACAAAGCAGGAAACCAGAGGGGGGACACCGCCCTCACGGAGCCGCGGATTGTGGAGAAGGAAAGTGCTGATCGTGGCCTTAGGGCGGAATCACTCCCGATTACATGCTTTACCCGGGGCTTTTATTTCTGTGTCTGTATAATAATTGTAATTTTACTGCAAAAGCTGAGTGTTGGATAAAGACTTCCCTTCAGGGGTAATTTAATTTAATAAAAGCGCTCTGCCCAGGGTCAGTATTACCAAAGAGCAAGAGAGGCTCCCGGCCACTGCCCCACCTCCGACAACAGCTACCTCCTCTAAAGCCTGCTCCTCTGGAGAATTTCTTAACCCAGGTCTGAAAAGCAGAGGATCAAAAAACTGAAGGCTCGCTAATTGCTAAACCAATAATACTGGGACTTCTTTTTAAAATATTGAGCAGGGAACATCTTAAACAAGGAAAATGCATCCTCCTGGGTCCCTAAGAGGTGCTCCTTCCAAGAGCTGCTGGAAACCTGAGAAGAGAAAGAGGCCAGGCGAGCCCCCTCGGCCCCTGCCTCCCTCCCGAAGCCCAGCTGGGCCCCTCCGCCAGCCCAGTGGGTTTGCACACAGGACTGTCTTCGGCTGCTCTTGAGGGAAGGGGCGCAGAGGTGGCCGTGCCGTCCACAGGACAGGGCTGATGTGCCACTCTGAGCCTCCAGGCATACCCTTGGAGTTGATTCCAGCAAACAGCCAACATTATCTTAATGGCTCTTCAGAGTGGACTCCACACGCCCTGCACCCCGCCGAGGTCAACAGAGCCATCAAGCCGTCCTGTGCCCTCCAGCCACACACAGAGAGGGAACCCTGTAGAGAATAAAGATGCCGAGCGTGCTCGGAAGGTCTGCGAACTGCCCTGCGAGGCGCAGGTCCTAATGTCGTCTTCAGCTGTGCGAGAGGCGCTGGGAAAGGGGCTGCTCTGTGGAGCAGATGCGCAGGTGAGCGCAGCCAGGGGAGGGAGGCCTTCCTCTGCCCAGGCGCTCCAGCTCCCAGCCGCCCGCAGGAGAGTCCGAGGGAGCGTGGACAGCTCCGTGGGGCGCGTGGCTGCAGGAAGATCACAGCCACAGCTTTCACCGTGTCGGTGGTGTGTGGAGCTGCCGCCTCGCACTTGTGGCATCTTCCCGGAGTTTAGGGAGTCAGCACCTCCGCGAAGTCTTCTTGCCCCCCAGAAGGAGCAGCCCACCTCCCCACCCCGACAGCACCTCGGACTCGAATCCAGCTCAGTGATCTCCACCGGTGAGGCTCCTGGGGACACGGAGTCTGCTGCTCCCGCCCGCCCTGTCAGAGGCCAGAAGCTGCCTTCCTGGGCACCCTGAAGAAGATCTGCACTCTGATGCACGGCTCACGCATTCAGGAAACACTGCCGAGTCCTGGCTCCCAACACTCGCTGATTCTTCTGCCCGGCCTGGTGCAGGCAGGCCTTATTCTGGTCAGACTATCTCGCTCTGACCACGTTTTGGAGTGGCAGGCCAAGGGCTTCCCCGTCTGCAGAACCCCAGCCCCCCAAGTGATGCAGACACTGCTCCCCACCTCACTTCTGCTTCCTTCCCAGGTCTGTAGGAGGCTCATCCCCCACAAGGGCCACAGGAGACTCGAACTTGTACCAAGGAGCTGAGAGGGCATTCTGGCCAGGCTGGAGCAGCAGCTGGCCCAGGACCTGGGGTCCAGGGATGGCAATAAATCCGATCTGATCCCCTTCCCCTGAACAACATCTCACAGCTGGTGGCTTGTGAGCATTTGGGACTTTGTGTTCAATTATCCTAGAGGAAAAGTTGGTGACTGTGACTGAGATTTGGCCTGCCTTCGCCCATGAACCCCAGGGGGCCAGCCAGTCTCTTCACTGTGGAATGCATGTTCTTATTGTCACCGATGATGGCCACATCCATGCTGCAGCAGGTCTGTGACAACTGCAGCCCAAGCAGAGGTGGTTATCCTGAGGGCTGCCCTCTTGCAGCTGGAGTCCCAAAGGCCACTGCCATCCAGAGCTTTGCATCTTGCTCAGTAAATTGTGGGCCCTGCCTCCTAGGTCTTTCCCTCAAACCTGGATCCACATCAGCACCAGCCTAGAGCCTCAGACCACTCCCCACTCAGGGGCCTAGCTCTGCTATGGGTGCCAGCTCATGAGCTTTCTTGTGACCACACATTCCACAGGCCATGCCTGTGTGGAGCCAGATCAGTTCTAGACCCCAAGGGACATCTGAAGACAAACAGACCAGCCCTTCTATGGCGAGGGATTTATGAGAGAAAAGGTGGCATGGACCACGTTGGCGTGTGAGCTGATAAGGGCTGTGCTGATGCTGGAGTCCTACTCAGCAAGGGTGAAGAAGCACACACAGAACGCATCCGCACGGAGCAGAGCAAAGCCAAATGGAAAGATGGCACATGGTGTGTAATTCTGTAAATACACAAAATTCTAGGAAGCGTACAAGATCATTCCAGCAACAAGATTGGCGGTGTTCAGGAGACGCGGGCAGCTGGGAGGGGCAGAAAGGAGGAAGCACACGGGCAGGAAAGAGCTCTGAGGGTGGCCGTTGTATGGCTCTGTCCCCCGGATGCGAGCACACTTGCATAACTGTGTGTGCACAAAGGAAATCAGCACATGTGTGTATACACACATGTGAAGCTACACACGTACACACACGTCAAAACTTAGGGCACTGGACATTTTACTGGTGGTCATTTTATGCCACTCACATCACAAGAAAGTTGTTTAAAGCAAAATGAGTACATTGAAGAAAGCCCTCGGCACCCAGGGTGTCCACCTGGGGTGTCCCATGGGGCGTCTGCCTGGCAGGACTCCAGACCACCAAGCCAGAACAGGGCTGGCTGGCTGATCCAGTCCTGTCCTGCTCCCGGCTAACCTGTCTGTAGCATGTGGCCTGACCCACCCCTTGGGCTTCTTTTCTGGTACCCCCAGCCCCTGTAGCCCAGGCCCTAAGCCCCTGGGGAGCCCTGGGCTCAGGATCCAGGTGTCATCCATGCCCTCACTGTGCCACTGTGCCAGTTAATCTTGATGGTCAACTTAGAGATCCTGGAGAGAGGACTAGATAGGGAGGACCCTAAGCTCATGGATGGGGCTCCCCAGCCCTTGAGGACTTCAGAATGGCTGTTCACAGGGGCCGCTCGGTTCGACGTGGCCATGGGGCATGGCCTTGAGGACCACGTCAATCCAGGGCTCACTCTGTGCCCTCCCCCGCTTCTGAGCATCAAGAAGTGAGCAGCTCTCCTCTGCCATAATACGTCTCCCTTGGAACTGGCCGAGCAACTGGCCGAGCACGGGCCAAAGCCTCCGAAACTGAGCTAAAACAACCCTCTCCTCCTCCAAGGTGCAGGTGCTAGGTGCTCTCTGCCATTGGCAGAAAGCTGACCAACATGGCCATGTGTGCTCACAAGATGGGCTCATCCAGTCCCGAGATGCTAAACACAGTTCTCAGCGGACAGCCTCTCGCTAGGGCCGCCCCAAGCCGCGGACCCTTCACTCGGCCTGCTCCACACGCGCTAAGCCATCCCCGACCCAGCTCCTGCACCCCCTCAAAAGCTGCCTGATTTCTCTCTGTCCTCCAAACCATCAGTGAATCCTGTTTGTGCTGCAGTCCTGGCACCCAGAATGAGACTTCTTTCCCACCGCCTCTCCCAGGATTCCCGTGCTCACGTCGCTTCCATCTCCCACCCATACTGCCTTCTTCCTGCGCCTGCCCTGGACCCCTGTGGTGCAGCGAGCAGGGGACAAGGCAATCCCACTGGGCCTTACACTAAATCCCATGCTCAGAGCCCTAAGACTCCATCTGCAGACGAGTCCCCTAGCCCCCGGGGTACCTCTACACCTTTCCCTCCTCACCACCAATTCCTCTTCAGCACCCAAACTTTGCCCATTTATTCAAGCATGGGCGTAAGGGGGGTCTCCAGCTCTCTGCTGTCGCAAACAAAGCTGTGTGAGAATTGGTGCTCAGTCTCGGGAAGGCCGCACCCTGCCATTTGCTCGGGTAAGGCCTCAGGAGCACAGCAGCTGCGTAGCATGGCAGGCCTGAGTGTGAGTGTGACTCCCCAGGACATTGCACACTGGCTGCCACCCGTCGTGTGTGAGCTCCTGCTCCCGTCTTCTCACCAGCACTCGATGTGGTCATCCATTTAGATTTGGGTCCTTCCAGAAGAATTGAAAACACCATACCACAGCGCTACAAGTGCACCTGTGGCTACAGCAGCACAATTTGCAGTAGCGAAATCTTGGAAATGACACAAATGCCCATCAGCTCAGGAGTGGGCAAAGAAGATGTGGTGCTTTCATGCAATGGAGTATTACTCAGCTATAAGGAAAGATAAATTTGAGGCTTTCATAGGTAAAGGGATGAAACTGCAGGTTGTACTCATAAGTAAAACAAATCAGATCCATGTGTGTAAACATCGCATTGTCTCCCTAGTGCAAGAACCTGAAAGAGTAAAAAAAATCTGAAAGGTACAATACATATAGTAGAAGGGAAAGAAACTGCAAAAATGAAATGAGCCATTGGTATGAGGGAACAAAGAAAAGACAAGGAAAGAAAAGGAAGCGGGAAAACCATGCGTGCATATACACAGGATAGCTAAGATGACTGTGCTACTAGCTTATGTTGCTTTTGAAGGTAGCAGTTTGTGCTTAATTTTTTTTATTTTGACCAATTTTGCAAGCTTGCATCTGCTTATCTGAGCAACTACACTGAAGACAGCACTGTGCAGTATAACTCCTGTCATCTTGGGAGTTTTAAATTGTGTATCTTTTCTAATTGCTTATCTATTATTTTTCTATTCTCTTTAAAATAAAAAATATATGAGTTTTGGCCTTTCTAATTTTTATCCAGTAGATGACATCATCTAGCTTTTTAACTCTCATTTCCCTAATGAATAAGCACGTGGAGCACCCGCTTCTGCCCCCATCTTCCACATCTGGGGTGAAGCAGGTGCCACACAGATTCTCCTGCTGCCCAGGTGCTAACCAGGAGTAGCCCCTTCTCTTCAATCAACTTCCTTGTAAAATCCAATTGTAGCCAAAGAGCATCGCTAAACCCCTTTCTCCCGAGCACCCTCTCCGGAACATTTCATCTCCTCTGCTATTGGATCAGGGTCCTCATCCTCCACCACCCACCGGGCAGCTTGCCCCATCTGTCTTCAGCAGGAGTCCTGTGAGATCCACTTAGCAGGTTACGGATCTGAGCCACCACTTCTGGTTGGCATTTTCTGACCACTGATCCCGGCCTGCTCCCAAGCTGCTTCCCCATTTGTACACTTTGTGTTCAAAATCGGACCAGTATCTCTTACCTCCCATGATACCCCTTTCAAATAGACCCTCTATCTACCTTGATGGCCCTGCATAAAGTCTTCCTGGTGTACTTTACAAGTATCACTGAATGCCTTTTCTGTAACATTTACTCAAGTCATGGACATTTTCCTCCACTAAAATGCATTTGTGTTGAACTATAGGAGTTCTTTATATATGGTGGAAAGAAATATTTTATGAAACACATGATTTATAAATATTTCCTTCAACTCTATAGCTCATCTTTAACTCTCTAGCATATTTGATAAGGAGCAGAAATTTTTCATTTTAGTGAAGACTGATTTGTAGATTACTCTGTTATAGAAGCGCTTCGGGTGTCGTCCCCAAAATGTCTTCATCTAATTCAAGATCACAAAACAAAATCTTCTATTTTTAACAGAAAGTTTTAATTTAAAGTTTAAGTATATAATTACTTTTAGTTACTTTTTGCATTGAGTTCAAAATATAAATTCAAGTCTATTATGTTTCCCACAGATACATGACGGTCCCAGAACGGCAGGTTTGTAGGATGCACAGACGATTATTGCCCCTCCGATGACTCTTGCGCCCGTGTCTCACTGCTCCGCCTCACGTATCTGTTTGCCCACCTTCGTGCCCACCTTCCTGCCCACAGCGCTGCCTTTATCATGTGAGCTTAAAGAACTCCAGCAATGTTGCTCTTCCGATTCTGTTCCTCGCAATTAAAGTGTTTTTGACCATTTTAGGCCTTTTGCATGCATATGTAAATTTTGCGATGTTTATCAATTTCCAGCAAAAAAAGCCAATTAAGACTTTGATTGGGCCAGGGAGATGGCTCAGTGGAATAAGTGCTTCCCTGGCAAGCACAAGGGCCTGAGTTCAATCCCTGGTTCTGAAAAAAAAAAAAAAAAAAAAAAGACTTTGATTGGTGAGCCAAGTGTATAGCTCAGCCACATAAGTGCCTGCCTGGCAAGTGCAAGGTCCCAAGTTCAATGCCTAATACAAGATTTTGATTGGCATTATACTTAGTCTACAGTTCTATTTGGATAAAATAGACACACTAAAAACATTAACTTTTGGGGCTAGGGAGATAGCTCGGTGGTCTAAGTGTCTGCCTGGCAAGTGCAAGGACCCAGGTTCAGTTCCTGGTACCGCACGCTGTGCTGGCCCCACAGTGAACCAGCCACCAGAACCAGGTGTGGTGGCACACACCCGTAATCCCAGCACTGGGGGTGCTGAGACAGGAGGATCACTGTAAGTCTGAGCTGCGTAGTGAGACCCTGTACCAAATAAATAAATAAATAAATAAATAAAAGATTAAAAAATAAAATGTTAACTTTTATCATTAAGAGTATACTATTTCTCAACTTACTTGATATAGATATGTATATGTATATATATATATATATAAATTTCCTTCAACATTGTTTTATACTGTTCTATATTCATGTTTTTAAACCTTTGACAGAAAAAGACAAAAAGAAATTTTAAAGCCTTTGACAGATTTATTCATTTTTATTCATATTTTTGATGCTTTAATAAATGACATTTTGTGGTATTTTCAATTTTTAATTGTTTGCTGCTAGTATAATGAAATATAGTCAATTACTGCATACAGATCTGCTTTCCTAAAATCTCACCACATTCACTTACTTGCCCCAGAGCTTTTGTTGATCTTGTTGGACAGTTTCGCAGGCCACCTGCGGGCAAACCCAGATGCACTCTCTTACAGTGCGAATGCCTTTGTTGCTACACCGCATCGCAGCGGTGAGGGTGTGTCAAAGGCAAGCTGTGAGTGGGGAAAGCCTGCCTTCTGCCGACGTCAAGGGAAAGCATTCAGGATTTAGCACTCAACTGCGCCAGCCCTAAATCCTTTATAGAGTCCCTCTACTGGATTATACTAACCGTACCATTTTACTTTCTGTAGTTCCCATGATCTGACGCCCTGGGCGCTTCATGACCTGAGGGTCTACCTCTCCCAGACTGGCAGATACTGGAAATAGGAACAAACTCACCTGGATTCATCTTTCACAGGCAAACAAGCCAGCCTAGAGGCCCACGGCCTGACCACCTCCTTCGTGGACCGCTCTTCGTCTACCTGATCACTCCAGGGCCGGATGCCAGGCACTTGGCTTGTGGTACCTCATGGTAGCAGCCAATGGAGCTAAGGTCACCTTCAATGGAAGGTTCTGGGACACACGAAAAGCATAAGCAGGAAGTCTAACTCATTGTCAAGAGACAAAACAGCCAACAGAGCGAGGCTCAGAGATGAACGCAGGTGTTGGAGCTATCAGATGGGCTCTATAAAGCTGCTATGATTAATGTCTGAAAGCACAAAGAAAAGAAAATAGACATCCTATGTGACTAGGTGGACCTGAACTTTCCAACGTAGAAACTGGGAGAAGAATGCAAACTCTGGAACTTCACTGTGTCCACGCGCGTTCACACTCACGGGCGCTAGAGATTAGGACCTCAGTGTCTGTCTGGGGGAAAGTAATTTAATCCAGACAATTCCAAGCTTCTTAAATTTGGGGAGACTGAGATCCGAAGTGTTGTGTCCAGAACAGCGCGTGGCCTTCTTTGTCCGTGCGCAGGTTTGGAGCGGCTCAGAGCCGCCTAGTCGCTTCCGTGCTGGCCTCCATGGCACCTCCGCGTTCAGATTCCTCACATGGTGCCTTACGGTCAGCAAACAGGCTGGGGCAGCACAGGACTACTTTTAATGTTTGTGTCCACTTTGGGATGGCAGTTTGGGGCTCTATAACACAAGGAGTCCCCTCTCTGCCCCGGGGCCCAGTCCTCTTGCTTACCCCCCTGCTTCTTCGGGAGCCGGGGCTGCTCCACGTTCTGTGCAGGCTCGTGTGACACCAGCACTACATGCCTGCCCTCTCCCCTGTGGGGCAGTCAGGCTCTGCTCTGAGTGTAGAAGGGCCAGCGTGAGGGCCCTTGGCTCGTCCCCAGGGCCAGGCGACCCTGACAGTACTGACCCAAGGCCAGGGTATGCGACTTCTCCCCTACTCTCTCCCTTTCCCTGTACTTCTCCTATTCTCTTCCCTGGGACCACGTTTGGCTGGTTTTAGTCCACGAGGTAGAAGGTTAAGACAAGGCTTCTCTTGGGAGCAGATGGGCTAGACATCATTTCTGGGGCACAGGCCAGCCCCTTCCTTCACATTGTGCTCTCCTGATCTTCCTCCTAGGCTTTCACAAGGGGACAAAGAAGTAGGGCTTCCGTGCCCCCAGCACCCCGCTCACACCACCATGCCAGGCCACGCCTGATCTCCAGAAGGTCATGAAAGCTCAGCTGCTCTGCTAAGTCCATCTCTGGCAGCCCCAGCCTCCCCTGGAGCCCCTCCCTGCGGCGGCATGGTCCCCACCTCCTGGGTCTCAGGAGTCCAGGCTGGCAGGCTCCCTGGGGCCCTGGCCTTCTGACGGGCTCAGGAGAGCTGTGACCAGCAAGGGAGCAGCAGCTGCTGCTGCTGGTGAGAGCGACACTCCGCCCCATTTTCCAGAGTGGAAGTGGAAGCAGATGTAGCAGCTAATGTGTGGGTCTGCAGGGAATGTGCTGGATTCCCCTCGCTCAGTTCTTCTGTGGCTGTTGGGCAGGATCTAGGAGCCAGACTTATTTAATCCAAAACTGATTAATATGAGGAAAATCACACAGATTTATTCAATAGACGGGATGCGGGGTCCTCGTAGCACAGGGAATTCTGGAGAAAGGACCAAAGCTGGATGCGCTCATGCTTTAGAGAAAGAATGATAAATCAGTACAAGAATGGCAGAAGGAGCAGAGAAGCAAATTCTGCTGTCACTAAGAGATCTGGGAGAGGGGTGTGGCAGCCAGTGGGGGCGAGGGTCACCCAAGACGCTCATGAACTCAGCCCCCTCGCAGCCCAGGCTCCGGTGACAGCCCTTCTCCTGCCTTAGAACAGGAGCATGTGTGTTCCCAAGGATCTTCACAGTCTTCGCTACAGGTAGGACAGGACGGACAGACAGGCCCACGGTCCGGCTCCAGCTCAGAATGATGGGCGTGCCTGTGGGGGGGGCATAACTTCCCCCTGCGGGGACTGAGTTCGGTTCCTGCAGGCGGGTCACTAAGTGAATTGCTCACTCCATGTGGAACTGCACATAGTAAGTTGGATACTCAGAACAGAGAAATGGGCAGAGGACAGGCCAGCTTGCCTTTGCTTTTGTTTGCGAAAGTCTTAATCGCAGCCCCACAACGTATGACTGAACATAAAGCTACAGCGCCGAGTGTCTAGTAGTCAGCAGAGATGACAGTACCGTACAGCCAGGTGTACTGCGCAAAAGTAGGCGCTGAGGCTCCGTACACAAGATGTGCGAGCTGCGCAAAACAGAAGACGGGTCTTAAGCCCAAGCAGTGCACCTCTGTCGTAAGCCTGAATGGTCGTTAAACAAGGAATGGCCGCATTCTGAGACAGCGGCTCCTTGACTCCTTCGGGCTTCACACTTCTGTAGCCCATCAGGTGCTACAGCGGGGTCTCCCGGGGCCAAAGAGCCCAAGCGGCAGGGTGGGCAGCTCTGCGCTGCTCGGGGCGAGCTGAACCTGGGACGGGGCCACCGTCCAGGCTGCAGCAGCCCTCACTGCCTCACCCGGCCTCCTCCCCAGCATCCACTCCAACCTGCACTGCCCTGGGAAAGTCACCGTGGACAGGTCCTAGCCTCTCCCAGCTCTGGTTTCCCCCCACAGGTGACTTCAGGCTGACCTGCAACCTGCTGCCACTTTCAAAGCTTTTAGGGACTCAGTGACACCTGTGCCAGAGGCCCAGCCCACAGGCTTCGCTGCCACGCTGTAATTGCGCTCAGCCAGGGGAGTACTTCTAGCCACAAAGGACGACTGCATCGTCAGAACATTCTCGACCATTTAGATGTATTGAAAGTTGTGTTTCAGAGACTCTTACAGCTTTTAAATCATTATCTGCTGTCCACTGAAAGGCTTAATTGGCTCTCTGAGCGCATTCCTCCATAAATAGCCACTAAGCAGAGCTGAACTGGTGTCGCCTTCCATTCTTGCTGACGAGGTCATTTTGTGTCATTAGTTCCGGTGGTTAAAATACAAATCAGAAGGCAAAGCACACGTGTGCCCTGATGGAGCCTAACGTGACAGCCTCTTAGGCCTCGCGCGAAGTTACTCAGAGAGATGGGCAGCTCCGCTGTCCACCTGGGGCCTCTGCTCAGCTCTGATTCAGCAGCCCCTTTAGGCTGTGCTCCTAAGCTCTTGGATCAAAGCAGCGCACTGCCTCCAGCGACCCTGCGTGCACCTCCACCTGTCCATTGGGGAGCTGATGCTCTGCAGAAACAGCCTACCCGGCCACTGCTCTGGGGTCAGAGGTCAGGACCTGGCACCTTCGGCCAAGGACTCCTATGAGTGGTTTTGCCTTCCACCCACAGAATCCCTATGGTTCTGCATAGACCGCCCTCTGGAATGGACTCCGATCTAGTGTGCATGTGCATTGCATGTGTGTGTGTGTGTGTGTGTTGTGTGTGTGTGTGTGTGTGTGCTCACACGTGTGCTTGCATTCACGGGAGCACTATGCATGAACACACGCATCAACGCTCTGGGTTGGAGCCCACCTCACGCAGGGGTTGCAGGCTCGGGCAAGAGCTTCCCAAGAGCAAGCTGACCTTTGGATCCAGCCTGGATTTCCGCACATACCACTTAGGAAGTGATTTGCATCCTCGTAATGCAGGGATAAAAAAGCCAAAGTAAAGGGGCAAAGTGAACCGTCTTCGGTGAGCAGCTCACTTCTGTATCTCAGCCACAGCGAGGCCCTCGGCGAGAGCTGCTCAGGGAGAGCGCCTCCAGATCATAATGAATCTCAGATCGTTATTGGAGTTGGAGCATCGACATGCTTTCCAGCGTCCCTTTGAACATCAGCCGTTATGATTATGATCCTGTTGTTAGCGCCGTTATCATTATTTTGTCTGGAGAACGTTCTCCAGGGACAGCAGATTGTGGCTGAGAAGCTGCCTTGGAGTGTCGAGCTAGGGACCCGGGCCTGCGCCCTTCAGTCCAGCGCTGAAGTTGGAGGCGGGAACTGGCAATCAAACCCGTCCTTCTCCCACCTCGTCGAGGAGACTGTCCCAGCGCAGAGCCTCAGGACCCCGCCGGCTTCGCTTGTCGCAGCAGCCACCGTCAGACAAAGTGCAGGATGGTGGCACACTGAGCCTCACTCTGGCAGACACGTCAGTTGCTCGGGGTCCCCGTGTAACGTGATCTCTACATGACTTTGAGCACATGCTCTGGTGACGGTCAACAAGAAGAAAGTGTCTGCTGGATTCCCTGGCCCAGTGGACCTGCTTAGGCAGGACACCTGTGGCACCTGGACCACCGTGGCTGGTGAGGGTGGACCTGCGGGGCAGCACAAGGAGGGTTGGAGCAACTCCTCTCTGTGTGGAGTGGCTGCCTCTGTGGCTCAAACCCAGCGTCCCCGCCACTCATCAGCTGGCTGTCAAAGAAAATTGCATCCCAGGGCCGGACTCCAGGCACCACATGTGAAGTGTCACTCGCCCACAGAGCGGCGTAGGCAGGAGCGGGAAGAGTACAGATCTCATCGCTGCCAAGCTAAGCATGGAAGGACGCCTTAGGGAACGTGCATGCGTGTCCCGTCAGCACCGTGTCCTCCTGTCACATCCCTGGCAGGCTCGGCTGTGACATCTCGCTGACAGCCTGTGTGCACACCATGCTATCCTCCCCTCACTCCATGGCAGCCGCTGCAGTGACAGAGCTTGAGACCACTTCTTCCCACCGTATAGTTCCTCCTGTGCCTGTGTCCTTAACGGTGACACCAGCCAATGAGGGGACTGAGCCAGAAGCCCCGGAGGGCTCCTCTCCATCTCTTTTCCATCTACTTCTCACTGGGGCTCCATTGATCTCCTTGACAGATACCACAAACAAATCCTGAGGTTGCAGCAAGCTCATGTAAATAGCTAGGGAAATAGCCGGAGGTCCCTAGCCTCCCTGCCAGGAGATGGGCACCGCTGACTCTGTGTGGAAGACAGTGCATCTGATCAGACACAGCTCTGCACTTTCCTGGGGCAAAAACAGCCCTCCTTGGGCTCCCGGACCCAGGGATAGAAGCGCATCTGCCCTCAGACAACTCAAGGCCAGAGAGAGAGGTGAGCAGGTGGGCAGGAACTCAGGGCAGAAGCAGTACCATGGCCGCGGGCCAAGCAAGGCTCTGGGATTCCCTTAAGGTGTGGGCAGAGGACCTGGGCACGGGTGGTGCACTGAGGACGTGAGAGCACATGGGGGAAGGAGAGACCTCTGAGCAGGGACGTGACAGCAGTGCGGCCCACAGCTGTGGTTCACTGGCAGGAAGCTTGGTCCTGGAGAGGGGGTGTGCAAATGTGGAAACCAGGAAAGGGCAAGGCCTGGAGGAAGCGGCCACAGAGCTCTGCCAGGGAGAGCCTCTGTCAAAGCTGGGCCTTCCTGGTGCTGCTGTCCTGGCCTCTCCACGTGGCCCTTTCCACACGGGACTGCTCCCCTTCTGCTCCTCTGCCATGGGGGGATGCAGCCAAGGGCAGAAGAGGTAGGGCTGCCTGATTGGGAGCCCCCAAAGCTGTGAGCGGAGTTCCCCTCTTGCTGTTGACAAGTACTCTGTGCCAGGGGTGTTACAAAATCAACAGAAGGTGGAGGATGCAGGCTTGGTTCTCACCTTGGGAAACAGCTCACTGATGAAAGTCAGCGCTCTTCCAAGAACAGCCAAGTCACCGCAGGTCTCCCCCTACTGCCCCTCATGACAGCAGTGCCACCCACCGAGGTGACCACGGCTCAGGAGACAGCAGCAGCTGAGGCCATCGTTAGAGCGAGAGGCTCTGCTTCCCCCAGAACCAGGCCGGGAGCAGCTGCCAGGGGACACCGTGGGTCCCTCCTGGGAGGCCGTGGAGCGCGCACAGGCTTCCGCCCGACCCACTGAGCCTTCCCCGCCGGAGAAGCCCCGGGACTGAGATGCGCCGCGGCTCGGCGAACATGAAGACGCCCGGTCCCTGCTCTCTGTGCCCACGTGTCTCTGGACACGTCACCAGCCTGCCTCAGCTTCCTGCCTGCAAAGTGGGACGACAGTGTCCCTGTGTCTTGCACACAGCGCTCAATTGTACCCAGAGAGATGCGGCTGGCTCAGGCCGGTGGGTGATGGCTGATGTCCCCACCCCTGCTGGCACTGTCACATCGCAATGGGCAGGGAGCTGTCTTCCCCCCACGAGGGGAATGAGAGAGATGGCCACACCCCTCATGGAGCCACAGCAAGGGAGCCTGCCAGGCCTCAGTTCAGGGGCTTTCACCACTCTGGCTGCCATGGAAGTGACCCTGAGACTAGGCCATGAGACCCCTGAGGTCCCGGGAGCCACTGTGCAGCCTCAGCTGCTCGACCTGTGCTGCCCACTGATCCTTTGAGCCACCCCGGAGCCTCCCAATAAAACCTTTCTGTGAAGGAATAGGTTCTGTGGTTTTAACAAAGAGCCGTGAACCACAAATATATAAGGCTGAGCCAGGAAGGGGCCACTTGACCGAGCTGAAGGAAGGAAGAGATGTGGCCAAGAGCGACTCCTGCTCATGTCCCCACACGCTCCGTCTCCCACCACAGCCCCCAGGTTTTCCCCACCTGAGTCTGCCTGGGGCAAGAGCAGCCTGGACACCAGGGGGTGCCAGGGCCTCAGGGGTCCCAGTGTCCTCTCTCTCAGCCCCAGCCTAGGACATCCCGTCCCGTTCACCCCTCAAATGTGCACATCCAGCCGTTCCCTCCTCAAATCTCTTCTCTTTTCCTGGCACCCAGCCCCGGTGTGCCTGTGTGCGCACAGAGAGCTCTGGAAGTCATGCGCCCTCAGGTGCGTGCTGTGTGCCTGAGACCTGCGCCTAGGGGAAGGACGCAGCCCGGCGCTCAGAAGCGGGAGAATCCAGGGCTACACAGGGCTCAGGAGCTCCGGGACACCAGGCTGGTCCCAGACAAACAGGGCCCAGGTCGCAGCACCGCCTCACAAGCACTCACTGGGCCTCAGCTTCCTCTGCTGCTAGACGGGGGTGCTGCTTGTCTTGCTCAATACACCACTGTGCTGCCAACATGGTCACACCCTGTGGTCCAGCGAAGCCACACGTGGGACGGACCACAGAGGGCCAGGGTGTCGCAGTGCTCAACCTTGCATCCCCTTGGGGATCAGGGCATTGGCCATCATCACAGCGACAGGTTCTCAGGGTGCTGGGTTGTGGTCCTCTCAGGGGCAGAGGCCCAGCAGCCACTTGCAGGAAGGGCGCCCCCTGTGGTTCACCATGTGGGCAGAGCTTCTGGGTGCTGCTGTTCTTGCAGCACACATGGGAAACAGAGGCTTACTGTCACTACGGGACCAACCTCAAGCCCACAGAGGGGCAGCAGAGTACAGTCCACCCGCCTCCTGGCCACCAGCAGCCACAGGAAGGTGTCCAAACAATGGAGCCGAGTGTGGTCGACAGAGTCCTGTCCCCAGTGATGTCCCCATCCTACTGCCCCGAACCTGTGACCATGTCACTGGAAGGGGCAAGAGTGACTTTGCAGACATTGTCAACGCCCTGTAGAGAGGGCCATCTTGGGTTCCCCAAATGGTTCCAAAGCACTTCAAGGGGGAGGTGGGAGGGCCCAAGTCCAGGAGAATCCAAGCCTCCCATCCCCATCCATACAGGGTGTTGTGACAGAGTACCACGGACTGGTGGTATGGAGCAGCACGCGCTTAGCACTCGAGCCTCTGGGGGCTGAAGCCCCAGACCAAGGCACTGCAGATTCGAGGCCTGGTGAGTTCCCTCCCCCTATAAATGGTGCCCCATGCTGTGGACTGACGCAGAGGAGGAGCCCGGGGTCTCTCTGGGGCCCTAGGCCCAGCGCCGCCGTGGGAAGAACTCACACACAGATACTAGAGGAACTCGAGCACTGGTGCCACGCACAGTGGACTCCGGGACCTGCAGAAGGAGGGCAGCCCTCCTTGCACCCGAGTTCGGCCCTGTGAGACCGGCTTCGGACACCTGAGCCCAGACCTGCACGGTCGTGACAGTCTGCCCTGTCTCAGACCCTGGATTGCAAGCTGGTTCCAGCTGCGGAGACAGGATCTGCACAGGGCCACTCTGGTGCAAGCGAGGGCCATCTCGTTCTGGGCTCTGTTCAAGACCGGGGAGGTCTGGCTTAACCAAGGGTGGAGGTGAGTATAGCAAGCGTCCTCCAGAGCCGCGCACCCACCTGGACTGCCAGGACTTACCTCAGTACCAGAGAAGGTGGGGGCGAGGGGTTCCGGGGCTCGCGCCTTGTCAGCCCTCCTTCACCACCAGAGCCTGCTGGGCCACCCTGGACCCGCCTTGCTTCCCAAACACACACCACCTTCATAGTCAATGTTCCCTGACTTGCCTCTCAGCAGACGGTGTGGGGCAAGTGCCGCTCCTGCTGCATTCCACCCAGGACGAGGCACACAGTAGGTGTTCAAGTGCATGTGGAAGAAGTGGGTGGACGCAAAAGCCCCAGAGAACCCACAGACAAAGCTCCCAGGGGCTCGGGGCGAGGCCGGGCCTGGGGGCAGCGGGAGCCTACACAGCGCTCCCTTGTGACAAGAAAGAAGGGAGCCAGCCGGGCTTCTGGGTGGACAAGGACAGGAGTGACTCCCCAAGATGAAGATGTCTCTGGTGCCGGAGATCCCCATTAGCATTCGGGCCTGCGCCTGAGCCTCAGCAGGGAGCGCACTCCCGATTAGACCCTCGCCGCGCAGGGACAGGGCTCCCAAAGAATAAAGATGAAAATTGTCCTCGAAAGGTCAAACGTTTCTCTCGCTTTGCAAAGCCTGAGGTTTTTGATTTCTCAGTGGACGACTAATTCACTTCCAGACAGCCGTCTGCTTGTTGAATTCCTACCAAGAGACGTGAACGGCGATTTCAATTTGTGTTGGAATTAATGCCCCCACTCGGGGGAGACGCGGCGAGCTGGCGACTGTCCGCACCGAGGGAGCTAATGTTCCTCAGCTGACGCAGTGGCCAGGCCACCAGAGTTGGGCCAGGAGCCCGGTGTCTGCAGAGGGACAGCGCCTTCTGGAACCCACTGTCGGGAGGGATGTCCACACGCACGCATGCGGCCCATGCGCTAGTGGAGAAGCCGGGGCTGCCAGAGGCAGAGAAGAGCGCTGCGGAGGGGTGCGGGTCAGCTGGGGCCTCAGGTATCCTAGAAAGAAGCCAAATCTGGAGCAAAAATTAGCACGCTGCCGGCAGTGGTCAAAGCAGTTATGAACCAAAAGACGGGAGGTCACAACACCCTGCAGCCTCCTACAGCCCCTTCGGGCTCCCTCCTTCTTGTCCTGTGTAGCTGGCTTCCCATCCCACCCCCATTGCAGTTGACACTTGGTCACCATGGTGGACGCTGTAAGACACCCAAGAACAAACATAGGCTTGGGGCCAGGTCTCGCGGGCCTCAGCTCTGCCCTGGAACTCGGGAGCTGGCAGTCTGAAGCTGGGAGCGCAGGCTGTGTTCCTAAGCCAGGAGCCAGCGGCAGCTCAAAGCTGATGCCCACCGCCCCGCGCCTGCTTGTCAACAGGCAAGGCACTTGCCAGCAACAGAAAACTGGACTGGAAAGACAGGAGGCGACTGTGGCTGGGAGACCCTGAGAGGTCCCGGGCGCTCCCGCTGTAATCGGCTTTGGAAGGAAGTTCTGTAAATACAGTCTCAGGAAGGCATAAATTTTCGGGACCATTTTTCATACCATAAAGCTTGTGTCCTGGTGGCTGCCTGGCCTGATTGCCAGCTTGGGGTGCTTGCTGGGTAAGAAAGGAGGAGATAAATGGCTGAGGGTGCAGCCGCATTATCAGTGACATTTAGGGATAACTTATACCCAGCGTCGTGCCACCTCTCGCTGCGGAAATAGCATTACTGGTGGGCTCAGTCCTAGCCGCAACCACAACTGTGTCAAGAGAATGGAAATAAATTGATCCGCCTGAGTTCTCTGTGCATTTTTATTGCCTATTTATCAATACCAGTGCCAACCCAGGATTGCTTACAGGTCCTGGAGGCGGGGTGGAGCTGGGGCGGGGGCGGGCCCTAAAACTTTTAGAGATGCAGCCTTGGCCAGAAAGGACGACGGTGCATGGTCCTTCCAGGGAGGCCATCGGAGCTGCTGCCCAGGTTGGCCTGGAGCACTTCTATCCAGTGATTGTTACAAGGAGTCGGCAGACTCCCTCCCCCAGTTCCCAGAGAGCCTGCTCCTGTGCCAGGACACCATCCCTTCAGGGACACAGGCCATCATAATCACTTTCCTTGTCACTGGGACAAGATACTTGGCACCCACAACTTGAAGGAGGAGAGCTTTGGGTTTTGTTGTTGTTGTTGTTGTGTTGTGTTATGTTTTGGTGGAACCAGGATTGAACTCAGACCCTTGTGCTTGCCAGGCAAGCGCTTCTTCTACCAAGCCATCTCCCCGGCCCCAAGAGCTTTGTTTTGGACCAGGTCTCAAAGGACCAGGAGGACACCACATTGTGGTATACAGGTGGTGAGGACGCAGCATGACAGGGAGGAGCCAGGACTGGAGAAGAACCCTTCAGGCCTCCTCCCTAGGGACTCGCCTCTTCCTGCCAGACTCCACCTCCTAACAGTAAGTCAGCTAGGAAGCCTCATTCACTCATCCCCCCAGTGCGCCCCGGAGAGCCCCAAGGCTCTAGATAGGAACCCCGACACCTGCTAACCCCACACGCAGCTGATTGCTTGCTTCTGTGGTTCCCGCCAGACTCTGCAGCTGTCCACACTGTGTGTGTCCCCAGGCCTTACACACGTGGAGAGCTGTGACTCTTTACCCTGTCACCCTAGTGCAGTAGCACAGTCCCCAGGGCCAGGCCTTGTTTCCATCCTCCCTTGTGTGTGTGTCCTTCCTGTTGAGATGAAGCATGCCTCTTGAGAAAGGGCTTTGGGGACCTCACTTTCCCACAAAGCTCCAACCCAAGTGATACTAGAGAGTGTCTGTGTGAAGGACCGATGCAGGACGGGATGGAAGCAAAAAGGAGAGAGGGAGAGAGAGGGGGAGGGAGAAAGGGAGGGAGGGAGAGAGAGGGAGAGAGAGGGGGAGGGAGAAAGGGAGGGAGGGAGAGAGAGAGAGAGGCCAGTTGATCCAGGAATAGAGGCTGTCCTCAGAGTCTGCACAGTGGCCCAAGGTGTCCTGGACAGACATCCCCCTTTCTGCCTTGCTCCTGGGACAGGGCACATCCTCTGCCAAGTTCCCAGGCACTTATTAAAAGCTGCCAAGGGTTCCCTTGTGCACCCCAGCACTCAGCCTAGTGGGAGGGCTCTGCTTTCTCTGGAGCCTGGGTCAGAGCCTGGGGCTGGATTTGCACTGTGCTTCATCCCCTCCCTACCTGAGGGGGTCTCGGCCAGGTCATTAAACCTATAGTTCCTCCCCGTGTCAGGGAAGGAGGCAGCTCTCTCCTAAAGCTGCTGCACCAATTCATGGAGACCAAGTCTGGGAAACAAGGGCAGGGGACCTAGCCCGGGAGCCTCCCACCGCAGCACGGTGACCCGCCCAGGACTCTGGCTTTGCTTCCGAAGCTTGCAGGTCCCACGGCCGCCGCTGCCCAGGGTGAGGGGCTTCCACTGCTCCTTTCTCTCTTCCGCATCTCCATCCCACCAGCTGCATGACGCTCTCTCTCCTTCCAGGATTCGCGACTGCACTTTGCTTCAGCACTGCTGGGCCATGGTCCCTATCTGTACACTCCCCACGAGGGCATCCATTCGCAACCTGAGTACCAGGCAGACACTGTCCTTGCAGTCCGACTGTGACACACAGGTACTGTGGCTCCACAGAGCAGCCAGGATGGCTCTATCCCTTCGGCAAGATGGCCACTCCTACCCCAAGCAGAGCCAAGCATTTGGGAAGGCAAAGAGCAGCTAGGGCAACAGCTGCAGGGCAAGTGCCGATGCTGAGGAAGGAAGGGCGGGGCCGCTTGGACGCTCAGGGCTGGACACCAGCAAGGGGCAGCGTGCAGCTTGGAAAGAAGCTGGGAGCCCCCGCAGCTGGAAGGCAGGTGAGGCGGGACCAGCACTTTCATCTGGACCATCTGCACTGACCAACAGCTTGGAGAAAGATTGGTGACCAGGGCAGGAAGCCCAGTGGGTACCCTGGGCCCATTCTACGGCCGCACTTCCAAGGGTGAAATGCGTGGAAACCCAGCCAGGGAAAATTAATTAGAGCAGCATCACTTTCCCTGTGTTTTCCTCTGTGAACAGATCCAAGGCCAGGCAGCTATGAAGTGGTAGATAATTGCACCAGGGGAACATCCGGGAACTTGTAATTTAATGAAGGAACGGACAAGGGGGAGTTGGGGCAGGCAGCAGAAAGTCAGCTGCCATGTGAACGGGCATGTCCCACTGTCAGAGGGGCCAAGTGAGGGGGGAGAACGGTGTCTACACGATCCCAGCAGAGCCCCAAACACGCTGCCTGATGATTTGTCTGTTCAGCTGTAAATGGGGACAAGAGAATTCACCCGGCAGGTTTCTCCCCTACATCTCTGCCTGCCACGAGGTCTGTGGATTGCACTCAGTTCCCCTCTCTAAGCTGCCTCTTCTCCAAGCTGTCATGAAACCAAGAGCTGGTGGAAGATCATCCTCCATATGAGATCTGGGCCTGCAGAAGGGAAAACCATGGAAGGGCAGCATGGCAGGGCCACGTGCAGGGTCCCGAGGGTGCTGGGACAGAGACTTCCATGGCCAGACTTTTATTCATCCGCATTACCGAGTACTTGCCATACTCCTCACCCCATTAAGCATCATGACATGTTGGCTGGCTGGGTGTGACCCACGTCCCTAGGCAGCTCTTGGAATTCCAGGGGCAGTAGCTAAAGGCCACCACCTGAGGCACAGCGCTGGCCCTGGTGTGGTGCCCACCAGGCAGAGGAGTGTGGGGAAAGCCCCTGGACCCCACATGCAGGCCAGGGAAGGCAGTATGTGGAGGCAGACACATCTACCCACTGGTTCACAAAAGGGGCCAGGGCTGCACACGCGCTGGGGCTGGGACAAAGGGGGCACTGTCCACTGGCTGGAAGGAGCAAGCCAGCGAAAGCAGCGTGCAGTGGCAAATGGTACAGGTGGGCAGGCAGTATGGAGTGCAGTTCTGAGAACAAACACCCCAGCGGCAGGGCTGGGGGAACCACGGCTGCACACACTGACCTACCAGGGCAGGAAGAGCCCCATGAGGTCTTAGATCCCAGACAGAGAGAATGATAATGTCCCCAGCTCCAGGCCACTCCCTGAGGCCCTGTTGCACCCCTGTCCTACCCATTCCCTGCCCGTGGCAGGCAGATGGCAGTTCCCAACTGGGCTGCTCAGGGGACAGCACAGGGCTCTCGGGTAGGGCCCGCTGGGAATTCCCCACGGAGGGGCCGTGGCCGCAGACAGATGGTGCAAGGGCGTCCAAGCCCAGGCTTGCCTGGCTCTGCCCACCCTGCTTAGCCCCATGGCCGGGCTGCAGCACAAGTGCCCCCTGAACTCCCAGCCCCCAGGATCAGAGCCGTACCCTAGCGGGGCGTGGTCTCACCACAGAGGGCCTGGGTGGGCCACCCCATTCCCTGGATGGGCTGCCCACAGCCCCAGCTCTTTGCACCTGTTGTAAAGCCCCTGACTTCAGGGTGGGGCCTCAGGGCCCCCCTGGGACCCTCCTGGGGCTCCAAGTTGTCTATTTAGCTATTTATATAATATGATAGTGTGTGTTATTTTACATGTAACACATGGACACTTACACGATACCAAATTATTAATGTGTAATTGTCTATGCCTTATGCACTACACATATTTTTCCCATAAAAAGTAGTGGAAAACCAAATGATTGCTTCTGAGCCCCAAGCTACACCTGTAACTTCATTTATTCAAGACTGCAACAAATTTTGCAGATTTCTTTCTTCAAGTCTGTTGTGGATCTTGTGGCTTCTCTCTTAGCTTTACTGCTGGTGTCACTGACTTTCTTTGCAGCCAGGGTTACAACATTTTACACAAATAAAGTTTGAAACAAAGCACAGTGACAGAGCTGGAGAGATAGCTTGGCAGTCTAAGCACCTGCCTGGCAAGCACAAGGTCCCAAGTCCAATCCCCGGTACTGCATGCTGTACCAGCCCAAAAGTATCAGCACACACCTGTAAACCCAGTGGGGAGGCTGAGACAGGGGGATCACTATGAGTCCAAGCTGCATAGGGAGACCCTGAATCAAAAAAGAAAGAGAGAAAAGCATAATGTCAAAGGCTTGCGCCCACTGGCAAAGCACAGTGTGCCGTGCGGGCAAGCGAGACACTTACACTGAAACTTCTCCCTTGTGTCTGGGGAGAGACATGACGCCTGAGTCTTTTGGCCCACGCAGGATTTTGCAGGTCAGATTTTCTGTTCACCTAAGGAGCAAAGTTATTAACACAGAGCAGATTTTTGTTCCAAAGGTGCTGTCCCTCTCCTCAGAGAGTAAGGACAGGAGGGCAGGAGGACAGCAGGGCAGGAGGGCAGGAGAACAGGAGGACAAGAGGCAGGAGGACAGGTGGACAGCAGGCAGGAGGACAGGGTCTCCTGGTCTTGCTGCCCGCAGCCTCTGCACCCCGAGAACAGCACCCGGTGCTTAGCAGGTTCCCTGGGAAACCCCTGCAAGTGGCTGAATGAACATCTCCAGGACATTCCTGAGACCACCTGTGCACATGAAATCTGCAGTGGCTGAGCTGATGTGACCCCAGCCAGGACAGCGGGGAAAGGAACTGGCAGGTGGGCACACTTAGGCCGAGGAGGATGACAGAGGAGTGTGCGGGCAACGGAGGAGCGAGGTACAGGCCAGGAGCTCTGCACTATGGCCAGGCCCGGCCTGCTGCAGGAACTGCGTGTGTCTCTGAGTGAGGTCCCTTCCTCTGCGCCCTCGCCCGCTGTCCCCATCACCCAGTCACCACCCTGACTGGAGCCTCACTGCTGACGCTGCCCACTGCTGCTGCCTTCACCCCGCCATGGAGAGCAGGACACAAGCCCCAGCCGCTCTGGGGAGCTACAGCTGTCAGAGGGCTATGGGCCAAGGCTGTGCCACGGACACATGGCTCCCCCAGAGGAGCCAGTCCCTGGCTTCCCACAGGCCCTTGTGACTGTCCTGGTCCCTCCCGTGCCACAGCAGTGGCTTCAAGCAGGTGCTTCTGGGCTCCCCTGACTCTTCTGGCCCTCCTGGAGCAGGCGTCCCTCACAGAGCCCAGGCCTGGGTCCCTGGGGCCTCTTTGGGTGGACTGCAGCTTCCCACCCCCAGACCGAGCCCCCAGCCTGCGTTAAAGCTAAGAGCAAAGTCCCCTCACTGCATCGCCGCCTTCATCCTGTGCCATTTCTGTATCGTCCCTGTGGTGGGAGTGGTCAGAAGCCGGGGGGCCTGGCCTCTGGAGACCCCGTGCTGGGCTCTGGCCCAGATCACCGTCTCCTGAGAGATGCACAAGGCTCACTGGGCTCCTTGTAAGAGGCGGGGATATCAGGGCGCTCGGAGGTTCACCCACGTGAAGCAATCAGCCAGGAAGCTGGGCCAGAGAGGCAGCCTCCAGGAGTCTAAGCAGCTCTGGAGACAAGGACCAAAGACACTGCGAGACACTGTCCTGGGCAGTCTCCTTGCAAACCTTCCTCCCGGCGCCCTGAGAATCCTCCAGGAGAGTTGCCTTCTTCCTGGTCCCTTTCCCCCTTTCCCAGCACAGTCTCTCCAGGAAACCGAGGACAGGACATGCAGCCCGCAGCAACTTTCTGGTCCGTGGCCACACGCAGAACAGAGATCGCGCTATGGGCTACAATGGAGCCGGAACCTCTGCATCAGCCGGTGGTTCCACCAGTGAATGGAATGTCCCAGAGCAGCATGCGCCGCAGACGCAGTACGACCGCCCTTGCTAGGCTTTCCGCCACGACGTTGGCGTGGGCTCTTTCTGCTGACAGGAAAAACCAGCTCTCCACGGAGCAGCACGCCGCGCCAGGCCAGCAGCAGCTTCACGCATCTCAGGTGAAACGCATCTCAGCTAGATCAAGAGCCCACGTCCAGAGGTCACCCCAACCCGTCCAGGTTCCCCTGATGTTCACACAAGCACTAAGCTGCCTAAGCGAAGGTGTCTTGGAACCGGAGAGTCATTAAGCGATGTTTGTGTAACACAGCCAATGGCGACCGTCGACTGGACTTAGTCGACGGATTCCTAGCAGACTGCTAAGTGGTGTGTCTTTGGGGGTGTTTCCAGAGATGATTGGCAGGTGGGCCAGCAAATAAGACCACAGGACATATTCTGATTGTGGGTAGCATCATCCAATAGGCTTGCAGCTTGGACTCAGAAAGGAGGAAGTTGGATTGCATGCGAAAAGCTCCATTCTGCTGGAACAAACGCATCTTTGTGCTGTGGTCTGCTTGGACATCAAGCTCTAGCTTTTTCGGACTTTCAGCGCAGACTCGCACCTTCACTCTCCAGGGCACGTTAGGACTTTCCCCTTCAGACTGGCCCTGCGTTCTGGGTTGCCTTGTTCCACAGCTTCCTATTTCTTAGGTTGAGAGGCTGCTGAATCCTCCAGCTCTCCGGTGCACGGACGGCCACTGTCCTACGCGGCACCCCGCCTTGATCGCGGAAGCCTGCCTGAGAGGCCCCGAGCCATGCCCCTCCCCGTGTTGGTGCTGTGCCTGCGGACCTTCCCGACCAAGGCACCGTGCATCTTGTGTGTTGTGCTATTCGTTTGTGAATAGAAACTCGACCTTCTCTCAAGAGCGCAGTCAGCTACTGGGTGCCTCATTTTGCTGTGACGCCCACTCTCAGGTCTGCCGGTGCGGGACACACCTCACGCTCCACGTCAAGGTCCTCCCCACCTCGTGGCAGCCAGCAGTCGTGGGAGGCAAATTCCACAGAAGAAGCAGTGGATGTTTGTCCTGCAGGGCTGAACAGCCGCCATAGCACTGGTCTCTTGTCTTGGATGGACCAGGGTATGCAGTGCCTCCTTTGTTTTTTTTATTTTATTTATTTGTTTGTTTGTTTTGTGATATCGGGTTTGAACTCAGGACCTCGCGCTGGCTAGGCAAATACTTATTCTACTGAGCTATCTCCCTAGCCCTCCTCTGGAAAACAGCCGTCGCTCTTGGACACTGAGGTCCCCCCTCTGTCCTCTGTGGCACTGGCGATGCCCACGGCTGCCCCAGCACAAGAGCATGCCAGCGCAGCCGCAGACTGGGCCTGGGAGTTGCTCCGCGGCGTGGCGCATGGAGCTGAGCACGCCCAGCCCTCCGCAGCCTCCGCGGAGCACCAGCGGCTGTGTGCTGCTGGCGGGTAAAATGAGCTTGGTGTAAATCTCTCCTCCCGGAGCCGGGCGCTCTCAGGGCCGCGTTAGATGCGCTTCAGAATTCACTGGCAAGACGCGCTGAGCACTGTACCTGGGAGCAGGGACTGCACGTCGGCGGAGAGGGACGTGGGGGCGGGCGCGCCGCCTGCCTGGGAAACCTTTCCAGAAGCTTCTCAGCTCAGCCAGCAGAGGCCAAACTCCTAAGTGACCAAGCTTCCCTACAGAGCAGGGTGCCCTGCCCCTTCAGCCCTCTGAACCCCTCCACATGGCTTTGTCTCTGCCCTGGAGATTCATGTTCACCCCAGGACCTGAGCACCGGCCATCGCGAGCCACTTCTCCTGGTCCTTCCACATGCCACTTCCAAGGCCACCTGCTGCTCCTGCCCCTGTGGCCTCTATCCACTCCTGCCCCTG
>NW_004524689.1:3014900-3018671 GCF_000260255.1 Octodon degus
GTGGCCTCTATCCACTCCTGCCCCTGCCCCTGTGGCCTCTATCCACTCCCTGCACCTGCCCCTGTGGCCTGGATCCACTCCTGCCCCTGCCCCTGTGGCCTCTATCCACTCCTGCCCCTGCCCCTGTGGCCTCTATCCACTCCTGCCCCTGCCCCTGCCCCTGTGGCCTTTATCCACTCCCTGCCCCTGCCCCCATGGCCCGGATCCACTCCCTGCCCCTGCGTCCGTGGCCTGGATCCACTCCCTGCCCCTGTGGCCCAGATCCAGTCCCTGCCTGGATGCACTCCCTGCCCCTTCCCCCGTGGCCCGGATCCACTCCTGCCCCTGTGGCCTGGATGCACTCCCTGCCCCTGCCCCCGTGGCCTCTATCCACTCCCTGTCCCTGCCCCTGCCCCTGCCCCTGTGGCCTGGATCCACTCCTTGCCTCCGTGGCCCGGATCCACTCCTGTCCCTGCCCCCATGGCCTGGATCCACTCCCTACCCCCGTGGCCCGGATCCACTCCTGCCCCTACCCCCGTGGCCCGGATCCACTCCTGTCCCTGCCCCCGTGGCCTGGATCCACTCCCTGCCCCCGTGGCCCGGACCCACTCCTGTCCCTCCCCCCGTGGCCTGGATCCACTCCCTGCCCCCGTGGCCCAGACCCACTCCTGTCCCTGCCCCCGTGGCCTGGATCCACTCCCTGCCCCCGTGGCCCGGATCTACTCCTGCCCCTGCCCCTGTTCCCTGTATCCACGCACTCCCAGCAACCTAGATTCTTGTCGTGCTACTCATTTATTTTGTTGACTGTCATTTTCACTAGACTTCAAACTCTGTGGCAACAGGGACTTTGATTTGTTCCTTGCTGTTTCTTGGGGCCACAAGCAGTGCTAGGGTGTGAACAATGGCTGAATTAATAAGTGGCCCCTTTGGCTGCTCAGCTGACGTCTCAGAGATGCATCAGGCGAGGCGGTGTGCTGAGAAAGCCAGGAGGAATCTCACGTCCACGCTCCGCAACAAAAGGCTCAGGCCACACTGCTCACACTTGTCCTGCTGGTCGCTCTGCAGCCCCAAGCTGAGCCACTAACAGAGAGCCGGGGCTGTGGGCTCCAGGGAGGTGGGCTGAGAGGGCTGGCTGGCCACGGAGCACGGCTCCAATGGTGCAGAGGACAGGGATAGGGCTGATGGGGTGGAAAAGGGACCCGAGGAGTGTGCAGGTTCGCAGCATGGCCAGCAGTCCTGAGCTCAGGTGGAGACAGACAGGCGGTGACCTCCAAGTGGCTTGAAGGTCACAGTGAAGGTAGAGTGGCCACTGAAGTCTCATCCAGAGCGTGAGCAGATTGTTCCAAGGCTGGGCAGATCCTCGGAGCATTTCTGTCACAGGACGTATCCCAGCCATGGCTGGCAGGAGGGGGCCTCACTGCACACGCCCGTGATCTATGGCCTACCAGTTCACGCACTGCCACATGACAAGTGACAGCCACTCAGCTGATCCAAACAGGCCTGCTTAGCAACTCCTGGCTCTGTGGCTGGCAGCGCAAGTGTGGTGGGCTCCACTCAGGTCCCCCTGTGCATGCACTTGCTCCGCCATGGTCCCATCTGGGCTGGGCGGTACTCGCTGTCAGGGCACTGTTGGCAGAGTCCAGGTCCTTCAGTGCTAACTGAGGCCCCAGTTAGCATACTGGCTGTCACCCTCAGGGACTGGAGAGCTGGCCCCTCCACGGGACTGCACGTGGCCACCCCACAGTCAAGCCAGCGACATTCGCCCCTTCGTGCCTTGAGTCTCAGAGGCCAGGGGACTGTTATCTTCCAGTGTACCCAGACAGGCAGCCCCTCCTCCTTCCAGAGAAGGATTCGTGGCATTCACAGTCCTCAAGGGTGTGCAGGACATGGAGCCAGGCATAGGGCTTGGGAGCCTCCTGCAGGTTCTTCCACCCTACTCCTTCCTGCTAGCAGACTCCTGTCGCCGGAGGATGAGCTGCTCCACTCTGGTGACACCCTTGGGTAGGCTTCTGCAAGTATAGTGGCAAAGCCGTGTCTGTCCTAGGGGTGGAGGCTGGAGGTGGATGTGTGAACAGTGAGGTGGGTACTGAGAGCGGGGTGCTGAGCTCCATGACCACAGGCAAGTGCACTCAGCAGACCAAGGAGATGGATGTGCCCAGCCAGAGGCCAGGAGAAAGACAGACAGCAGCTCACGGCTCAACGGCGACAGACACTGGTCCTGGGCTGCAGGGTGTGCCCACTCCCCAAGAGGAAGCACAGCATCCCCTCTCTTTACCGAGACTGAGAGCTTCTCCCAGGCCTCCCAGCCCCACCCCCGCCTGCAGTCCCAAGCCCTGCAGCAATGGCTCCCTGGTCCTCAGCCTGCCGTGCCTCAGAGACCACTCAGCCTGATGAGCCCAGCCTTGCAGGGGCATCTGAGGACAGCGAGCCTCCTTAGAAGCAGTGCCAGTGTCACCGAGCGGAAGGCAGCAAGGAGAAACCCGGAGGACTGTGTTCCTGAGCCAAGCGTGTTTGTGTCGGGTCTGAACGGAAAGAACACACAGCGTGTGCCGCCAAATGCCAGCTCCTTCATCTGATAACAAATGGCTGCTGAGAATCAATAACAAGTCCCTGCTGCGGTGCTGGCGCGCCCGGGGCCCTGTGGCTGCCAGGCCTTGCAGAGCACCTGCTCACCTGCCTCCCTGTCTCGCTGGGAGCACCGTGCCCCTGAGCTGGCTCCCCACTTCTCTTCCACCCCTCGGTTTCCCAGAGAAGCCATGATGCACTGAGCACCTGATACCCCAAGGCACGGGCGCAGGTGCCGAGAGGCGGACAGGATGAAGGAGCAAGCCACCGGATGCAGCGGGCTTGTGTCTCATTGCTGCTGCCTCTGGCAAAGAAGCCCAGCCTGGGGCCCGGCAGAGCTGCAGCAGCTAAGGGGGCCTCGGGGGAGGAAGGCGTCGCAGGCAGCATGTGCATTCTGGACCTGGCCTCCGGGTTTCAGCTGTGGAGCATCAGGAAGACGTCCATACTGCCCCTCTGTGCATCATGGGCTCATGCCATAGACTCAGGACATCTCTCAAGCTTCCCATGGAGGCTAGACTGGCTCAGGGCCTTTGCTGTCATCATGGCCCAACTTGCATTCTCCCAAGGCTTCTGCTCCATTGGCCCCCACAAGCCCTGCACAGTATCAAGGGGCTTAGTCAGCTGCATGTCCCTGTAGGCACCCAGCAAGCCCGTGGCACAAGAAGTTGCTACCTGCTTTGGTGCTGACTGCGCAGCTGGAGCATAAGCCCTGCAGAGTCTAAAAACCTGCCCACCACACCTCTGGCACCCTGAGACACCCCACCCTCGGCCAAGCGCAGAGGACTCAGAGGGCCTCCCAGCACGGCTCAGCCATGAAGAGTGCACCAGGGCTGCAAGTGCAAGGTTCTCCCGGCATCTTCCTGATCCCCCACATCTGTCTTCCGGTGCAACAGCCTCAGGCACACCAACTTCAGCACAGGGCTCCCTCCCACAGGGTGTGGCTACTTCTGATGGATGCAAGGACTGTCAGAGCACCTGCTTTGCACTATCCAGGTTTCTCACCCTCATTCTCTTATGAGTCAGCTTGTAGAGGCCTTCAAGGCTTAACTTAAAGGACATCTTTAGGTCTCCGACTGCCTCCTCTTTTAAGAGCCCATGGCGCTTGCCATATTAGCTGCGGACAGTCAGGTCTCCTGTGTAGTAAAGATTGGAGGATGCTGTGCTTATCTCTGCATCTTCACAACAAGGAGCACTTGGCACAGAGTGAGGCTACCATATGTACATGAG
>NW_004524689.1:3020441-3028054 GCF_000260255.1 Octodon degus
TTTATCTCATTAACTTGTCTTTTGTTACAGAAGTCCACTCTAAATGTAGACCTGATAAGGTGAAAGATAAATTATTTTTCTTCACCAACAAATGGATGGATGGATGGATGGATGGATGGATGGATGGATGGATGGATAGATGGATGAGTGGATGGATGGATGGATGGATGGATGGGTGAGAGGGGGTGCGTGGATGGATGGATGAGTGGACGGATAGATGGATAAGTGGATGGATGGATGAGTACATAGATGGATGTTTGAATGGGTGGATGGTAGGTGGATGGATGGATGGATGGATGGATGGATGGATGGATGGATGGATGGTTGGATGGGAGGGTAGGTGGGTGGGTGGATGGGTGGATGGTAAATTGCTAGATGGATGTAGAAATTAATGGGTAAGTGTAGGTGAATGAGAAGATAGATGATGGATGGATGGATGGATGGATGGATGGATGGATGGATGGATGGATGGATAGATGGATGGGTAGATGGATGGATGGGTGGGTGGATGGATGGATAGGTGGGCTGATTCTTGAAACATTAAATCTGTTATAAGAAGCAAGGGTAGGAAAGAAAATCACCCATCTTTGCTATGGAAACAGGGACTCCTCTAATTGATTGAGAGAGTTCACAGTGCCCAGTGCTGTCTGGTTTCCCCCACAACTTAGGCCACTCCCAAGTGATTGCTCTTCCTTATCTACCATTGCCGTGGGCATCACTCTGGCCCTCCTGCTCAGTCAGGCCTTGGAAACTGGCCCTTCTAGGTAGCAAACCTGTCCAGTGGCCCCACAACTCATAAGCCATGCCTTGGAACCTGGAATCAAGTCCTGGCCAGCCAGTAGCGTTGGTGTATTTGCCAAGGATAGAGAAGCACTTCTCAGGAGGAAAAGGAGAAAGGAAAGAGGAGCCAAGAAGAGGCCACCATGCTCACGCCCGAGCCCAGTGTCTGGAAGCTACACCATCCTTTGGGACAGAGCAGGAAGCAAGAGGTCTTCCAAGGTAGGAAACGTGTTCAGGAATGGGGTGGGGATGAATACCAGGGAAAGGCAGGGCCACTGAGTGGCGACGGCATGTCCTAACCCATACCCTTCAACAGTTCCTAGCAGGGAGACAATAATAATTCATTTCCCAGGGAGGAAAACCGAGGCAGCCAGAATGTGACAACAGGCAGCATCTCTCCTACCTGTCATGGGGATTGAGCCAGAATTTAAGCCTAGGGCTCCCGACTCTTAATGCCTTGCCCGTTAGAGCACTCTGGACTATCTCAAGGTAGACTGGGAGGGAAATAAACAGGGAAAGGATGCAAAGAGAGACAGAAGAGGCAGGGAGAGCCCGTAGCTCCTTCCCTGGACACACATCGCTCCTCTGGCTCATCCATAGAGCAGCATGCAAAGTAGCTGCCGGGCGTGAGCCTTCTCTGGGAGCATGTGGAGCGTGCAGGCAGCAGATGCCGGCCTCCCTGCCGCAGGGAGATGATGTTAGCCCAGTAGGTGACAGCGATTAATAGCTTATTTCTCAAATCAGCCTATTAGAAATAATCATGCCAGTAACCATGGACCATTAATCTGCATTGGAACCCAACCTGCACAGGCGGATGTGTGCATGAGGGCTGTCGAGACACACGAGGCAGGGGATTTCTGTGTAGACAACGTGGCTATGCAGGGATCAGAGCCCAAGAGTGCCCAGCAGGACCCGGCACACAGGGGATGCAGAACCCAAGTGACCACTTGGGCACTGCGCCCCCTTCTGAAGGTCCCAGGATGACGCCATTGGCTCTGGTTAAAGAGGGCGATCTGGAAGACCGTAGTCAGCTGCATTTTCTGCCATGGTGGTGGTGAAGAGGTGGACACCTGCACAAGGACCCTGAACTTGATGTCCCTGGGTGGAGTGGCACACAAACCTGTTTCCAGAGGGAACCCACATGGAACAACAGGAAGGAGACAGACAGTGAGTAAGCCTGCCCTCACCCCTGTCTCCCACTGGCACATGTGCACCCTCTCACGGGGAGCCCCAGGATCTGTGTCCTCTGCTCCATCTCCACTTCTGACACCAAGAACTTGACATGCCACAGCAGCCCAGAGGGAGGGAACACGAGGACAGCAGAGCCCCGCTAAGACTCCGCCCAGAAGCCGCCCTGGACTCTCAGCTCCCACAGAGTTCGCCGGGGCACTCCAAGGCCTATCCTTCCCCTGTGCCTGGGCTCTCTGGCAGTGGACAGGTAAGAGAGGAAGTCTTTCCCCAGTGGGAAAGGCTCGATGGGAGATCAGGCCTCTCCTGGGGGACACAGGCTCCCCCACACCCAGCTTGCTCTCCAGCTGAGCACTGTTGGGATGCCCAAGGACCACTCTCTAGGCTTTTCATCCACGGCTCCTTCCAGGCTAAGGGAATTAAACCCTCTAAGGCACCAACCAGAGTGGTGCGCCCCTCAGCTTCGCTCCTGAGACCCTCCCTGGGCTCTCCGCCTCAGTTTCTTGACCCCAGGGTCTCTGACCCAGCCCAGATTCACCTTGCCCTGACCCCTTCCCTCAGTCCTCATAAAGACGTCGTCACAGCTGGACATCTAGGAAGGCCTGAGGGCCCCTCTAGGCCACCCCAGCCATTGGCCCCTTGGCTGTCACGCATGGACTCTCTGCTGGGCACTCCCACGGAAGCCATGGCAACTGTCCGTGGGTGCAAACCCACAACGCCCTGCACGCCTGTCCCCTGGTTCTGAGACTCACGCGTGAGGTATGCATTCGCAGGAGGCGAAGCAGGCCCTGAGAAAAGCTGCAACCACACAGGGCTGTGTGACTTCCCCCAGGGCCACACGGATGTCAACCATTCGTGGCAAAGGCCATCGTGAGCACTCCGGTGAGGCGCCTGTGGTAAGAACACCCTCCCTGCTGGTGTCCCACCATGGGACAGGCAACAGGCAATGGACCCACCTCCAAGGTAGCTGAACTTTCCACAGGAAGTGGCTCCACGCACAAATGCCACCTGCGGCACTCCTGAGAGTGACCTTCACCCCCAGGGCTGGGCAGGTCATTCCTGGGCTGCTCTCCACGTCCCCTTCATCTCCACATGCATGACTCATCATAGGTGCTCACCTGGGTGCTGAGCAGACATTGTCACCTACGGGAGAGATGACGGCAAGGGGACAGCACATGACCTTCCAGCGCTCCCAGCAGCAAAATCCTGATGAGCGTTAGTGACACTGGCCCTTCCCAGAGACAGCACCACCTCCACCACTGCGAGTCCCCAGAGGCCTGGCTTCCAAGCCAGTGATAGCGGACCATTTAGAGCTTTAGGTGACAACACAGCCCACTTCAGCACGCGTGCCACAGCTTCACTGCTCCCTCTCTGATCTAGCCGCACCTTCTCCCACTCTTGTCCCCCATGGGGGGTGACGGGGTGCTCGGGGCCCGTTTCCTCTAGAACTATCTTGCAATCCCAGTGTCTCCTCCACCTATTCCCTGCCCACATACCTTATTACGCCCTTGCTTATTCGAGAGACCACAGCCAGCTCCTCAGTCTGTTTCTTTGGGTAATCTAGGGGACGTGACTGAGAGCAAAGAAGGGTCTTGGCTGCGTCTTTTAAATTTCCAGGCAAAACAGCTTTTGAAAAATGCCTCCAGCCACTCCTCTTTATTCCGGGAGTGTCATCAAAGTCCTCATTCTTCCCACCCTGATTGTTCTTTCTTAAGCCTCCATGGAGCCACCAGAGCGGCAGGTGGGGGGTTCGGGGGCACAGGGACAGCTGACTGCACAGAAGGTCATGAGGTCAGCAGGCTGGGGGAGGGGTGCCGATGCCTCCCCGCGACTGCTGTAACACAAAGCCCCCGATTCTACAGGAAGACGGAGACTCGGGGAATCAGCCCAGACAGGGCTCCCTCTTCTCTCTGAGCTTGCTCTCTTATTAGAAAGAATAATGTCTCACCCCTTTGCCATGAAATGAGAGGCAAACCTGGATTTCTTCATTGACTTTTGAGGCTAGAGCAAACAGAGCCAGGAGAGGGGAGAGCGCACCCCCGTGGGGCCCTCTGTGTGCAGTAAATCTGTGACCACTGCAGCCTGTTTTCCTAAACCCAAAGTGACTGCAGCTAGCGACTTGTATTACTGCTCATAGATTGTTTAAATATTTCAGCTGGGAGATGGTGTGCAGAGACAATAGCTCGTCTGACATAAGATTTATTGGAGAAAGTTGGTGCAAATATATTTGTAGGGAACAAAATATGTTTGTAGAGATTATTCCAGATTTACAGTGATTAATAACGGAAGGGACGCCGGGACGTCAAGGAGCGGTGGCCTCCCTAGCAATCATTGCTAGGGGCTGAGTCAAAATAAAACATCAACTCCAGGGCGCCGGCAGCCTCTTGCTGAAGGAACGGGGTTTCCCGAAAGGAGTGAAATGGGCACCAGAGGCGACACTTCTGACCAAGAAAGCATGGGATGCTGTGATCCGCCACCGATGCCGACGGGCCGATGTGATCAGGAGGCAGGGCGGGGGGCATCTGGGGGTTAGCACTTACAGGGGTTTTTGGGGTCCCCAGGAGGGGACCGGCCTGAGCACTTAGGCTTCGGGAAAGGGGCAGCCGTGCACCCGCCCGTAGCTGTGCGTCCTTTCCTGCTAGGGGTCCAGAGCGAGCCCCCAGCCCGAAGAGGACTCCTCTGCAGACAGGAGGGCGCCACACAGTTCCACGGCCCTCCTGGAGCCACGGGGCCAGGGCGACAGGGCCCTGCCAGCTCTCTGCAGACTTCCGATGTAATCAGAATGTGGGTGCAGGAGGAAGAAGGGACCCCACCGCCACCAACCACACTAGTCCCCCCTCCCAGAGTGCACACTATTTCACAGAAGAGGTGTGGCTCCCACTTGCCTCACTCCCACCAGGCGGCTGGCCTCACCATGGTCCCCATCCTCCTCCTGCTCCTCCTCCTCCCCTGCGCCTCCTCTTCCTCTTCCTTCCTCTCCTCCTCCTACTCCTCCCCTCTGCTCCTGCTCTTCCCCCTCCTCCAGCTTCTCCCCCTCCTCCTGCGCCTCCCCCATTCCTCCTCCTCCCCCCTGCGCCTCCTCCCCATCTCCTTCCTCCCTTCCTCTTCCTCCTCTTCCTCCTCCTTTTCCTCCTCCCTTTCCTCCTCCTGCTCCTCCTCCCCCCTGCTCCTCCCCCCTGCTCCTCCTCCCCCCTCCTCCTCCCCCTCCTCTTCCTGCTCCTCCCTCTCCTCCTCCTGCTGCTCCTCCTCCCCCTCCTCCTCCTCTCCTCCTCCCCCTCCTCCTTCTCTCCTCCTCCTCTTCCTCCTCCTCCTCTGGCTATCTTGGACTGGAAGCAGTAGGCTGATTAATAACACTTGTGAGTAGACAGTAGATGCAGGCTGACACTAACAGGCCCCCTAGATTGAATCTTATCATCCAGGAAGGGTAAGAGGGCCTTGTCGAGAAGCGACAGCCCAGTGCTTCTGCCCCGCTGGTGACAAATGGCTCGCAGCCTGTCCGCTGCAATGATGAGTCCTGTCTGACAGGCAGGAGGGGGCTCGTGAAGACCCTCGCGCCCGCCGCTGCGGGGAGCCATGGCTCAGGTGGGAGCTGCACCCCGCTCGCGAGTGCGGCTGGTGGGATCCTCCGCCCTCCCACGCTGTTGCCATGGAGAAGCCGCGGATGGCTCCGATCCAGCTGTGCGGTTGTCTCCCCCGAGACGCGCCATGACGAGTTGGACTGGAAGAAGCAAATGAGCAGCCATAATCTTCAAACGGTATGAATAAGTGATTGATTGGGCTCGCGGCTGTAAACAGCCTCCGTGCTGGCGGCCTGGGGCCCAGCGAGATGAGCTCAGCCGTCGAGAGATGCGGGCCGTGGCTGCCGGCTCTGGCTCAGCCTCCTCGGTGTTGCATGGAGACCAGCTCCTGCGTACTCCAGGCCCCAGCACGCTCCAGACCCTCTTCAGATTAACCCGGCCCTGGGGGGGCGGGGGGCTCCAGGTGTTTTCTTGCGTCTCCCCACCTTCATCAGCCACCCTCCAGCTTGATACAGGAGCCTGGCTGGGTGTCTGGGGGTGGTAAGAGGCCACCGCGACAGGGTCCCTGGGGCTCCAGCCTGCCATCCTCGAGGGCCTATGCCCTGGCCCATCCCACAGCCAGGCCCACCTGGTCTTAGGCCAGGCAGGGGACATCAGTGTGGTGGAGAAGACTGGGCCAAGCAACAGCCTCATCTGCCTGCAGGCTGGGGTTCTCTAACTGGCCACTTAGAAGCAAGTGAGAGAGCTCTATGACAATGCAGAGGCCCAGGAAGCCAGGGGCAGCAGGGAAGAGACAGTGAGACAGGACTGAAGAGGAGAGATGAGGCTGTACGGGGCAAAGAGATGGGACCATTAGCAGCCCTGATCTGGGGTGCAGGGTGGCCACCGTGGACCATCCCCCACGCCCTGATCTCCTTCCTGCCACTCTCAAGGGGTGTCCTCCTCCACACCCCGCAGTGAGGCCTTGGTATTCTAGGAACCGCTCCTGCTGTCCATGGCCTTTAGTGCCAGGCAGCAAAGCCTCCCATCTGCAGCCCGATGGAAACCCCAGAGGATGAGGTGAAGGTCACCAGCACCCAGCAGACGGTGGGACAGCGGACACAACCTTACACACTGCGGTCAGCTGGAGCTGCGCTGTGCTGCGCTGCAGCCTGCCATCTGCACCACCCGTGGGAACCGGCGGTGCGGTGGCCCGAGAGCCCCTGCGCTGAGCTGACCCAGGCTGCCCTCGCAGCTCCAGTGTCCCCAGCATGGCACAGCACCCAGCAGTCAGCCCTGTGGCAACCACCGTTGACATCAGCCTCGCTGGTGCCATCCCCCACAGGCGACAGCCCAGGGTGGCATGCAAGGCACAGCAGAGCTCTGACGACGTCTGGGGCCAAGGAGGAGGACACAGAATAGAGTCGACCTTGAGGTGGCTACGCTGCAGGCTGCACCCCCAGTATCAGCCACTCCCTCTCCCAGCAGGTGACCTTCGTGTCAGGACTCGGGGTCTAACGCCAGCTCTGGAACGCGAGCAGGCTGAGGGCTGCTCTGTGCAGTTGTGTACGGCTCAGGCAGCAGCTGCACCCAGCCGGCACTGAGGAGCAGCATGTCCTGTCTCTGCTCCTCAGGACCTAGTGGGGAGCCAGGGGAGCCACCCGGGTACTCTGAGGCCACCTCTGCTCATCAGTCTTAGATACGCATCGCCCTTGCTGGGTACCAGCCACATGAGTGAAGACGCCTGTGGATGCCGCCAGCTCGCCGCCATGGAGAACGCCCACCTTGCGTCTCCCCATCCGCGCTCCCAGCCACCTGGAGTGGTGCTGATACTCCTCCACTCTACTCAGGGTCTGTGAGCATAATCACACTGCTGTGCTTCTGAGGCAGGAGCGTGGGGCGCTCAGGCAGGCAGCAAGCGCAACCAGAGGAAAGGCAAAGTCGCTAGGCCGTCGCAGGGCTGGGTAAGGGAGCGGCACGCAGCGGAGCGGGCAGGGCCTGTGGGCTTGCGGCCCCAGTGGCGTGATGGACAGCTGAGTGGGAGTTCCAGCTGGGCAGGTGCAGGAGCAGCTGTGACTCAGAACAACAGCTTTATAATGTCACAGGCCATCCTCTGAGCATCAGCACAGGAAGCCATCGCTTAGAGAG
>NW_004524689.1:3028754-3029867 GCF_000260255.1 Octodon degus
GGTAATGAGGTCCACGACCCTATAAATAAAGTGCACCTCCCTTACAGTGAGGTGAATAATCTCGGCCGCGTCCTCCTATAACAACATCGCTGATTAAAATTCATTCAACTGAGAATTAAATGTAATTGCTGACGCATCACTGAGTTTTCACAAAACGTTTTTCATTTGTAGCAATGTCCTAAGAATGATCGAAATGAGACATTCATTAAGGAATTCTTAATTAGAGCTTCAAGAAATGTATAGTTGACTCACTTTAATTATAATATAACTTCACCTCGTCAGTCTTGTGACAGACTCCTTGGGACACTGTGTGGACTGCATCCATGGCTGACTACGCAGCGTCACACTGACCGGGGAAGGTCGCCAGCCCCAGCTCGTCTGAGGAGGGCTTCCTTGGAAGAGAGGCACGTGACAGTTTGTGACTGGCGAGTTTCGCCCAGCTGAAAAATGCAAACGGTAAGATGTGACTTCCACCTGGGTTTGGTGAGAAATGACCCCCACATCCCAGCTTGGGAAGGACAAGAGTCCCCTCCTGCTGGCCACCCCACCAGATGCTTCTTTCACCTCTGTGGGCTGTCATGAGCTGGGACACAGAGGTTGCTTACCAAGGTGGATGCTTCCCCAGGCAAGGGCCACTCGTGCAGCTCCGCCCAGGCCCAGGCATGCACAGATGTCCCAGCTCTGGCTTCGTGTTGCTCTGGGCCATCCTGCCAGTCCCCAGGTCACCGTGTGACATCCATGGTTCCTTCCTAGTGTGGAAGAGACTGGAGACAACCAAATGTCCCTCTTGGCTCAGAGAAGCTGAGATGGCGGCAGAAACACGTGCCTCTCCTCTCTCCACAAATGTCCTAAGCACTCGTGACTCTGGGCAGCAGATTCCAAAGCTTCCCCCCGCTCTGGCCCCTTGGTGGTGTGCACCCTGTAGCCCAAACAGCTGGGCACACAGGCACTCGGAAGCCAGCTCCAGCGTCACACTCCCCTTCCCCAGAGCATTTGACTTTCTGAGGTACAAAATTTCCTCAGTCACTTTAAAGCAGATCTGTATTTGTCTGTGTGTTTGCTGCTGCTGTTATGGAAGGTTCTTCAAAAAGCCAAGAATGAAGTGTAAGTGAA
>NW_004524689.1:3034273-3074377 GCF_000260255.1 Octodon degus
GCGCAGGACACGATGTCCCAGATTCTTTCCAAACCCAACAGGGGATTGAATGATCCTAGCTTTCTTTTTTAAGGAAAAAAAAAAAAAAGATAAGATTTGCCCAGACAGATAGTACTTTTTCTTCTGAACATCCGGTGCTTCGGCACCCCGCCATTCTCTTCCACACAAAAGATTCCTTTCTCTGTTTCAAAGTCACCTGCGCTTGGGCGGTCCAGAGTGGCGTCTGGTGAGGGTTGATAACACGCTCCGCACCGGGCCACCCACGAGGAACGCTTGCTGCTTAAATATGTTGGGAGAGATTATGATGGCTTGGACAATACTTCTAAGAGGCTTATGTCTCCGTTTCACCTTTCACCAACATCTGTTCGGGGGATTGAGATAAGAAGCCTCAGGATGATGTCACAACCTGCGTGGCACCCCCAGCTCCCTGCCTGTCCCCACCCCCGGGCCCCTGAAAAACAGGAAACATTCCAGGGCAGAAGATATAAATTTGTTGGGGTGTTAACATTGTCAGCCCCACATAAAAGATCCTGGCTGTGTGACGAGGTCACCTTCCCATAACGTTGGGAGTCACAGCGTGTCCGTGGCCACAGCTCACTTAAGAGCGAAGAGAATTTAGGTCAGAGTGTAGAGAACGCTGCACCGTCCTGGCAGACTGCGTCATGCAGGTCCACACCTTGGCCGTACCTACAGTGCCCTCTCCTGTCCCGGGGGGTGGCACGGTTCCCTGTCCCCACTTGGCCTTGTGACACACTTTGTCCAGTGGGATGTTCATTGGCCTTGCAGATTGGTTCTGTCCCTCTGTCCTTCTCCAGCTGGCCTGCTGTCCCAAGAAGGGGATGGGAAGGCTTGGAGACCTGCCCAGCCAGGCGCCCAGGCCAGCAGCCTGCCAAGCCTGCCCTCAAGAGCAGGCCCATCCCAGTACACTGCAGACTCCTGACATTCATCAGGGTTCTCCAAGGAAACAGAACCAACCCCTGACGTGTGCACAGACAGAAGGAGGGGTCGGCTGTGAGCTCAGTGGGGCTGAGAGGTTTGGGCAACAGCCCTCCACACCCCAGAGCCCAGAGCCTGCTGGAGAACTCCAGGCTGAGTCTGAAATCCTGAGAAGCCCACAATGTGAGCTCAAAGTGAAGGGCAGAAGACCAATACCCGGCTTGGCGTCCAGGTGCAGAGGGCCCTCAGCCGTTGCCCGGGGCCTGCCACACTGGCACTCTGCCCGTCTGCTGGCTCAAGGGCTTGCTTCTTCCAGAAGCACCCAGACCGACACTCCCAGAAGCACCTGGGCCTCCCACGGCCCAGTCGAGTGGACCCAGAGCCATCACCAGCCACCCACCCACCACGCCCGCAGGAGCAGGATGACTGGGCAAGGCCGGACCTCTGCCTGCCCCGGGCCTTGGGATCACCGTGCGACAACACGGAGCAGCAGCTGCTAGGGTACACCCAGCTCTCCGCACCCAGCAGGCTCCACGCCAAGGGCTGCAGTCACTCGACCTAGCTTAGCGCTCGTGTCGACTTGGGTCAGAGGAGGATGGTCATTCATCCTTTGACAGAGGAGGACGCCGAGGCATCCAGAGGTTAAATCCCTCATCCAGTAAGTGCAAAAGCGGGAATTTGGACCAAGGAATTATATTATAGAGCCAGCAAACACGACGGCACATTTCCTTGACCTAAACATTACAGTTGATGCTACTGTTGATATTCCTAGTACATATCCTACTATTAATTGTATTAGAGTGTGACCACGAAAGCTGTGCTATCACTAACCCTTTGCCCGCACCGTTAGCAGTGCCGCCGCCACTGCTGTTACCACTGAGCTGCAGCTGTTATGTGCCCCTTCTCCGTAGATTAACTTGAGCCTCTCACTGACCAAGTACAAGCATCACACGGACCAGCTAAGGCTTCCGCTTCCCCCACACTGGCACCGCCGCGTACTAGTCCTGCATCCGGGAGTTTTTGTCATCTGCGCCTCGCTTACTGCTGCCAGGAGTTTCCATGTGACCTGCCACCAGACCGAGGTGCCCGGTGCCCGCTGAAAACTGGAAACAGCCTGTGGGACCTGACTACCGCAGCCTCAGAAGTGTGCCAACGGAACAGTTGGAAGGGACCCCACGGACGCAGGCTGGTGGTGACCGCTTCCTAACACCAAGGTGCTGCTTCCCGTTGTAAACGGCCCTTTCCCTTCCTTGAAAGTATCCGTACTGATCCTGTCTTAGTTGTGTTCGTGTCGCCGGGACACGACACTCAGCACTCACAAATTAAAGGAGGAGAGGTTTGTTTTGGCTCACAATTTTTAGAGGTTTCAGCCCCTACTGGACTCAAGGCAGGGTGACATGGCAGGGGGCAGCACAGAGGAGAAACAGCCCCGGGCAGAACAGGCAGCAGTGGCCTGCCTTCCTTCTCTCCCTTTGCATCGTATGAGGCCACAGGCCTATTGACTGGTGCGGCGCTACCCACGCCCAGGGTGGGGCTTCCACTGTGCACAGCCAGAGCTGCACTAATGCCTTTGCACTCTCACACACCCTAGCTCCAGCCAACTCTGAAAACCCTCACCTGTGAGCACCTGAGGTTTTGGGGTAACATCCAGATACAAGACATAGTGGACCCCCCTCTCCCAGAGCTCATGCAATTGGTACTCCTTGGCGTGTCTCTGAACATGCTGCTGGGACTCAGCCAAGTTTGCAAAGTGAGTTCGTGAGGTAGAAGAATAAACAGAAGAAAACAGCCAGCGCTTTCTGCTTCACAACGCACACCCGAACGAGCGCCGCCACGGCTACTGCCGCTGTGAGCGGGGAGAAGAGAGAGCGGCCGTCACGCAGTGCAGCTGGTGACTGCTCCGGAGACACGCGGGGCGCGGCGCGAAAGCCTGCGCTGCCCTACCAGGTCCAGGGCCAAGAGCCCGTCGTGCTGACTGCTCATTTTACAATCAGTTCTTGTCCTCTGTCCCTGGCCCACACTGCACCCAATAAGGAAATGCAGCTAAATGTTCTGTCCTGGTCACTGCAGGCCAAGATGCACGACCTTGGACGTGCAAGTCTGCGAGGAGGGTTTCTCTCTCCTGGGCACAGCAGCTGGCAAGCGCACACGGTCTGGAGGTGGGGGGGACATTACCCGTTACCCATGACAAATAGCTCCAAGGACCAGTCCAGTGCTAGAGGGGTCTGCAGGGGACGAATGCATCCCTCACAACCTGGCCTTCCAGGCTCCCTCCTCCCTGTGTCCTTCCACGCTGAAGTGGGCACCCATCCTTCCGCGCCCCTGCACTGTGCAGATCCTCTGGGCGAAGGGTGCACTTCCGGATTGGAAACGATCCTAACCTCTGCCCTGAGGCCTCCGCGTGGCCCTGTGCACAGGGCACGGCATGGGCTATTGCACCCCAGGGCACAGAATGGCCTGGTTTTAAATTTTTTCTTTATTACATTAGTACCTGTTTGCGGCACATGCGGTTAGCAGTTGTCTTGGGGAGTGGACGTACACGTAACACAGCTTGTTTCAGTTTTAATCCTCTGCCCCTTCCCACGAACTTCCCTCTGCCGGTCAGTGCTCTTTCCTTATTTCCGTCCTGGCTATTGTTATTATTCTTGGCTCGTGCTCATGATGGCAGCCCTCATGTCTACGTTCTGGGGCTATTTGGTGCTGCTACGTGGCAAATCTGCAGTCCTCTTGCTTCCCCTTCCCCTCCTTCTCCTTCCTCCTCCTGGATCTCCTGGACTCCTCATTTGCAAGAGAGCTAGTCCCTTATTCCTTCTATCTACTTTTCATTTTTCTCTTTGTTTGCAATTTGCCTTACTCAAATAAGGGACCCCCCCCATGGTATTTAGGCTTGTTTCTGGCTTATTTCATTCAACATTGTATTTTCCAGGTGCATCCATTTTCCTACAGATGTCTCAAATGTATCCTTCTTTATAGCTGAGTAGTATTCCATTATGCGTAAACACCATGTTTCCTCTACCCGTTCACCTGGTGGCAAGCATGCAAGCTGCTTCCAGGGCCTAGTTAGGAGTTGTGCTGCTATACACATTGGTGCACATGCAACCCTGTAATGTGTTGCCTTTAGCTCTTTTGAACATATGAAAAAACATTCAACATCTCCTAGCATGACAGAATTTTACATCAAAGCAACACTTAGATTCTATCTTGCCCCCACGAGAATAGTTCTCATCCAGAAGTCAAGGCAGCAAATGCCGGTAAGGCTGCAGCGAGCAGGAACTCGGCTGTGTTGCTGCTGGGAATGTCAATGCGTGTGACCTCTGTGGGAATCGGTGCAGAGCAGCCTCAAAACACTGAAGTGAGGATCCTATCAAACCCAGCTGTTCATCTCTATTTTCAGTGTTAATGGCCCAGGGGAGGCTTTTTGATACCTTGCCACTGAGAAGTCCTACAGGGCCACTGTGTGCTGTCACAGGACCCCAGGGATTGAAGACTGAGCAGGAACAGAGCCTGGAAGCTGGGAAGGCTGAGCCACGAGCGTCATGTGGTTTCGACCAATGGCAGAGGCAGAAGGGCAAGAGTAAGGCACAAGCAGGACCTAAGTCCCTTTAGCCACAAACCATCCATGCAGTGACTGGTGGCCTCAGCCCACTGCGGAGAGCAGAGCCCTCCTGGCTCAGGTGCCAGCAGCTCTGTTGCACCATGGATTCCACCTCTAATGGTAGAGTCAGGGGCTGCCTTCCCGCTACAGCAGCCTGCAGCTTTGTGAGAATGGAGTGGAGAACAAAGTACAGTAAGCAACACAAGGATTCCGGTCTTCCTTGGGCAGGGGTTTTTCTTATTTGAAGAAACTCACACCTACTTTCCATAACTAGCTTGGCAGTACACCCAGGATCCTAGAAAGGCACAAGCAGCCTTTACAGAGAAGAAAGCAGCTCTCTTGTCTTCAAGTGGCTAAAGTGAAAGAGAGACGGATGCACACCTTGGTGACACTGGACCTGAGGGCCACTGGCAGCAGGCTGAAGTCACCAAGGTCACACTCATCGTGCACTTTGAAAGATTTCTGGGGTCGCAACCCTTTGCACGAACTGTATCTTGGGAGAAGGCTTCCAGGAGGGGCTGCTCGACAGGTGGCAGCAGGGGGCCACTCGTGTAAACGCTAGAAGTCACCCTAGCTAGGGAGCAAAGAAGGACAACGACCCCAGAGCTGCAGGGGCCAGATAGCATGTCCCAGCAATGGAAACAGCGGCTAATGAGGCTGGACTCTGACCTGCAGTCCTCCCGCCTCAGCCTCTCAGCGCACTGTGATCACAGCCATCACCACGTCCAGCTCTCTGCTTTGGTTTCAATCCCCATTATCCCTAAAACAAGCATCTTACGTGGACAGGACAGCTGGGTCACCTACTGGAGTGATGGGCTGGGAAGGGAGACACTCCACATCCCTGGACCGCTCTCGTCTCCCTGGGCTGATAGAGGAGCACCATGGAGCCACTCTATCACTGACAAAGTTTCCAGCTTGTGGCCCTTGGGGACACATCGTGCTCAGCAGCAGCATTCATGCGTGGGTGGCCTGTGGATCTCGGTTTGTGAGTCCCAGCCCCTGGCCTTATGTGCTGGGCTGAGCACAACAGCCCTGATTTCCCCATTGGCTGCTGAGCTGGTGCTGCCCTGTGGTGTAGACCTGGGACCAGGGCTGGGGACAGGTCAGTCTCAGCTGCAGGAACCGTGGGCTGGGGAGAAGGGGTAGGGAGAGACTGTGGGGTCCTGCAGACTGCTGACTGGAGCCAGGGACTGCTCCTTCAGAGCCCAGGTGCCTGTTTATTGAAAATAAACACCAGAGCTCTGTCCTAAAAGAATAGTAAGCACAAGGCTGTTCGGGAGCAAAGATGGTGCAGAAGCACTTTCACTGGGAGGGGGGATGACACGGCCATTCCCAGCTGGGTCATGCTCTGTGTCACACACAGTCTGCATTTCTGCTCATATTCCTCAGCTGGGCCCCTCTAGTGTCTAAAGCCCCCCAGGAATCAGAGCGCAGCAGCCAGGGAAGCACTGTGGGACCAGCCACCACCCCAAGACTCAGGGCAGGAGCAGGGAAGGGGCCCGCCGTGGGTCAGAGCAGACTGAAGCTCTGGTAGGGGCTGGACGGGGAGACAGAGCCAAACCCCAAAGAGGCCCAGAGTCCCCTGTGTGCCTGACCCCAGAGCCCCACGGGAGACCTTGTGCTACTGTCTTCTCCCCAGCAGGGCAACAGCTATTCTCATCAAGACGGCCACAGAGCTCTGGTGGCTATTGTCTTCATGAACAGTGTGCCTTTCTGACCCTACTGGGTGCAGGATGTGTCCCCGTGAGCCGGCGCAGCCTGCACCACCCCAAGCGGAGGCTCTTCAGGAGCTCCATCAGCGTTCCCTCTCCCCGCTGCTCCTCCCTTGCTTTCCAGAGTGGATTTTGAGCCTCCGCAATCAGGCCTTATGGTTCCCACCTCCAAGGCTCGGTGGACACCAGCCCTGCCTTCTAGAACACCCCCTCCTGCTCTGTGCACAGACAGACCCCTTCTACCCTCCTGGAGTCGCCATAGAAACCTGCCGACCACCACGTCTCCCGCACTGGGCACCGCCCTCCGTGGACTCCCGCAATGCAGCTCTTTTCCTGATGTGGCGCGTTCTCCCTTGATTCACTCACAAACCAAGAGATCAAAAGCTGCTGCACCTTTTATGGATGGCTGGCAATGATAATAGCAGAGTACGTCTTAAAACATACAAGTCTGATGGTGACCAAAGAGAAACCTTGATTTCTGGATGAACGTCTTGATTCCTACTTCACTGGGAGTAAGGTTAGCACCCTACCATCACATCGACGGCTCGTGCTCACTGAGAAAAGCCCTTCTCAACGCTTGGAAGGGAGAGAAATTAGTAGGATCTGGCCATAGCCTTCGGGCTGTCTGAGTGTCCACAGCTGTTGCAGCTCACACAACCTAAAATGACACACTTGTGTTATCTTCCACCTCTGGCAATCAGAGCCCAGCATGGATGCCCCTGGGCTATAAAGCAAGGGACCAGCCAGATGTGTCCCACTGGGAGGGTCGAAAAGATGACCCATGGCCCGGACTTCGCTGACCTCTACAGAACACCCACGGCCCTCAGCTCAGGAAGGTGTCAGCAACCACACCCTGCTCCTCCACCTCCCTCCTCAATCTCTTTCTCCTGTGATCAGATTGGACCCAGGACGATCACCCCATCTGTAGCCCCTGGGCCCACTGCCATCTGCAAGTCTATCTGGTCACATCAGGTGACTCTCAAGGGTCCAGAGAGGAGGACTCGTCTTCTCCACGAAGGCTGACACGCTACTCCTCACACCGTGCTCTCCATCCCTCAGTTATTTCTTGGTTTGCACATAAAAGCCACATGCAAGGTCAGAGTCGATGGCACACCAGACGCTGAGGGGCTGAACTACTTTCCCTGGGTCTCAGAGCCAGTGCATTAGAGACCGAGGGCTGGCTGCTAGTTCTCAGCCACACACACACACACCTCCCTGAGTGGTCACCATTGAGGTGCAGTGTGGTGACCCCTGGAAGGGCAGTCTGTCCCTGAGCTGTCATGCTGATGACACCTGCTGAGTAGCACAATTAGGTACAAATTCCCAAAGCCAATCAGCTCCGTGATCACCTAATTAGCCCAATGTTTAAACAGCTAAGTAGTAATTTTAACTAGAAAATGGTTTTTCATACTGATGTTTGGCTGTGAGACTATATAAGCTTCGGGGGTCATAGTGATTCTGTTAGCCAAGAGGATTAATGCCCAACGGTAGGACTGGACCAACTCCCACCCAGACCATCCTCAAAATCCCAGGCACCTGATTCAGATAGCCACACAAACCAAGCAGTCACCCTGCACTCTTCTGACATTTTCCTTTTTTTGGCACTGAGCACTGCGTATGGTGTGTCTCCCCCAACTAGAATAGAGGAAGCAGAGGGCAGGGTGTGTCATCTGTCCCTGCTGTGTCTCTGGCTCTCAGCATAGTGCTGGCATCAGGCAGGTGCTGCTCAGACAACACTTGTGTGAAGAGTAGCTCTCCCTTGCAGGTAGAGAAATTCTCTCTGGGCCTGATGGGTGACGTGTCCCCTGAGAACAATTATACTATAAAATGTCCTAGATCTTTCTTGGGTAGAAGTACTAGGACCTTTCCAGAGCACATAAAAAGACCCAGGAGATGGGAGGAAAAGGGGGACCAGGAGTGGGGTGGCACCAAAGAAAAAACACATAAGGTTGCTAAGGAATAGTCGATGGTCCACTCTCTGCTCCCAAATCTTGGCTAGGGCTCGACTCTGGCTGCAGCCCAGAAGGAGTTGCTCCCAGAAAGGAGCAACAACTGACAGGCTTTGTGCTGGTTCAAAAGAAGAGCAGAGGCTTGCTGGGCTCAAAGGGACAAAGGGGAGAGCAGATTACAGGGGCATAGGTGTTCATCCACACAGCCTCCTTCCCAGAACCTATTACTGATGGGTCTAGTGTTCCCATGGAGAAACAGAAACTTTAAGAAGCCAGGTCCCAGGTCCAAATATCCACAGAAGTTTTAACTAATGGCTCATGAAGAAGTTCTCCCCCAAGTCCCCGTAAGACCCTCTTCCTGGCCGAGGAGCCCGCTGTGCATTGCAGCCTTTCTTCTGCTGCATGTGTCTCACCTTTGTGCCCTTCCTGATGTGTCATGCGACCCAGTGAAGTACCATCTACTTTACATGTTTAGTTCACTCGCTATTCTTGCCCAGGGAGTTCAGATGTTATTAATACGTATGGGTAAGAGTTGCCACTCACCTAATCAAAGATAATCATAGAAACCACACAATGAAAGCCACAGAACTTTTAAAAATACTTATTTCTAAAGGGAAAACACTCATCTCAGTGTATTTGGCCAGTGTGCAAGTCACAGGGACATTTGATAGCAGAATTTCTAGCCCATGAATAACAAAAAAAGTTATAGTAGCAATTCCATTAGCTATTGACTCTGTGACCAATAAAAGCATAAAATATAGAAAGCAAAGTCACCGTGCACCTCCGCTGAGAGTCGACTGGGGCTCTGCTTCGATCCCTAAACACTGAGACCAGGCTTCATTCTCAGGCTGGTCTGAAGCTGGCGAGTGAGCTTCGTTTGATGCCTTTGCTTCTAGACCCAAGATATTCTGAGTGAAGACATCACTCAGGTTTACATGGCAGACATTTCTGAACACAAAGCTAATTACTTACAATTTGTACTTAATATGCAAGAAGTGCCCATTTGTCCACTCAATGACCCATTTTATGTGCCTTTGTGGGCTGTGGGTGCCTCCTCTTGGGTCCTTGCAAATGTACAGCTGCAGAATTGGCCGGTTCATGTGGTCCATGTTCTCACATCATTGCTGTCCTTTAAAAACCCACACAAGCCGTGCTCAAATGGCAATAAAGAAAAACCTCTGATGCTCAGCCTGCTGAGGACACAAAGCCAGAGCCCGCTTCACTGGGTGTTGCCATTTGTCCTCTTCTCCGAGGAATGATCTGTAGACGTGGGGCCGAGACGGTCTTGCCCAATGCACTTTCCACACTCTCACTAATTTAAGCAGTGCTAGCGCCTCCCTAGCTACCTGGAGGGCCATGTGAAGGGGAGGCTCTGGATTCAAGACTCAGCAAGGAGAAAACTGAGCTGATGGAGGGACCATCCACATACCTAGAAACCACAGAAACCTGAAGTGGAAAGCTAGAGTGTACAGAGTTGTGCTCTATGACCAGCATCACATGCCTTGAGACACAGGAAAAGGGAGACTCTTCACCCATATGCCTTCAGTGCAGCATAAAAACATACCTATGAAGAAAATAAAGTGATGAAGATTCTGAAATAGGTCATACACTGGGATCCTTGACATTGGTGACATGTTTTTAAAACCAATCTGATAAAATAATCTCTCTCTGAACACATATCATCCTTTGAATTCCCCAAATCTCTTATTCATTGAAATTTCCCAGCTGCTGTCCCTCCGGAACGAGTATGAGATACTCATGCCAAACGCAAGGGTCTGATACCAATTCTCAGCCAACAGCTTAATCAAGAGAGTGCTAAAAACACCTGCCCTGCCCTCCAGCTGGCATTGGCACTTGCAGCTTCTTCTTACGGAGCACTGCGCCCTGCGTTGCCCGCAGAAGGCTTTCTCCCTCTGGAGTGGAGTGGTGCTGACATTTGCAACCCAAGCCCAACACACGGCTTCTGTACAACTCCGACCTGACATGTGGAGTGTGCAGAGTGGAGACCTTGGCATGCCAGCCAGGACACTCTGGAGGGGCTGGTGGAGACAGCTGTGCTGGCCATGGAGGATTTCACCAATGAGTGATACATGGGACACAGGCTGCACCACAAACCCCCAGGGAGCCTCAAATTCATTTCTGCATCCAAATAGTTTTTTAGCACAAACAATGCCACTTTCTACACGTGCAAACCAGCATGTAAAATTCAAAGAGCAGTAAGTAGTATTATTCAATCAATAGCTACTTTCATTGGAAGCCGTGTGCCAGCTGCTGCAAGCACTTCGCATGTATTCCTGGATCCTCAAAACAACTGCGTGCTTAGATTCTTACTCTCCTTATTTTACTGAAGAAACTGAGGCCCAGAAAAATTAAGTGACTTTCTCCAGGTCACAAAGAGTGAGTGACAGGAATGAAATGTGGACTCTGGCAGCTGAAATTCAGAGCTGTTACTCACTATAGTTCATGCTCTGTGACCAAGGCAAGAACCCTACCTTCAAGCCACTCATAAGCATGTTGTTTTTAAAAATGATGAGATTTTTGGGGAGGGCAAAATAATAGATACAAATAGCTTCCTACTGACACAGCCATCAAGTGGACCAAGGATATCTTGGTCTTCAAGACAAGGACATTGAGCCAGGAAGGGTGCTGGTTCCCAAGTGATGTGAGATAACATTGGGGAACCCTGCAGCTGGTCCAGTTGCATGCAGAGAGGAACCTTGCAGGTGACCTGGATTTAGAGACATGGGGAGAGATCCAGACCGAGTCCCCCGGAAAGGCAGAGCACCAGGGAGACAAGAGCAGTATAGAGAACCCAGCAACTAGAGCCCCAAGTGTCCAGCTGAGTACTGGTCACCACATAGGTACAAGGACAACACCTCCTCATGGTACAAGGAAAGTCTCTGAGACCAGAGTTAGAGCAACTCTAAAAAGCACTAACTATGCCGCCCGTTCCTATTGCAATGTGGCCTGCTCCCACAAACAGGAAAACTGCAGAGTCCTGGTCTACTGGCTCATGGTTTAGGGTTTTTATAAGGGGGACAATATAATACAGGACACATTTTATAACAGTATTTTATAATGAATCACCCAAATAATCACATAAAAGAAGTGCAGGAAGTCTGTCTACACACATAAACACTAAAGACTCCAGCTGAGGGCCTAGATCCTGATATCCTGTATGAATCCAGCTGAAAACCTAAAGCTCATAACAGCACCTCCCACAAGTCCAACTGGAGGTCTCAAGCCCACAAAAACTCTCATGCAGGTTCACTTCATGGATCTGTGCTGGAAAGGACTAAGGGTCAGTGATAGAAGCTGGAAAGTCTGTGCCGGCAGGATGAAGGATCTGTGCTAACAGGCTGAGGGAGCCGCCTGGAGCCAGGAAGTGATGCTCAAGGTAAGCACCAGAGCTCCCCGCAAAGTACCACAGCCGTCCTCAGGAACAGTGAGGTCCCATTTTCCTCCAGCGATGAGGAAAGCTGAGTTCCCATCAGGAAAGCCGTTGTGACCAGCTTCCCCATGAGGCTGAGCAGGGCACCACCCTCCAGAGCCAGGAAGCGATGCTCAAGATGAGGACCAGAGCGCCTCCAAAGTTCATCAGGAAAGCCAGCATGACAAGGTCCTCCAGCAGAGCAGCCCAAGAGAACCAGCAGCTTCCAACGGCTCCAACAGCTGCTCCAGACAGCTTCCCTCACAACGTTCCAGCAGCTTCTCCAGTTCTGCCTTCATGCTGCTGGCAACGACCCTCGGGTGCGCCTCCTCCACCCAACACCCCTCGGGCGCCCCTCCTCCACCCAACACCATGCTGGTTTAATTCACGTCACCACTGACAGAGGCGTTCAGAGCAGCAGAAGACGTAGATGTTGTAAGTTACTACAAGTGCATTTGGAGAAGCTATAAGAAATAGAGGTGGCGAGGAAGGGATTGTAAAAAGAAATAAGATACGTCATGTACATGTACTAACTTCCTGCCATGAATGTATAAATGAAGAATCACAAACATGTCCTAGCAAAATAAAATAAATGCTGAAAGCTTTCCAAACTTCATGCAACAAACCCACTGTCTTAGTTACTCTTCTCTCATGGGGGCAAATACCCAACTCTCAAAATTAGGGAAGGAAAGGTTTGTTTAGCTCCCAATTAATGGAGGTCTCAGTCCATACTCATCTCTCTCCAAGGCAGAGCAGCACATGGCAGAGAGCAGAGAGCAAAGGGAGTGGCAGCAGCTCTGGCAGCTAGCTGGCTTCTCTCCCCTCCATACACTGTAGTGCAGATTGCCCACCCCAGGGCCAGGGTGTAGCACTCGCGCCTGCAATCCCAGCATTGGATCAAGAATCTATCACCAACTCCAGAAGCCAAGCCGCCCCATGACCGCATGAGGTTTTGGGGGGACACCTAGACACAAACCATAACACCTACAGATCCAAAAGGATCAACAAACCCCAAGGACATGACCACAAATAGCACCAAAGTACGTTAAAACTTAAGTGCTCAAAACTAGTGATAAGAGAAAAAGCCTAAAAGGAGCACTAGAAAAAGTCCTCGTTATGTACAGTGAAAATAGATATAGATGACTAGATTTTCTCTTGCAAACAATGAGAATGAAAAAACAGTAGAACTATATCTTTAAAGCGCTGAAAAATATCCATCAGAAAACTTTCATAAATGAAAGAAAGCAAAATAAAAAGTATTTGCAGACATACAAAGCTGAAAGAAACCATTACCATTCTTGGTAAGAATCTACTGCCATTCTTGCTGGCCAAGAAAGGTTTAAGGGTATCCTTTAGGAAAAAGGATAATGATTTCAGATGAACATTTAAAGCTACATAAAGAATTAAGGATGCAGGAAATGATAAGGACATAGGTAAATATATTTCTTTCTTACAATTTTAATCTTTGTTAATGTAACTAGTGCTTTAAACAATAATAATTTACCATGGAGTGTACATCTTGTAAAATTCCTGACAAGAGTGGCATAAATCCAGGAGGGATCATGGGGCATATACTAGTGTAAGTTTGGTACAGTATCATGAAATCATATGCCTAGTTTTTATGCTACACAAAATATAATTTAGAAAAAGATCTTTACCTGCTTTCTTCTCCAGTAGATTTAGTGTTTCTGTTTTAATATTTGATCTTTGATCTAGTTTGATGCCAGCGTAGTGCTTGGTGATAGACATGGGTCTAATTCTAGTCTTTACTGCTCAAAGGGAAGGAAAATTGGGATGAGGGAAAGGACAGAAAGAAAAAAGAAAAGGAAAAATAGATACATGGATGCACAGGGTGCTCGGGATAATTGTGCTGCTGACGTTACTGGTCTGTTGAAAGAACAACTAATGCTTCCACTTTTTCTCCTTTTTATGTTTTTGACCAGTTCTGCACGTTCATATCTAGTAATCTGAACAACTGATTGGAAGACAATAATATGTAATATAACAACCATTGCGGAATTCCTATCACCTTGTTGAGTGAAATTCTGTAAAATTTCTAATGTTTTTAATTATCTTTATTCTCTTTTAAAAAAATTAAAAAAGTTGAAAAGCATATGGAAATATCTTGCAGGCAGGTCATGATAAGTCAAAGGTGTAACTATAAAGCACAAATTTACCATTACCATCACAGTAACACAATTTAAAGCTGGTAGTTCAACAAAGTGCATTTAAAGGAATCCTAAGAATATTGGATTAATCCATAAAAAGCCAAATAAGGTCAAACAAAGGGAGAAAAGGACAGAGGGACACAGCGAAATGCCAGCTCCCCACCTAGTCACACGGACAGTCATGGAAAGTGAAACATTTCAAATGCATTCAGCTAAAAAGTAGAGAACGTTACATCAGACAAAAAAGCAACACCTGCCCACATGCTGCTGTCAAAAGTAGGCCTCAGCATACAGGCGCAGCCAGCTCAGGGGAAGGGGCCCAGGCACACGTGCATCCGGCACGCTAACACGCAGGAAAGGCGGGGCGGCTGCATTTACACCAGACAAAGCTTATTTCAGAGCAAAGAATATAGTAAATGATAATGAAGGTCATTTTATAATGACAAAAAGGTTAACCCAGGGCTAGGGAGATGGCTCAGTGATCTGAGCACCTGCTTGGCAAGGACCCAGGTTCGACCCCCAGCACCACATGCCATGCCAGCCCCAGAACCCCAGGTGCCCAGTGCTGGCCCGGAGACCAGGTGTGGTGTGTGCACCTGTAACCCCAGAGCTGGGAAGGCTGAGACAGGTGGATCACTACAAGTCTGAACTGTGTACTGAGACTCTGTGTCTAATAAATAAATAAGGTTGGCTCTTCATAGGGGAACCATACATGCCTATATACCTCACAACAGAGCTTCAGAATACGTGAAACTGAGAAATGGAGGAGGCAGACACAAATTTCTGCATGCAGTGAGGAAGGTCAGCATGCGCTGTCAATACTACGTAGAAGCCACAGCTAGAAGGCAGCAAGGATATAGATCTGGAACACACTACAAAATGATTGACCTAATTGACATCTATAAAATAATCTAAAGCACAGGAAGCAGCCTTAGCACGTGCCCGAGGAGTATTCACCAAGAGGAACAGCGCTCTGGGCCGTGAATCCACTCGTAATGACTTTGAGATTTGATTAAACATAGATACTGTGTGTTCTCTGATCAAACTAGAATTAAATTACGAGCAAACAGCAGGAATACTGGAAGTTTCTCAGGTGTTCGCAAGCTGAGTACCTTGCTTCTACATAACAGGTTTGTCAAAGAAAAAAGAAAAATATGGGACGGACCCGGGCGTGGTGGTGCATGCCTGTAATCCCAGCACTCGGGAGGTTGAGCCAGGAGGATCACTGTGAGTTCGAGACTGGCCTGGAGGCTACAAAAATGAGCACAAGCCTGGCCCAAACTGCATAGCAAGCCCTTGTCTCAAACACAAACAAATATGCAAGTCAGAGAATATTTTCAATTGAAAAGTATCAAACCATGTGAGAGTTTACTAACTTTACTGACACAGTACTCAAGGGAAGCTTCACAGCACTCAACCCATAATACATTACCAAAAAAAGAAAGGCCTCAAGCCAACGCCCCCTGCTTTCACCAGTTTAGGCACTGCGCAGGGGTTGGGGGTGCCTACACCAGAGATGGAGAACACCGAGAAAGGAGATTGGTAAGTGCTGGGGACGTCAAAATGACTAAGAATCTGACCCTGGGGGACTCCCAGACAGCACCGGCAGGTGCTGTACAGGAGGAGCCCCGGGAGGAAGGGAGGTCCCCAGGGAGATGGGTGCCCTGTGGGAATGTGGCTAGCAAGGGCCGAGCCCCAGAGCCCAGCGGGACTGGAGGGCTGGGAGGGAAGCTGCGAGGTGAGGAGCTGAGCAGAGAAGGAAGGGGCAGTACTCGAGACCCACAGAGAGGTGCGCGCCTGAAGCGGGGGTCCAGGGCAGGGGAGAGGCAGGTGCTGTCCATGGCAGCAGAAAGACCCACAAAGGCGGAGACCTGAGGCCCACCCCGCACAGCCGCAGCAAGCCCGTGCAGCCTTCTGCAGGGCAGTCAGCAGAGTGCCGGAGCCAGCGGGAGGCTGGGGAGTGGAAATCTCGCCTGCCTGTTGCATCCTTTCCAGAAGCTGAATTAACAGAGCAGAGAGAAAAATGGTACCGCAAGTCACAAGTCAGAAAGGTGAGCTGGGAGAGGCTCTGCCAACGGGAAGTGTGATAGCGAGCTTGTGGGGGAGTCGCAGGCCTCTGGAGAGGAGGAAGACAACGGGACACGGTGGGGCTAAGAGCGGCCGTCCAGGAAAACAAGGTACAGAGCGGGTGGGTGGGCAGGCCTCGGCCTGTGCAGCATCACTTGTCCTTGGTGCCGGCGGACGCGCCGACTCGGAGGCTGCGCGCTACTGGAAAAACCCCAACACTTAACCCCTAATGCTGCGTGTAAAAAAAATTCAAAATTAAATTTAAAAAATATATGCTCTCAAAGCAAAGTGGCAAGGCAGAAAAGTATCCTCCCCTGTAGCCTTGGGCAGTTTTGTATTTATAAAACATTGTCTTACGCACGTCTTCATGCTTGGCTCAGCGTGCCTGACACACCCCAAGTCCCATACCCATATCCCGTCCATACAAAAATCCACATCTGCCTCCTGAGCATAGAGCTGGACGGATGGCTGAGGCTCCGAGGAGCGGCAGCGCCGGGCGGAAGGCCATGAGGACGTCAGCTGCCGGCTCTGAAGGGCTGAGAAAGCTAGAAGCGGTGCACACTTTCACCGACAACCCAACGTCCGTACAAAGCTAGCGGTGAGAGCCTCTTCTCTGCTCAGGTTGGCAGGATTTAGTGAAGATCGCTTGCAGTGCAGCAGTCAGGCGCCGGCGGCTGGCTGTGAATCCGCCGCCCTCCCGCCCAACCGTATGAGCAGCGACTCTGGGACTCTCAGCTCTCTTGCCCGTAGAAAGAGAATCCTAATGGCAAGGGCTGCGTGTGGCTTCTAGGGCCGTGGCCAGCCAGCTAAGCCGCCCGTGAAAACTTCCCACAGTCATTTGGACACCGGGGGCTCGCACACGGGCATGACCTCTGTGAAAAGAAAGCCGGTGGTCTGCACTGGGCGGTTCCAAAAAGTAATTCCCTGTAGAAGCGTCTATCCTAAGGCAGCAATGCAAAGAATTGTTGAATTAAAAAGTCGTGGCTGTCGTCACTCTGCTTTTTCTCCAGCGGTTTCCCCAGAACCATGCTGAGTGGATGTGTGACATACACAAAGATCTCCACGGGAAAGGGTTCTTTACGAGGGGCGCACAATGAATGGTTTTATCAATCAAGGACTCCACAGGATGGAATACTAGACAACCACTAAAATGACATTTTGAAGCGTATTTAATGAAAACGCAAGATTCACAGAATAACGCTTTCTCTGTTAGAAAGCCAAGAGGCAGGATGTAGAGCTATATATGAAGTTAGTCCGGCTTTGCAAGCCATATGCGTGATCCTACGAAAGAAAGAAAGTAGATCGGCTGTGCTTGCCTCTACGTGGCTGCTATCAGTCATTTCTGTTCCTTAGCTGGTTCTGTGCTTCCATATTTTCCGCAATGACCATGCACTGCCTTTACAACCACAGGGCACATGGTGTTCAAATATCCACTGGGACGCCATCGTGTGCAGCGGAGACACTTAGCAGCCTACAGTCAGCGAAGAGAGCCTTCAGAACCGGGCAACATCGCGCAAGAGCGGGGATGATTAACGTCCTCAAGTTGAAAAAATGAGCCCAAGTTCAAGCCTACGCCTGGCATTTGGCAGGAGGGACCTGTGACAGGACCCACCCTGAACCCGCCAGCAGCACAGAGCCATCGTTTAACGTGAAAGCATGAGCGATCTCATTGCTAAGAACCATTCCGTTGAGTCGCTTACTGCGCACCGACCTTGTTGTGTGGACGGGGGAGCTTCGCAAGCTAATTTTAATTCCTAATGTGCCTGGTGCTTATTCTCAGTTATTTTTTCTGTTTAAAATCCATTAGTATAGATGAAGAAATTGGCTTATATTTTATGCACCTAATTCTATATTATTTTTGTGCATTTATAACTGGCCTCGGGAGCTTGCACTTCCCCCCAGTGATTTAGCTGTGCAAGATGTTACATCAATTTATTAGGAAGAAGATGGGGAACAGACTCTGCATATTAAATGTGAAGATTTTTCGACAGCCTGCCCAGCAATCAAGAAGAAGCGCACGCCTCACCTCCCACCAGATGCTGCTCTTGGAAAGAATCTCCATTGGTTGGCAACGTGGGTTCATTAATCCCGGAATCAGGACTAGTCCTGCAAAATTGTGGCACAGCTTGCGGCCGGTGGCTGGTTTCCACATGGATCTTTGGAGTGGTCTGATTGAACTGGGGCTTCCGCAGAAGGCTCTCCGAGACACCTGAGCACACTCGTGCCTCTCGGCTTCCAGATTGGCTGAGGACTCAGGAAGCGTCTGATGCGAAGAGGTGACAAAGAAACTCAAAGCGCTCAAGGACTCTTGTGTTCTCCGTCAACAACTTGCTGGAGGCAGAGAGCTTGGAGAACTCTTGTTTGTTTGTTTGATCATTGTTGGTTTTTTTTTTTTTTCTTTCATTTGTTTCAGAAATCCAAGAAAGGGCACTAAAGCAGTTTCCCAAGTCTGCGTCTGCCCCACTCCCAGTGCCTCTCAGGGTCCACACACGCCCCGCATGTCACATGATTCATTCGGTGCACCCTGTAGATGCTGCTCATAGAAACCAGTGTGGGAAAGCACTGTGGACAGAGGTGACCTAACTCTGAACACATTGCTCTCTGTCACCCAAGGTGTCAGTCACTACAAAGCAGACAGCCCCTGCCACTGCCTCATAGAGGTGATCTCGTGGTCCTCACGGGTCAATGAGAATGATTCCTTCTCTTGGCCCCAGTGGTTGGCTCTGGGCTGGCCATATGAATTAGCAGGCACAGAGGGCCCCGTCTGACGCTTTGGAAAGCCTGTCCTCCTCCACGGCTAGGGAAAACAGGTCCAGGCATCCCAGAGCCCCACGCCTCCCAAGAGCACAAGTCAAACTTCTCCCTTTCCCCAGGCCAGCTTGAGCTGGGTATTTGTGGATTGCCATGAGTTCAGAACACCATTAAGTAATGCATAACCTGATCTTTGAAAACCCAAACCGGTTTTGTCTCAAGCTATTAAATAGCTTTTACCTTCTTAAAAGAAGAGCCTTTTTTTGAAAAATTTCTGGGAGAAAAAACATTATGGTTGAATTTCTTTTCTGATTCAAGCCTGGAAACACAACTGGGAGTCAACTGAAAGTTATGGAGCTGGTCAGCCGGGGAATTTTCTCTCCTTCTGGAATATATTGTCCTTTTAACAGCAAATACTATTTGTATTTGCTGCAAGTAGAATTTTCGATTACTCCTTTGACATCCAGATCACTCATTGCTTTTTATTATGCTCTGGATTTAGAAAGAAATATGTGCCTGACAGCAACGTTATTTGAATTCTCCTGCTTAGGTTAATAGCAAATAAAAACTGGGACCACCGCTGACCCACACCAGCGCAACGGAGCTTGTTGGGGGGCAGAAGCTATTTAAGAGCTGATTTCTTTCCTGCGTGCTGTGCTCACACCTTTCCTGGGTGCGTCAGGCGTCCTGAGGATGGTTGGTTCCCAGAAGCACACCCTAATGCGCTCCTTGGCCAATACAGGTGTCCTCTTCGTTGTCTGATTTTAAACCGGAAGCCGTTCCTGAGGCAAGCACACTGTTTTTCTCCGTGTTCAGCCCAGCTCTGAGGTGCAGGTGATACACCCCTGTTTTACAGACTCAACGGGGCTCAGGAAGTTGAAGGTGACACGCAAGGTGAACAGCAGGGACATTTGAGCAGGAAGGTGCTTTCACGGCACACTTTGAAACCGCAGGGCACAGGTGCGAGTCGCAGGAAGGCCTGGCTGCTCCCGCGGCACTGTCAGGACCTTGATCACAAGTCGGTTCGGACTGGCTCCAGCGCTTTGGCTGCGCCTCAGGTGGGCAGCAGTGTGGACAGCGGCTGGGAGAGTCGCCTGCAGGGCCGCCCTGAGCCCAAGGCTCTCTGTGGGGTCCTGCGTGTGCTTGAAGAGCTGCACAGTCGAGGAGAACCCTCCGTGCTCCTCACCTTCCAGCGCCCTCTGTGGATCAGCACAGCATGTTCGTGGGTTTGGTGAACACTTCTGAGGCCCTTGGTACACATCAGGAGAAAAGGGAGGTCGATTTTACAATAACCAAGTCGGGCCCTCCCCTCCCAGCCAGTTTGTTCAGTGAATCCTCAATGTCCTTCCTGGTCCTCCGGGAGAAACTCAGCAGCGACCTTCAGCAGCAGGCCATAAACAGTGTCCCTCGATGGGGGTGTAAAGGAGGAGGTTTCCATCTCTGTCACCTGGGCCTCCATCAAGCGGGGCCATCCCTCAAACTTGGCCATGCTCTGAGACTAGCTGTCACCTAAGCACCCGCTGGCGGCCAAGCTAGGAGCTTTGCTCAGAACCAGTAACTGCGTGGCTTTGTATTAAAGGCCGATTGCTTCTCTGCACAGACACACCCAAGTCTTAGCCGCGTCAGACACACACTGCACAACTAAAGACCAAGCGACCACGTGGCCAGAGAGAGAATCCAAGCTCAACTCTGGCGCAGAAGACATGAGTCTAATGGAAAACACTGAGGGTGGCCCAGGGCCTGCTAGACGGCAGGGTGAGGGCATGGTCTTCCGAGAGAGCTCCCCCACTTAGGCCACTGTCTTGGTTACTTTTCTCTCGTTGCTGGGACAAATACCCGACACTCAAAATTAAGGAAGGGAAGGTTTACGTAGCTCACAGCTTGTGGGGGTGTCAGTCCACACTCCGCGGGCTCCAAGGCACTCAGCAGCAGTTCACGGCAGCAGAAAACAGTGAAGAGCAGAGGAGGAGGAGGAGCCGTGAGGAGCAGAGCTCCTCCGAAGAGGTGCAGCTGCGAAGATCAAGCCCCTCCGAGGTGGCACAGCTGTAAAGTGGTGCCAAATCACTCTGGGACAGGCCCTTCGCACCCTAGGGCGGGCCCAACCATTCCCTTGGGTGGGCCCTCAGAGGGGTGAGGGGGGGGAGCCCCCACAGCCAGCCAAGAGGGATCCAGCCAAGCTTCTGAGATCTCAAAGTGACGCAAAGTTTCAACTACCACAGACACCAACTACACAAAGCCACTCATGTTAGAACTTCTCAGGACTCCGCACTCAGGGAAGTTCTTGTGCCCACGTGATGGCTCATTACAGGGAAAGGACACGGTTTCAATCAGCCAGGAGACACCATGCAGAAGGCAGGATCTGGGAGGCTCCACACGTGAGTGTCCCCCATAGGCAGAGCGTGTGGCCGTCCTGTGAGGGTCTATAACAAAGGCTGGGAGTGTGACCGCCACTTCCTACCTGGTCTTTGTGGCATGGACCTGACTTGCCACCCAAAGGAGTGACCTCTATCCCTGGGTCGCTGGGTACCAGGAGGGACAGCCCCACCCTGAGTGACACAGCTGCTCTTTCTGCAGAGCCAACCTGCATCAGAGGACCAGGTATGATACACATCCCCTCCCAGAAGCCACGGGACAGACAGGACGTCTCCTTGGGTACAGCTGGGAGATCTGGAGGTGGGAATGTGCCCTTGGCAGGTGGGGCAAGGTGACCACTGACTTTGCAGGGTGAATTTATGGGACCAGTGGTGGGCAGCTGGGGACAGGCTTGGGTGTTCCTCCTACCTAAGAGGACACGTCGAGGACTCTCCAGGAATCAGAATCTCGGGATGCTGGGGCCAGTTGGCATGGAAACAAGTTGCTGTCATCCCAGAGGTGTTAGTTTTGGCTCCTGCTCTTCTCAGTCACACGCGAACTCCCAACCCAGCCTGGGCCTGGCCTTTCCTTTCCTGCAATGAAACATGATGAATCCTCAGGCTCTGGCCTTGAAGACCCAGTAATTATACTACAGTTACTTGCCCTCATTTTATTCTTTGTATTTCAACGCTTGTTGAGTTAAGAATTGCAACCCTATTATTAATTCATTAAGAAATATAATTTCATGTGAACTAGTGTGTTTACCCTCTTGGAGTAGGTTACAGTGCTGTGTTTACAGGCGGTGTTGGGCCATGAGATACATGCCGGGGGCTAGGGTGAGCCAGCAGCTCGGTTTTCTCTCCAGTCAGGTTCGCGGGGACACACAGAGCTGACCGCCAGCTGGTTCTGCAGCACATCTCCCATCAGGCCCCAAGCCAGCCATCTGCAGAAGGTGCTCAACATGGAGCGGGAGCCGCAGGAGCCGCTGTTGAGTTACAGTTTCATCATGAGCAGGAGAGTCTTCAGACCTGGGGTGGTGGCAGGGGAAGGCAAACAGGGCATGATCTCTTTTGTGGCCTCTCAGCAAGGTACAGATTTTATTTGAGAAGTGTCCAGGGCGTCGGAAGAGCTTGTGCCCCAGAACAACTGGGCTGCCTTAGTGGGTGAAGCCTGGCCCCAGGCACAGTGACAGAGATTGGTCCATGACCACAGGTAGTGCTGTCCCCTGGGGCTTTCCTCGCCGAAGCTGGGGAGCTAAACGTGGTATACCTGCAATTGGGGTCGGAAAGAGACGTCTCTTACGTTAGAACCAAAGTGACTTAGGGAAGAATCAGACACAGCTCTGGTGCTGGGGTCTGGCCGTAACCCTCCACATAGCCCCCTGTTGTTTTGTCTACTGCAGTTTTCTGGGAAACTATCCAGGAAAAAAAACTGACCAGGGTTACTGTGGGGCTTCGTGGATAGGACTCAAGATGGCCATGGTCATGTCAAGATGGGTGTGGTCATGTCAAGATGGGTGTGGTCATGTCAAGATGGGTGTGGTCACATCAAGATGGGCCTGGCAGCTGAACCCACGCAGCCCCACAAGGAAATAAGGCTGAAGAGGGCTCCACCACGCCATGGCCCAACCTCAGATAGGTGGCTCAAGGCCCTTCCCAGGAAAGGACCTCACTCAAGGCCCCGCTGGTGCTTTTTGGAGACAAGTGTATTGTTTTCCTTGGTGCTCATCTCAACTCCGAGGTACAAGCAGTACTCCCCATTTCACAGACAGGCAATTCAGGAAGTTAGAAGGGGCCCCCAAGGTGAACAGCAGGGACGAGGGGCAGGATTCCAGGCTGCACCCTGCGCTCAAATGCTTGGAGAGCGCCCAGAACTCCTAGCACCTCCCATGTGCCAACTCTCCCTCCAGCCCCACCAGATACTGTGGTCTCAGGATTTGGATTTCGGCCTCAGGCTTGGGACAGTGCGAAGAGGGGCTGCTGATGTTCACAATGTTTCTTTCTGAAAATCTTTTCACTGGATCATGATCATTTCTGACTCCTGGAGCTGGGCATGAGGCCTCTTCTTTATCGCGAAGGAGACGAATGAATGTGGGATGAATGTGGGAGAACAGGAGGCGCGCTCCCCCAACCAAGTGGCAGGGCAAAGGGAAGAAACATAAACCACAGATGCAGGGAAGGAAGCAAAGCCAAGGGAGGGAGGGAGGGAAGGAGGGAGGGAGACAGGGAGGGAAGAGGAAAAATAACTTCACAAATTGTACCAAACTGGAAAATACTGCGGAGGACACTGGCGGCTTGGGGCTGTCACGGCAAATAACTTTCTGCTCTATATTAACGTCCTCCGCGCTCTCTCTCCCTCTAATGACTAATCTTGTTTTTCTAGTGGATGCTTTTTCCAATACACTCCACCGCGGTCTGCTTGCTGTTTGCACATGTTGATGCATCCTCGGGCTTGTGTGCGCTGTCCGTCCCAGGACTCCCTGCACTGGGCTCACAGCCGCATGCTTGGCTTCGCGGCGCCCTTACTGCCACGGCTGTGTCCGCACCGAGCAGCTGTGACCCCAGGCAGCGCCCCTGACCCTTCGGGCCTTGGCCTTTGTCAGTTTCGGTTGCTCCAGTGAAGTGACCAGCCCAGGAACCTGTAGAGCAGGTGTTGCTTCCCCCCGGCAGGCAGCCAGCCGGGAAGCCCATGGGGGAGGCCAGCGGCCCCACCTCCAGAAGCCACCCCTCGGGAGGGACCACGACGAGCACTCAGCCCAGCAGACAAAGTCTGCATGAGATCAGGGAGAGGAGCAACAGGGGCCCCCTGACCAGTCTATCCAAGGAACCAAGGGAACTCAGGGATACAAATGCCAATGGCGGGTTCTAGGAGGAAGGCTCGCTGGCCTCCCAAAAGGACACTTCGCCATTCCCTCTCCTGCAGTGTAGGGACACCCTGTCCCCTAGTTCTCAGGGATGCATTCAAGGCCCTAGGGAGGATACTGCCCCGGGCCTGCCTCCTTGGAGTCCCAGGCCCAGCCTCCCCTCTTGGGAGCCCTAGATCTGAATCCAACGCTGGCCTTCTTCTCCCTTGTGACACATACGTCTCCAGGGAGCCCACCGATGCCTGCTCCTTCCAGAATTTCATGAGCCTCTGGGCCTGGGAGGTCTCAGTCTCAACCAAAGGCTGGGTGAAACTGGTATCTTTGGGAGTAGATGCCAAGCAGAGGGAAACAGAGGCCAAAGGGAGTACATGATTGGTTCCTGGAGCCCTGGGCCTTGGTGTCCAGAGCCAGGGCAGGATACCACCCCTCCTGACCCAGGCTCCCTGGCAGAGAAGGGAGACAGGGCAGTGCTGTGGTTTAGGGGTCCAGGGGACCAGGGGCAGTGATAGCCCACAATGGAGAGAGAGTTAGATGAGCCCCTGGGGCAGAGGCCTGCAGAGACCCTGGACCTCTTCCACCTGCTCTTGAGTATTCCCACTCCCAAGCACAGGTGTTCCAGGGCCAGGCTCTGCCCTGGCACTCCCCGAGGACGCCAGGACTGGCTGGTCCCCCTGCAAGGGCTGGGAAGGTTGGCACCCTGTAAGCCCCTTGATATCCAAGACTCTCCCACCTCCCCCAAGCTGTGAGCCCACACATACCTGGCCACCAGAAGCTCTGGAACACTGTGTCCCACACCTCTTGCTAGCCGCTTCATGCAAACACAAATACACTGGAGCAGGAGCCCAAAGGGAGAGAGGAGCCAGGTACAGGTGTGAGTGGCCCTGCACCCAGGACCTTGGGCCCAGGGCAGCTGCAGCCTCGGGCCGATGTCTGAAGGACAGGAGGGTCCAGGGATTCTATGGGGCAAGCAGAGAAGGAGGCTTTCCCAGGAAGGGAGGGGATTGGGCTGGGTTGCAAAGGTTGTGGCAGATCCAGGAAGCCGAACGTGTCTGCCGCTCATGGGGCTGAGGACCCTGCTTTGGGATTAGTGGGCCTCCCAGCAAGGGTTTGGGTCCCTCTTCCAGGGCCTTCTGTGTGCAGGTGTGATAACACGAGACCCTGCTGGGCTCCCTGGTCCCGTCCATCCTCTCTCTGCATGGATGAGCGTTTAGCAGAGCCTCACTTAGGTCCAATATGCATCCAACTCACCATGAAGGACAGGAGGTTGGACTTCGAAGCTCGTGGGCATCTCCTCCAACCAAGACCCCTCCTTTCTGGCACCAAGTAGCATAACAGGGAGCCCAGGCCTCAAGGCCTCCAAGCCCTGTTTGGACCCTAATTCCAGCTTGCTCTGATCAATTGTGTAACCAGAGGCGACTCTCACACCTCTATACCTCGAGTTTCCCATGCGCATCAGGGTGAGGAACTCTTTCCTGCAAGACCTCATAGGGCATGAGCCCCTGGAAGCCAATAGCAGCTGGAGTCAAATGTGCACCCAGCTACTGCCCAGTAGCTGCACTCATACGCCCAGCCCCATGAGAGTTGCAGGTTCATGATGGTCCTGTGGGATCCCACCCAGTGTGGAATGGAATCTTCCAAGAAGATGCTGCCCATCTCACCTTCCACCTTCTGGGAGATACTGTCAGACCCATGATGCTGTATGTCCTTCTCCCCACCTCAGGGGTGGCATCCAGGGAAGGTGGAAGTGAAGCTCAGGGTTGACCTCTGGGACACAAAGTCTTTGGTGGTTTAGTGTCCTCCAGCTCCTGGCCACTCAGACAATAGCTGGACTCCCCGAGCAACCGAGACTCTCCCCTGCCCTGTGTCGCTCAAAGCTAAGGTTGCCCAGGATGGTGGAGCTTGGGCCTTGCTCCTGTCTCCAGGTAAAACCAGGAGGAGGACACAGCCGCGCCTTGTGCTCAGCTCACAGCCACGTCCTCTAGGAAGCACCCCGAGTTCCTCCCTCCTCGGGTGTCCTTGTTGTCCACTGATACCCCAGAGCCTTTATTTGTTTCTCTTTTATGGCGTCCAGAGCCTCCTGCCTCCCACCAAGCCTGGCTGCAGGCTCTGCCAAAGACAAATGAAAGCTCTGGGCACCCCCTGCACGAGCAGCAGGCGAGAGTCAGGCGTATAAACCTCAGGGCGTTCCCCTCCTGTCTCTCCTGCCCTGCCCTGGGGTTTTCTAGCTTCTAGCGGATGGCTTTCCCAGTACAGAAAAGGTAGTCATTGCACTTTATCTTTTGTCTTATTGTCCAATGCTAGCCTTCAGTGCAAGGGGAAGACCCAGTGGCCCACAGCCCGGGCCACAGAGGCACCCAGCCACGTTTCCGAGCTCGCGCGCGCTGTCGTGCCGACCATCCGGCTCTGTGGGTATGCGACTCCTACGGTCATCACAAGTGCTGTGCGCAGGTCAGTGGCAGGGCGGAGAGGCCTCAAAGAGCATCCCACGCATCTCCTGTGCTCGTGCAGTGTGGCGACGCTCTTCATTCGGTCCAATCTCACTCGAAAGTGCAAGATCAAAGACAGAACTCTCAACAATTTCATGATGGTAGCGGAGAGCATTCCACCCACTACAGGTGCTTCTGAGACCGAGGCCCGTGTGACAGGGCTGTCACGTGCCCGAGAAGCCAGGCCTCCTGCCTCGGCTGCCTCAGAGGTGGTTCCTTTGCTGCTGGAGGGCAGGCTCTTGGGGAGGAGGCTGATTCAGGAAGGCTGGATGATTCACGAGGGACCGTGGGACACCGGCTGCAGGTCAGGACATTTCCCACGCAAGCGGGCTCTGTCCTCCTCCTCCTCCAGCTGTGTTAAAAAGCGGAGGCCACAAGGTTGTAATGACACCCACTCTTCGCAGAGGAAGCCTGGGGATCCTTCTGAAAAGCCCTGCTTTTGTAATCCAAGTCTTAGCAGGAAACGTCCCTTATCCCCGCAGAGATGAACGCTGTTCCCAGAAGCGCGTCTGGAGCCCAACCGCATGTGATTCACCCACTCAACAGGCAAGCACTGCTGAGTGCCCACTGCAGGCACCCCACAGCGGCATCTGGCAGGAGGCACTCGCAGGGCCTGTTGCGGGCGGGGTGGGGGAGACAAAGGCACAAATGAAACGCACGGGAAGGGGGAAGGAGGAGGAACCATCTGAAAGAGAAGGCAGAGGGCATGGTGTCTAGGGACCACTTACTGGCCTGAAGATCTGTGGCCCCGTTGAAGCACCAGGACCTGGTGGCTTGAACAGCAGAAGCCTGCCGTCTTCTAGCTCTGAAGGTCCAGGTGCCCAGAGAGCCCTGCCCTGCAAGGCCCCCAGGAGCCTCCTCCCCGCACCGCTCCCTACACCCTTCCCGTTGTTGTCCCCAAGGCCACCTTTCCAGTGTGCGTCTCTGTCCTTTCTCCCCAGGACATGTGTCCTACTCGACCAGGGCTCACCTGAATGATGTCCTCTTACCTGACCCCACCTGCAGAGACCTATTTCCAAACATTCGCAGGTGCCAGAGAGACTTGCAGGTGCCTTTCGGGGGACACAAGCAGCACTGCCAGAGAGGAGCACCGCGATTTGTGGAAAGCTGGCGAGGTTTCGTGGGCGCTGGCGGCTCACACGCTGGCCCCACGCAGTCTCCTCCCTCCCACCTGGGGCTGCATAGAGCTGATAGAGCTGGGCGCTCTGGCTGTGACCCTGGCTTCTCTCCTTGCTGGCGGCGGGATTTCCGTGGGGAGGTAATTAGGCAGCTCTCCGTACTCGGAACAGGAAGAGTATGCTGCCGTCAAAGCCGGAATGGCCGGGCTCCCTGGGGACTCCGCTGTCTCGCGGCTTCTGTGTCCACACCTCTGGTTGCCACCTTCTGATGCTTCCAGTCGGTTATTCCCTGATGGTTGCGTCCCCCTGCCTCTTCCTTACTGTGAGGCTTTAGATGTTGAAATCAATCTGGCTTTGGTATGCACGGGCAATGCACTTGGAATGTTTCTTGGCTCTGTTCTTCCGAAGGACTAAGGAAATTAACTTGTACAAACAGTGACGTGGTGCCTCTTACTATCCGTTCCTTCCGTACCTGCACCAGCAGCCGCTAGGTTTTGTGCTTTTGAAACAATAACCGAAGCACAATACATCCTCGCTGGAGGTTATGGCTTAGACAGATGGCTCAGCACTGTCTCGTCTTTCAGCAAAAGAACAATAGATGTAGGATTCTTTTCTTCGCTACCAAAGCTTGCTGTCTTTGTGTTTAATTAACTATTCTGCTTTTAGTCAGTAAATCAAGCCGCGACGGCCCTGGCTCTTCCTGTTACAAAAGGACCCGTGGGTAAAACTGCGCTTCGAATTGCACTAAGCTGCTCGCAACAAACTGGGTCTAATGAAAGGAGCAAGGGCGGTGAGCGGAGAGTCCTGGTCAGAGGCGTCCATCTGCGCCTTGATTGCGGTGTGACCCAGGGGACCTCGCAGCCTGCCCGGGCTCTTGCCTGCTCCTCTTCCTCCTCCTCTGTAAGAAGCACTGTGGCACCTTCTCTCTGCGTAATTTGCAGAGTGACTGGGGGAAGGCAGTGAGGAAATTAATGCCCGCCGCTGTGAGGGAGATAAGGCGCTCGCCCCAAATGAGGCTTTCAGGCAGCCTCATACATCTTGCCTGAATTCATTAGCTGCAAAAACCAAGGGCAAGGCTGCTCAACCAGGCCAGGCGGCACTGGGTGCCAAGGCCTGGGGGTCAGGGAATGTAGTTCTTTCTGCCTGCAGCTTGACTTTCAAAAGTTGCCCCTCTAAGCAAGGACCAGGTGGCGTTCTGAGCCAGGCTCTTCTTGGGCCAGCAAGGTCCCGTGGGGAAGTAGCCTCAATGCAGTTGCTGCGTCTTAAGCCAAAATCTCTCCTGCCAGCTGGGTTGAGTGTCCCTCCCAACACCAGGGCTCTGCAGAGGGAGAAATGCAACTCAGGCCTGCACAGAGATGCCAGGAGGGCAGAGGAGTAGGCACCACATGGAGTGAAACGGGTGCAGCAACAGCCCCCAGGATTCCAGCCCAGGATGTGCCTGGGGAGCTGATGGCACGGGCCACTTTCCCATCACTGGGACAAATACCCACATCCCTCACTTGGAAGAGGAGAGGTTTTATTGGTTCCTGGTGTCTGTGGGTTCAGTCGCTGGCTCCAGCACAGTAAGGACAAGGATGAAGAGCCTGGTGGAGGAAGGCTGCTCACAGCATGGTGGCCAGGAAGCAAGTGGAGGAAGGAGCTGGTGGCAGAATGCGTCCTTCCCAGCCACCGTCCCTCCCGACAAGGCCCCACTTCTAGGCGGAGTTTGGGGGAACATTTTAGGCCTAGACCATCCCGCTGTCCCACTTACACTCTGAACAAGGAAACCCTTGTGTCGTCTGGGCCCAAGGTGTCCACCTGCACCACCATGTCCCTTTGCACCTGTCCAAGAGCTGAGACAGCACCTGGGAGGAAGTCACTTCCCCTACTCTGAAGACAGAGTCCACTGCTGCCACCACCCTCCCCCAGACCCAGCCTCAGCATTTAGGAGGAGTAGAAAGACGACAGAAAATGGGCATGGTCATCACACACAGACCGGAAGGAGTGTGGGGAGTCCAGCCTCACTGACACCAGCTGCTTCATTCATCTCTGGGGGCTCTCCATCCTCACAAATAAATGCCACACAGAGTCCTGTGTTTGAAGAGAGGTGACAGCCAGCAGCTCCAGGCCAGGCTGGAAGCTGAGGAGGTGGCATCTTTTGTCCTGCCCTAGGATGGCTGGGCATCTTGTGGAACAGAAGCCACGCCCTCACTTTGCAGAGGCAAGAAGAGCAGACAGAGGGAGAGGAGACGAGCAGGGACGATCCTGACCTGGCTGCCGGACCCCGCTTGCAGTAGGCCTGGAGCCGATTGTGCTTGGGGCCGCGGGTGCAGCAGGTCTTGCAGAGCCCCGGACACAGACCTGCCTCCACCTGCTCCACTGAGGCGCGCAGGTGCTTCCGCTCCATGCTCCTCCAAGGCCCATAAACGTGGGACTGCAGACACAGTCAGCTGCCGGCCTCACCCAACTCACAAGCAAAGTTCACCAACCCAGACTGACCTAAGCAAGAGAGAACGCTGGGCAACAGGCCCAAACTGCCCCCGGCGCAGCGCCCGGGGTCTCTGTGTTCCTTCTCTCCACTCCGCTCCCTCTCCCTCTTACCCCAGCTTCTCACTTCTCCCTCTGCCCCTTCCCTTCTCCCTTTTGCTCTCCTCCCCTCCATCTACCTCATCCCTGGCAGACTGTCCCTCGTGGTGGCAGAAAGGCTGCCAGCAACACCAGGCTTCCAGCTTCAGTCCTCCAGGAGAGAGGCTGCTTGCTACCAGCAATCCCTATAGCACTGAGCTGAATCGGGCGTCCTCCCTGGCGCAAATCAGCCCCGGGCTCCCTGTTGGCTTAGGCATCCCCAGGTCAGAAGGAGGCGGATTCCAGCCAGAGCGTGCAGCCATCTCGGGGGAGGCTGGCCCAGGACAGGGACTTCACTGTCCCAGGTAAAACGGGTAGGCAAACACCAGTGTCCTGCACATCACGATCGATCTTCAGTTCTAAATTCTTAGGAAAATGTCAGGTTATTGGAGAGATCATTTATTTAAAGAAAGCGAAAATACACTATTTAATTTTAAATGTAATCCTTGCAAGAATTAAATCAGAATCAAAAAGCCAAATTCCAGAGACGTTCGTAATCGTGCTATTTAAATAGTGAAACCGCGGCTCCAACAGGGCTGGGCGGTTGGCTGAGCCGGTCGCGGGGTCTCCTCCCACCGCGTCTAGGCCTTCTTTCCTGGAATAGCTCTGCGGACAGCAGCTGTAGGTGGCGCTGCGGGGAAGCAAAGGGAAGGCGCCAGCAAGCCTCAGCTAGGTGGAGCCCAGGCTTGCCCTCAGGATTCTCTCCTTGATGCGGCAGTGGAGGAAAGGGAGGAAGGTTTGACTTGTAGGGATAGCGGCCGGGAGGCAGTTGTGCACAGGAGTGTGCATGGGCTTGTGTGGTTAAGCAACTGAAACAAAAAAGGAAGGACCCAGGGAATGACCGCCCGGCCACACCCCGGTCCTCCGTGCAAGCTTGCTGGGACGCTGAAAGGCTCCTGGGCCCTGTTCTCAGCCCCCCAAGGGGACAGGCTGGGGTCCAGCACCCAGGGGCTTCATGTGAGGCAGCAGGCAGGGGCAAAAGTGGAGAACAAAATCATCAAGCATCTCTGGTGTGCATATGGTTTGAGCCTGTCTTCCAAGGGTTGGTGTGTTAGGATTTGCCCCAACCCCAGTGAGGTATTAACTTTGTGGAGGGCCCTTAGGGAGGCAATTGGGGTTCAGTCAAACCATAGGGTTGGCACTTTGGGTTGAATCTTGGTGACTTCATAGGAAGAGAGACCGGACAGAAACACACACACAGATGTGCACACGCGCACGCACACACATGCACGCATGCACGCACGCACACCCTCTATCTCTCTCCATGGCACGCACTCCCCTGCCGCAGGACTCTGGCACCAAGAAGGCTCTCAACAGTGCCTCTGCCTTGCCTTCCTAAACCATGAGCCCAAGTGATCCCCTCGTCATTAAAACTACCCAGTGTGTGAAATTGGGTTGGTGACAAGAGAAACATGAGATATTCTTGAGGGCGAGTGGAGGGGACTGTGGCCTGTAACCTGGCTGGATGATGCTGCCCTTAAACTTCACGACCTTCCTAACACCTCAGAATGTGACCCTGCTCGGGAAGACGTGGTTGCGAGTGTAATCAGTTAAAATGAGGCTGTCATTGGAGCACGTGCCCCAGTTCATGCGTTGGAAACTCACTCTTCAAATCCACACATTGATGGTGTCTGTAGAGGGGACCTTTGGGGGGTGCCTGGGTGCAGGTGGGGGTCACAAATATGGTGTCCCTTTGATAGAATCAAGGCAAAAAGAAAGACCCAGGTACACATGCCCACTTTCTCTCTCCATGAGATGCCTTGTGCCATTGCATTGCATGACAGAAAGGCCCTCCCCAGTGTGGGCACATTGAGACTGGATTTAACTTAGTTTAGAAACTCTCTTGTGGTTCAGATCTAAAGCCCTCCCCCGATCCCACGTGTACAGAAGGCGACTGGATCGCTGGGTCCGTGGATTCATCCACAGAGCAGTCCATAGCAGAATCTGGTGTTGAGAGGCAGGGCCTGGCTAGAAGTGGAGCAGCAGAAGCATGAAGTAGAAGCGTGTGTCTTTGTGGCCTAGTCCTCTCTCTGTCCCTGTTTCCTGGATGCAGTGGAGATCTGTCTTCCTCCTCTGTGCCCTTCTGCCATGCTACTTTGGAACCAGCTAAGTGTGGATTGAATCTTCAAAAAAAAAAAAAAACCATTAGCCAGAATACACTTCTCCTCCTTCAAGGTGTAAATGTCAGGTGTTCTGTCACAGCAACAGGGCAGAAAGTGGTTGACACAGACTTCTGTTGCCAGAAGTGGGGTCCCTGCTGTAACTGTACCTGAGCGTATGGTTCAAAATCTTTTGGAACTGGTTTTCAGGAAGAATTCGAGAAGGTTGGAGATACCAGGTAGAGAAGCCTTGGGATGCTGGAATATAAACAGAGTAAGAAGGGATTAATGGGAGACACCGCCACGCTCACTAGGTTTCTGCTGGGAGCAAGTACTCCATTCACAGCTTGACTAGAAGCCATGTGTGGTCCACCCTGGCAGGAAATCTGTCTCCAATTTGACTATGCCCTGAGACTGTGCGAGAGACATAGATTAAAAGCAGTGAACTAATTAACCTAGTGGAGGAAATTTCAAAGCAGATCAATATTTGAGCTATGGCATGGATACTTACGGCCTCTCTTAGTCAGATCTACAGTGGAAATCAAGAGCATGAAAGCAGATGCAAAGTTTGCAATTTCTTCAGACAAGAAGCGCCTGCAAAGTTGGGGACAGGAGAGTGTGGTTGCTTTAAGAAGTTAGCATTCACTGGCAAGCACAAGGGCATGAGTTCAAACCCTGGTTCTGCCAAAAAATAAAAAATAAATAAAAATAAAAATAAATAAGAAGTTAGCATTCAATAGAAACCAAGCAGTTCACACCAAGATAACAAAAGAATGGCTTAAAGGAACCTCATGCATCGACACAACCCCAATCTTTTTGTAGATTCAAAAGGGAAAATCTGTGAAACTTTCATTGGATAAAAGAGCTTCCGGGTTCCCTACTAAAAAGGACTACAGAAGAAATTTGCTCCATGGGGTTTGTTTTGCAGTACTCAGCCATCCAGGCACTCAGAGGTCTCTGCAGCCATGATCCAATGGGGCCTCACTACTTCTGGTGCGAGCGACAGGTGGTGGCATCATCCCACAGACCCTGCCTTTACATGCATACAAAGTACAAAAGGAGTGGGGCCATGAAAGCCTCCGCCAAGATGTCAGAGGAAGGCCTGAGAATCCAGCCAGTGTAGCCAAGAGGGCAGTGTGTGACGTTATGAGGGTGACATGAAGAACATCTTGATGAAGAAAACTTCAGGCAGCGGGGGGAGATAACCTAAGAGAGAGGTCCCGTGAGCTGCAATCAACAAAGCCATCAGAATGGGGCCCCTCAGGCTTTGGGAGCTCACGTCTCATAGTTGCTGGATGCAGAACTACAGGATTTAACGTTTACTCTGCTGCACCTTGATCTTGCTTTGATCCACTTCTTTAATACAACCATGAACTAATTAAACTTCTGTTGTTTGTAAGTTACCCAGTCTTGGAATTCGGTGAGAGCCACAGCAAATGGACTGAGACGGATGCAGCAGTGCTGTGTTAGGGTAAGAGCTTAGTGCTGCCTTCCCGGTGTCACGAGAAGCCGAGAAAGGGCACAGAGAACAGAGAGGAGGCCGCGTGAGGCCAGAGGCAGCGACCACAGGGAGGCCCCTCTAATGAAGCCATGTGCAGAAACGCCAGCTGCCACCGGGGCCGAGACTTCACCCACTCTTTGCACAGTGGACAGACTGCTGACACCTTGATTTGAACTTCATGCATCTATGGCTATGGATAGAAACACTTCTACCTGTGCAAGCCCCTTCTTATGGGGCTCTCCTAGGACGTGAACGCACGGTGCTGCCTTCACAATGCAGGTAAGGAGGGCTGTTATAGAAGCTCCCAGAACCCACGGATAAGGGACTCCCAGCCAGAACCTGGGAGGGGAACTGGCTGGGGAGGGCCTGGCCCTGGGCGAGCTGGACAAAGAGGCAGCTAGCTGCAGGGGCGACCCCATGCACGGGCAAGTCCTCGGCCCACAGTCCTGCAGGCTGACCCCTGCAGACCTCAGCTCAGGTGCACTTCTTGGGGGCTGCTTCCTCAGCACCCTGTCATTGCACCGGGGGACCATTCTGCCCTCCTTGGCCTCCATCAGCCCCAGCAGCCACCCACAAGGCACATCAATATCTGCAACCTGGCCCTGCAGCTGCAGCGTGGGAGAGTCCCCCTGCGACCTTTGCCTCATGCAGTGCCCCGCAGGTTTACTCCCAGCCCGCACTCAGTGTCATGTCTGCCTCCACACAGCAACATGAGCTGAGAGCCCAGGCTCCAGGTCCCGCCGCCAGCTGGCTCCTTGGCTCCCTGCCACAGGCCACATTCAGCGGTTAGCCACATCCACGGTGCAGCTGTGGTGCGACCCTGGGTCACATCACCTCCTTTGTCTTGCCTTGGGAGGCAGCAGTTCCTGGAAGCTGGACATCTGTGGTCCTCGTTGCTTCCCTTTTTTGTACCATCAGCCTTTTGGGTGCCTTGCAGCCAGGTCCTGTGTTGACTCCCTCTGTGTGACGGCAAGGCTGGAGGGGCTTGCTCTCCCCTGGGATGCGAGCCAGTGCTCACTTTCCTCTCGATAGCCTAGAGCCTCGGCTGTGCAGCTCCCGGGCTAGGGCTCTGTCTGTCTTTCCGCCACTCTTTTCCCAGTTCAATGCAGAGATATCAAGAAATAGTTCTTGGAATGCAGGGAAGAGAAGAGAGAACCAAGGGCCACAGAACAGGGGTGGCTCCCCAAGTGGCACAGCCAGTGGCTGGCAGTCTGGGCTGGCTTCCCATCTTGGAGCACCAGAGTGCCACACGGTGGCCCTCCTGCCCTGATCATGCTGGGACCCCACACCCTGCAGCCACAGAAGACAGGTCCCCATCATGGGGACCACCATTCATTCAGCCAATCTGCGCTGACCCATTTCCCTTGTCACAGTGGCCATGGTGATGGCTTTGGTCCGTGGCTGACTCCATGAACAAAGGTAGAAACTCGCTTCCTTACTCCACGCCCTTCCCTTGCACTGGGCCGAGAGCTCGGCGCTAGCAGTGCTGGGTAGTCACGACCAGCAATGGCATCTGTGACCCTTGATGCAGATGTCTAAGTGGTGGCTCTGGACGGCCAAAGGAGACCCAGAGTGTCTGTCTGGGCCAATGTAGCCCCCTTGTGGGGATGGAGGCCTTGGCACCTGAGCTTGGACTGGCAGCAGCTACTCCACAGACCCACAGACGCATGGGCAGGGCACAACCCTGCAACTGTAGTTGGCCCGAAATGTAGTCTTTCTCAAGGAGCCCCCCAGTCTAAATCCAAATGTCCAGTTTCTCATCCGGTAAACACTGCTCGCCCTCCGCACTTTCGGGCCAGCTGCGGGACTTGGCTGAGCAGAAGGCAGTGGGAGTGGGAAACCAGTCTGTGACTACCCAGGAGCCACTGCTCCCTGCCTTATGCCTCCCCTCAGGGCTTGAGGGACTAAAGACGGTGGCCGTGAAGGACCAAACCTCAGTTGCTTGTTAGCTGCAACAGGAAGCTGTGCTTGTGGGCACCAGCGCAGGCTCTTTCTCCCACAGGGGATCGCTGTTCTAGGTGCTGGCTCCTAAGTCCCCTGTGCACGACTGTGGGATGAGCTGGGCATCCTGTCTGTAGCAGGCAGTGCCACTGGCCGCCAGCACATGGCCCTCACCGCACTTCCCTGCCTCCTGGATGTCACCAGCATGCGACTTGAGGGTTGCTAGGAGCTCACAAAACAAATTCCTTTTGCCAGCATGGGGACTCTTGGTGACCATAGCATGCCCAGCTGTGGCCTGAGCCCTCTTGTGGCAGCTCCACACAGCGTGGGGCGTGGGGCTTCAGGCAGGCAACCACTCCTGCTGCCTTTTTCCACGACAACCCTAAGCCCAGGGGACAATTGCAAAAGTGTCCTCTGGCCCCAAGTCTGGAGCTGCTGTGCCTCCTGCCACCCTGACCTTCTCCACGCAGTCACCTTTGTGCCCTGCCAAGGAGAGGTGATCCCAGTCCAGTAGTGGCCCAAGTCCTCCAGCTTCACACCCTTCACTGGGCCATCACCGCAGAGCCTGGCCAGCGATGGTGGGAGGGGCCTTGAGCCCTATTCTCACAGGCAAAGAATTCACAGTACCTTAAGACAGTGGCTGCCAAGGACTCTTCTCTGATCAAATTCTTCTTAGTTCTTCATCCTTTCTTGTGTGTGCCGGAGGTGGGTGACAGGGCCACAGAGTCATCTTCCTGTGTCTCCCAAATTCCCACCCATGCAGTCTAGCCTCCCTGCTCCTTTGAACCTGCACAAGCACGTTAGCTACTGAGCTCAGCTCTGGGGCCTCCACAGAGATGCTGGGATGACAGGAGAGGCCCCCAGCACCCGCTGCCCGTGACTCCGCTTTGTTACACCTGGCCTCAGTTGTAGAGTTGAAACTGCCGAGGCCAAGTCTCATGGGGGGACCCAAAGCTTTCCACCCGTCGAATCCAGCCTCAAAGCCAAGAAGTGATGTCACGTCCACACCATAATAATCACCACTGGGTCTGCAACGAGAACATGACAGTCTTCAACAGCTCTGGGCTGTCACCTGCTGAGAAGGTGCCCGGCGGAGGCTGCCGCCTGAACCAAAGCAGGGTCAGTGTCTTCGCTGCCTCGGCTCAGGGTCCCCAAGTTCACTCTGTTCTCACTCAGTTTCCAAGGTCTCCGGGCGTGAGCCGCTCTCAGGGCCCCTGTGCTTCTCTCTCTCTTAAGGACTTTTGCTCACCTAGTTTCTCTGGTGTGTGTGTGTGCACGCTCACGTGTGTGTGTGTGTGTGTGTGTGTGTGTGTGTGTGTGTGTGTTGCTTTTAAAAGGTTTTGGGAAAAGTATTTCTAAGAACTTTCAAATACTCAATTCTCAACCATGAGCAGGGTAGGCCAGATCATCAGACGATATGAGAATGATTGTAATGGCAGTGATGACGGTGACAGCGGTGACGGTGGTGGTGGCTGTGACAGTGACGGTGGTGATAACAGCACTGGTGGCGCTGACAGTGATGATGGTGGTGACGGTGACATTGGTGGTGATGGTGCATGTTGTGGTTTGCGTCTAGCTGTCCCCCCAAAGCCTCATGCAGTCATGGGGAGGCAACTTCTAGAGTTTGAGATTAACTCATGATCAACACTGGGATTACGGATCTTAGTACTGCGTGGATTATGGGTGTGAGTTCTACACCCAGTCTGGGGTGGAAGGAACTACGGTTCCTCTCCGTAGCCATGGTTGCCGCTGCTCCTCCCATTTGTTCTCTTGCTCTTTGCCACCACCATGACCTGCTGCTCTCTGCCATGTGCCACTCTGCCTTGAAGGCAGCTGAGTACGGACTGAGACCTCCAATAGCTGTGAGCTAAGTAGACCTTTCCTTCCTTCATCTTGGGTGTTGGACATTTTGCCCAAGCAATGAGAGAAGTATAACTGAGACAGTGCCGCTAGGGATAGGTGGCGGTGGCGTCTGATGACGGGTGTGGTACTGTGGTAATGGTGGTGATGGTGTGGTCCTGGCGATGACAGCGTGGTGGTGACAGTGACAATGGCAGCCGAGGTGGTAGCTGCTGCCCGTGGAGGGCCTGAGTGTGTTGGCACCTGGGTGGCTGGCTAGTGGGTGGCATGCATAATGCCAGCTGCTCCAGAGGCTGGTCAAGAACCTCTCAGGATGGCGCAGCCAGCCCTGCAAGCTGCCCAGCTCCAAAGCACGGCCCTCGTGGATGGAAGGTGGAGGAGCCCGCAGCGCCCATCTCGGACTCCTCAGGACCGAGCGCTGAGCACCCGCCCCTGCCGGATGCGGGGTGGGCAGCTCTGTGAGAGATACCGTGAGGGAGGAAGGAAGAGAAGAGGCCAGCAGGAACCCAGCGCCGGTGGGAGGAGGCAGAGACCAGCTGCCTGCGAGAGAGGCCACACCAGCACCCCAGGGGAGCGGTCTTTGTCAGGCATCTGGTGCAAACCCCTCCTCGGCAGCAGCGTCTGGCCAGAAGTGTGGGCTGCTCACTGGGCCCACAGCCTCGCAGAGGCTCCCTCAAGGAGCCGCAGTGCCAGCAGGTGGCTTCCCTTGGTGCCCTTTGCCACCATCCTTCACAGTCCCAGCACTCAGCACTCGTGTCTGCTGCGCTCAGGAGCCAGGCCGCGACCCCCTAAGCCGGCTGGCAGCCCCAAGTCAGCAAGATCACCTTCTAGAAATGGCTCTCCTCCACCCCAGTCTGCTCCACCGACTTGAGATTCGTCTGTCTAATCTCTTATCTGTGGCTATGAAATTGTATTCCCCTCTTAATAGGCCCACCAGTGTTATAGATGACTAGTTCAATAGCAGGCGGCAAGGAAGCTGCAGGCATACTAAAAAAAAGACATTAACTCCTCGCACCCACAGCCGGAGCTGCCAGGACCCCGTGCCTGGAATCACAATCAGCCTGGCCTTGGTCTGGCCTCACCCTGGGCAAGGAGGTGCTACAGAGCCGAGCCCAGTGAAAACGGCTGCTGTCACCCCTGCTGGGGGACCTGTGTGCATGGGGACCGGCCCAAGGCAGGCAAGGGGCAGGAGGCCAGAAGCCCCCTTCACTGCTGCTTCTCACAAAGGAGCTCTTGGTGGTTAGGCCCCTGCCCCTGCTGTCCAGAACTGGCCTCACCTTCCCCTTATTCCTGCTGTAGCTCCTCAGTGATGTAGGGTTCTGCCCACCCGGAAGTTCCGAGTGTGCCCGCTGAACTTCGATCCTCTCCTCCATCTCGCTTCCCACACCCACCTGCCTGGTCCCTGCTCAGCCCCTGCAGTCTCCTGCCTTGGGCGTCGGCCTCCATGCCCCTGAGCCTGAACTGTCTTCTCCTCTTCAACAGGGTGACTGGCCACTTTAGGAGGTGGCCTCCACATGCAGGAAGCTGTCCCAAAGTGCCAGCTCCCACACTCTCTGGGTGGGCTGAGGACTAGCCCCAGAGGGATGAGCCCAAGTCCTAATTCCCAGAATCTAGAGAGTGATCATATTTAGAGCCTACGGTGCAGTAGGCCCACGGGCTTGACGTGAGACTGTCCTGTGTGAAGGTGGCATGAATCTAAAAGGAGTATCCCCACAAAAAACAGCACACAGAGACCTGGCACCTCTGGTCAGAGGAGAAGGAGACATGGAAATGCGGGCAGACGCCAGAGAGAGGTGGTCGTCACCACGGAGCCCCAGGAACCCCCAGAAACTGCCAGCTGCAGGACAGTGCCCTGCTGGAGTTGAGAGAGAGAGAACTGGGCTGGTGAAGCACAAGTGGACCGGCAGATCCCACCCAACTGGGATCCCGTGGATACCTCGACTTCAGACTCTGGTTTCTAGCACAGTGGGCAGTTACGTGATGCCTTAGGCCCCAGTTTGTGACCATGAGTTACGGTGGCTCCCCAAAACCTGCAGGCCCTACAAGGTGGTCTAAGTGCTGCTCCCCCTGCCACAGCATGCCCACCGGGACATCACTGGCTTTGTTGCTCCCTTCTGGGCCTGTGAGCGCCTTGGCCGAGGATCTGCTGGTCCACTTGTGCTTGACCAGCCCAGGCCGGGACACATCGGGGACATGGTACACAGCAGCCATACAGGTGGAATGAAACAAAATGGGCTGGGATTATGAGGGTCACTGGAGAACCTCCAGTTCTCAGATGCCCAAAGGGGGCCTGGGTCCTGAGAATCGGGAACCCAGGGCTGCTGCAGTCCTGCTTGTGCAGCCCTCTGCCTGCGTCCCTCACTGCCACCACCACCAACCGCAGTTTTGCACACATTTACTGCTGCCGCATACACCTACTTCCTGAGCAGGACCTTCTCCGTCCTTCCCGGCCCAGCAGCGGTCCTCTCACTCCTCACACGCTCCGCGACATGCTCAGGCCCCTTCTGAGGCTCGTCGACGTCATAGCATTAGCAACAGGTAGAAAGGAGCACGTGGTGAAAATCAAGGCTGCCAGTACTGACCAAGCAGTACCAGGTGCCAGGGCAGACAGCTCGCCAGGCAGGGGGGCCAGGCTGGGGCTGCCCTGCCTTCAAGGTGGCTGCCCCTCCCAG
>NW_004524689.1:3075133-3085827 GCF_000260255.1 Octodon degus
GCCTGGCTAGAGCCCCAGGTGCTGGCTTTCAGAGCATCATCTCATTTGCTGGCTGGTTGGTTTTCATTACGCTCACTCTGGTCTGATACCCCAGGAGTCCCCGGTGCAAGGGAGACAAAGCCAACAGACTCCTCTCTGCCCAGGAGAAAGCACCTCTCCCTTCTGCTCTTGTCAGGTTTGGCAGCTGCCACTCCCCATCAGGGGTCACCAGGCTTGTCTGCTTCTCTGCCTCCGGACACTCTGCAAGACCACATGCGGCTGTCAGAGGCATCAGAGACCCGGCCAGTGTCCTTAGGAGCCTGCAGGCGAGGGACCAAGTTAGAAAGACAGCCGAGCCCAGACGCTGTGCCGCCAATCTCACGGGTCACAGGAAGGTCGGCCCTTCTAGGGAGGTTAACGGAGGATCCGGGGGTGGACAAGAAGCTGAGTTCACCCTTCAAGAGTAGCTCAGACGGGGCAGGTGGGCGGGGGCAGGAGGGCACATGCAACACCGGAAGGAGGGGGGCAGGCCTGGCGCAAGGATGAGTGTGGCTGGAGGACAGAGCCCATGTGCAACGCTCACGCTGCCGCCTGCTGCCCACCCTGGGCCCCTGCACCTTGGTTTCTCATCTGTATAGATGCGGAGAAATACAGGGCTGGGCGGTAGGCCTGGCCCAGGGAACGTGCTCTTGCGTGCCAGCTCTGGTATGCAAAGGACAAGCCCATGGGGTCCAGGCGCTCGAAGGCCAGGTTGGAGCTCAGAGGCACCGTCCTGCGGGGCAGTGCTGGCTGTGCAGCCGCCACCCGATTCAACTTGCCTGGCTGAGTCACAGCCTTGGGCTGCAGGTCACAACAGGGCAGTCTCAGTCACTATGGCCCCAGCCCGGGCACAAAGCTGCGGGTGCATCCACGGCAGCAGGTGCGCGGCTTCAACACATCACTGTCTGCTCTGTGATGCCTCCTGCTTTCACAGCTTCATGTGAATCTTCTTCAGGGAAGTATTTGGGTTTTCACTCGTGTGTGTGTGTGTGTGTGTGTGTGTGTGTGTGTGTGTGTGTGTGATTGCTGCAGGGTCTCATTATGCAGCCCGGACTCATAGTGACCCTCCTGCGTCCAGCCTACCCAGCGCTGGGATTACAGGCGCGCACCACCACACCCGGCCTCTAGCCACCTCGGCCTGCCCTGGGGGTGTGGTTGGCACAGCATGCGGTGCCGGGGATCGAACTGCAGGCCCTGCGCTTGCCTAAGGAGACACTAGTCTGCTGAGCTGTCTTGCCGGCCCCAGTTTCACTCATTTTTAATTGTGTTCTTTCTTTTCCTGTTGATCTCCAGAGTGTTCCTTATATATTCTGGGCATGAGTTCTTATTCAGATGTATATATTAAAGTACTTTCCAAAGGAAGGCTTGTCTACTCAGTCATTCAGTAGTGTGTGCTGATGAGCAGATTTTAAATCTTTGAGGCGTCCCAGCGTGTGAATTTTTTTCTCTTGTAGGGCTCTTCCTATCCTATAAGAAAATTTTGCCTACCTTAGAATGGTATAGTAAGCTACGCTTTCTTCCAGGAGCACTATGATTCCAGGCTCCATAGGTAGCTCTATGATCTACCTCAAATTAACTTAGAAAATAGAATGAGGTACAGGTTTGATCTCATCTTCTCCATAGAAATGAAATAGCTGGTTGTTTCCAGCCCACTTGTTAGAAGACATTTCCCTTAATCAATGGACCTAACGACTTGGTTAAAAAGCAAGTGACCATGTGGGCACCCATTTTCATGCTCTGCATTTGTTCATTTTGTCTATTTCTCTGTTCTTAACACCAATATCATGCTGTCGTAAGTACTTACGGTTTGTGCTAAGACTTTAATCAGGTAGAGTGAGTTTTCCAACTTCTTTCTTCCTTTCAAGATCGTTTACCTACTCTGGAGCCTTTGCATATGAATTTTAGTATTAGTTCAATTTCCTCAAAATAATCTGCTTGGATTTTGGTAGGGATTATACCGAGTTTGTAGATCAACTTGAAGAGAAGGGACTTCTTAGCAACATCAGTTCTCTTAGTCTCTGAATATGCTCCGTCTTTCCATCGAGCAATGCTTCATAAATTTGAGTGTAGGGCCAGCCAGATAGCTCAGCGGATTAAGGCATCTGCTTAGGCAGATGCAGGGACCGGGGTTCTGCACCCGGGGTGCTCTGAGACAGCGACTGAGCCTGGGCGTGGTGGCGCGCACCAGTAATGCCAGCACTGGGGAGGCTGAAAACAGGAGGATCGTCACAAGTCTGATCTGTGTGGTGAGACCCTGCAGACCCGACTGAATACATAAAAAGTACATAAATAAATAAATTTTAGTGTAGAAATCTTTCAAATCTATACATTTGGTGGATTTGTGTGCACAAACGTGCAAGTTCACTTGTTACTTCTTTTTTTTTTTTTTTCACTTGTTACTTCTACGGGGTTATTTAATAACATAGGCATTGTAAGCAACCAATTCTGTCCTCTCTCCCAGCTTTGGCTTTTTTATTTAACATATGTATCTATTTTATTTATTTCCATTCAATGGTAGTGACTGTGTACTAAGATCAAAAGAAACAGTAAGAGACCACAAGCTTGCATCTGTTCCTTCAGAGGGAAGAATCTAATGTTTCTTCTTGTTGTTGTTGCACGGGTATCATTCACCCTTCCTACCTCACCTTGTCTTTGGATGTTAACCTAACCTGCAATCCTGGACTAAATCTAATCAAGTTTCAAAGACAAATAAAATTAAGAGTCTTCTCTCTTTCTTTACTTTCCAAGAAATAGTACAATTGTATTCTTTCTTCCAATAAATATGTGTTATAATTCACATACAAAGACTTCCTACTATGGATATTTAAAGTTTGAATTTTTATAATAGACATTAGACTGTTTAAGGCTGCATCTTCAGTGGGCTTTTCCTCCTCACCTGAGTTCTCAGTGAGAACTTTATTGGTTTGAAGTTGGCTAATTCATGTCCTTCTCTAGTTAACTTCCATCAGACTGTACTGATGGTCCTTCTCCAAATTCTTTTCATGCATTTGGTTTCTGAAGTCTTATACAAGTAATTCGTATTTTCTCCTTTTTTCCTTGGCCACTCATGTAGATATTTATTGCTTTATTTTTCATGTAACCCATTTTTTAGTTTTTTATCCCTCTCCATTTTTTCTGTCATATTTTTCCATGTCATTGATTTTCTTTCTTTTTTTTTTTTTTTTAATGAATTTAGGACAAGGTCTACAGGATGCACAGGGTCTCACTATGTAGACTGGACTCGTAGTGATTCTCCTGTTTTCAGCCTCCCAGGTGCTGGGATTACAGGTGCGCAGCACCATGCCAGTCTCAATCTCCATCTCAGCACACCCCAGGGGCCAGTCTCGCATGGCACGCTGGGAGTCAAACCCACGGCCACTGTGCTCTGCTGAAGCAGGCGCTTTAGACCACTTAGCTATCTGGCCAGTCTTGTCATTGATTTTTTTTTTTTTTTTTTTTTTCAGAACTGGGGATTGAGCTCAAGCCCTTGCACCTGCCAGGGAAGCGCTTATGCTACTGAGCCATCTTCCTGGCCCCCTGTCATTGCTTTTCATTCTTTAGCTTTGGGTTTTCTTCATTTTTTTACTGTCTCTGTTCTCAAGGTGGAAGCTTAGACCCTTGAGTTCAAATGTTTTGTTCTTTGTATTATAAGCATTTTAAAATCTATAAATTTTCCTTAACTATTTTAGCTGCATCCAAAAAGGTGTGATGCTTTCATTGTTTGCAATTCAAAATAATTCTCTGATTTTACAAGCGATCTACGTGACCCATGGCTCATCTAAGGGCGTCACACGGTTTTTTCATATTTGAATATTTTATGCTTCATCCTTTTGATATTATCCTGATGCAATACCACGTTGTCACAGATATTTGTCACCCCAGTGCCTTGGCATTTTATCCCTTTCTGCTCATGAACGCTGGACTTGAAAGGCCATGCATTCCGCAGTTGCCAGCAAAATACAGGTCGGGTGAAGCTGCTGGGTGCCCGCACCCTGCGCATGTTGGCTGGTCTTCGCGACCTGTCTCTTCTACCAGCTGCCAAAAACCTGGTGCTAGCAGTTGTGCCCTTTCAGACTTGTCTGTTTCTCCGCAGTTCTCTGTCATTCTGCGCTCACGCATTTTGGACCTCTGCTACTGGCTGCACGTCTATTTAGAATGCCTCTGTGTTCCTACAAAGCTGCCCCTCTCGCTGTTGCGCTTTGTACACCCGTCCCCGCAGGGACGCTGCCTCTGTGACGTCTACTCTTTCTGATGTCCAGATCATGCAAGCTCACAGACTCAAGGAAGTACATTGTCATTTGACCCTTTTCAACTTCAACATGTTTACAGTCTTCTATTTTAACTGCATTTCTTTCACAGAGCAAATGGGTGACTTTGGCCTTTTTATCAACTTTAGTGATCAGTGGTTGTGTTTATTCAGTTACTCTTGCTCACATTATTTCTGATTAATATCTGTTAATTGTCCGTACTAACTGAGTTCCACATATTTCCCTGTGGCATACAGCACCACTGATGAGAGCCTGTTTCTCTAGCTGGTTGATGTCTTTTGCTAATTTCCCCATAAGAGAGAGAACGTGCAAACTTTCTCTCTATGTGTCTGGCTCCACTTGTTACGTCCTCCACCTCCATCCATTTTTTGCAGCTGCCTGGATCTCATTCTTTACAACTAAGAAGGTGTTCTGCCCCCAAGGTGCACTGAGACAGTGACTAAGACAGGTCACGGGCGTGCACACCTGTAATCTCAGCCCTTGGGAGGCTGAAAACAGGAGGATCACTATAAGTCCAATCTACATAGTGAGACTCTGTAGACCCTGTACTAAGAGAGAGAGAGAGAGAGAGAGAGAGAGAGAGAGAGAGAGAGAGAAGGTGCTCACTGATGGCTGGGAATTGCGTCACCCAGATGCCCAGCCTGCTGGCACTTTGGCCTAGCAATCTGGAGCCTCCAGAACTGCAGACACCTCTGACACAAGGGGAGCAACATTTGCTGATATAAATGACTGTTGTTTATAAGCCCTCCAGTCTACACTGTTTTGTTATGGTAGCCTGAACAGATTCAGGAACCATCAGTCATTTTCAGAAAAAAGGGTGCCACCGCTACTCCTTGGCTAAAATCTTACATAGTCGTCTGCTTGGTACACTTCTCACTTGTTACATTTCAGACTAATATTGACCTGACACTGTTAACCAAACAGTAGATTTTTGAGATGAAGATGTCCTTGCGTTTTAACTTTTTCTGCTTGTGTACTTTCCCGACCTAGAATTCAAGCTAGCATGATGCCCAGCCCCTACACGCGCGGTCTCCTTCGGTCTGCAAGCTTCACAGTCTTTCCTGGCCTTTGGTGACCTTGACACCTTTCAAGCGCTCTCTCTGGCCAGCTGTGTGTGGCTCATCCTTGTGTTGGTCAGAGGTCCATCACTGCAATGAATGTCTCAGATGATCGGGTCTTAAAAAGGGAAGGTTTGCTCCGGCTCACAGTGCTCAGCACAGTCCAGATCCAATTCTCTACGCTGTGGTCGGAGAGCACATCACGGTGAACCACGTGACAATGGAGAGCCGCTCACTTCATGGGCAGGAAGCAAAGGAAGCAAAACAGAAGAAGGGGCCAGGGTCCCACCACCCCACCCTGAAGGGCACTGTCCCAGTGATCCAAAGAACCCTGGTTATACCCTACCTCTTAAAGTGATGTCATCTCCCAATACAGCCATCCTGGGGACGGAGTCTTCAACATAGTGACATTTGGAGGACATTAAAGACCTGAAGCAAAGTGGCCCTCCCTGTGGGTTTGTCCGGTGGTGTTCACGAGACAGGGCCTGTGGGACCTGCAGGAGTACACTGCCAAGAGGAAGCGCCCTCCTCCCCTTGCACCAGGGCACCCCTCACCCGAAATTCTAGCCCTGGTCACATCATCAAAACAGTGTCTGCTGGCACCTGCTTAGGCAAGCGCAAGGACTGCGGTTCAATCCCAGGTACCACATGCCATCACACACACACACACACACACACAGACATACACACACCCTGGGCCAACTGAGCCTGCCAGAGTCCAGGCATAGTGGCTCACACCTGTAATCCCAGTGCTGGGGAGGCTGAAAATAGGAGGAGCTCTGCAAGTCTAAGCTGCATAGCGAGACCCTGCAACAACCAAATACACTTTAAAAAAAAAAAGGGGGTCTGCCAATTTCTCCAGGAGAAAGCTAACACTTTTTCCCTTCTCATGCTCTGCCCTTCAGAAGGGAGTCACCAAGTCCAGCACATATTGGAGGGAATGACCCTGCACTTCACTCCTGGAGGGAGAAGTAAGGAGAGAACCCCTGATCTTGTCAACATTTCAGAGGAGGCGCTTGAGTTCACACGCAGCCCGCTGCCCTCAGCCTCACACACTGATTTTCACATCGCTGTGAATGCTGCTGCTATGTTGTTCTAGTTACCACCTTCTACATCCCTCCAAATGTCACTTGCGATTATCGTGTGTTCCATTTGGTCCCTGGTTTTTACTCTACAGCTAAGAATACAGCTTTGGAAATCCCTGTCTGTTCGTCTGGCGCGTCCGCCCTCCACGGGTCTGCTTCTACTGACTGTTGCTTCTCTTCGTGGAGATCACATCTTGCTGCTTCCTCGTGGGGCCTGAAGGCTCCCATTTGCCAGGATTTTGTCTGGATCCACACTAGCAACCAAAGCAAGCACCGTTTATAACAGCAAAGGGTGCACCCCTCGTGTCAGGCGTGGAAGCTGAGTCTGCAGCTGGGGTGGGCCTGGGGTCTGGGGTAGCTTTAGTTTCATTGGGTTTGCTGCTGGCTGGAACTAGTTCAGAAGGAGATGGGTCTCTCCTTGGCAGGACGCTGGCTTTGAGCACAGGAGGGACACCAGGGGGCTCTGCAACTTGTAGCCTGAGTTGCACTGGCGGGAGTTGAACCTTCCATCCTCTTGCCTAGCAGAACTTGTCTGCTACGGCAGCTGGTGCCAGTTCTTTAGGGTACATCAAGGCCCTCTCTTCCCCCACCACAGTCCCACTGAAGGCCTTTAGCACACAGGAAGACCTCTCTCTCTGCCCAGAGCCCGCAAGGACTGCTCTGTCTGCTCAGCTTCCTGTGCCTGAGCCCTGGGCAGCTGAAGGTGCCCACAGGGCTCCACAGGGACAGTCCCTAGAGCCTCAGCTTGGCCCACCACCTTCAGAGGCTGCTCCCTGTGTATGAGGGAGGGCTCCACATGCCTCAGAGATGGTCTCCAGGCAACTCACTGAAGACTATGCAGAGGACTGAATGGGAGGGTGGCTGAGAATCTGAAATACAGGCTCTGGGAAACTAACTGCCCCAGCTCCGGCCACACGTAGCAAGTGGCCCCTCGAAGCCTCCAGGTGAGACCCCTTTACCCTTGCAGGGAAGAGGGTGGCCACTGTCCCCTCTCTCCTGTGAAGAGCTCAGCCCCTCCTGGTGTTTAGCCTCTCCGATTCTTCTTTTCCAACCTCAGGCACCCAACGGGTGGGTCCCTACGTCTCGAGAGCGTTAGGGTGTCGAGCTTGTTTGCACTGTCAAGGTGAAAGCAAAGGTCTCCACTGCAGTCTGCATTCTGCCCCAGGTCTGTTTGCAGCTTAAAGAACTCCCCAACTGTCTCAGCTACTCTTCTCTCATTGCTGGGACGAGTACCCAACACCCAAAATGAAGGAAGGTTTATTTAGCTGGCAATTGCTGGAGGTTTCGTCCATACTCAGCTGGCTCCAAGGCAGAGTGGCACATGGCAGAGAGCAACCTTTCATGGTGACAGCAAAGAGCAAGAGCAAAATGGAGAAGCAGCCATAACAGTGGCAACAGAGAGCAAGTCTGTCTTTCTCTCTCTCTTGTGTTACATTCAGACCGTCCACCCTAGGCTGGGTGTAGCACTCACACCCATAATCCCAGCAGCACTCAGACCCATAATCCCAGCAGCACTCACACCCATAATCCCAGCAGCACTCAGACCCATAATCCCAGCCTCGGATCATTAATTAATCACAAACTGTAGAACTGTGCCTCAATGACTGTGTGAGGCTTCGGGGGGAACAAATACACACAAACCATAATACCGGCCATCATGCAGGGTTTGCACCAGGTGTAAGTGTCATCCCTGTGAAATGTGGAGAGCCTTGGACTCTCCCTCACTGCTCTTGCACTGGGGAGACCCAGGAGCCCCCAGCTGAGCCTCACTCCCTCCAGCTTAGTCTCTCCTCCCCTTAAAGAGTCTTCAGTGACATCGATTAAAGCACAGTCAGACTTTATTTAGGGTCATGTCCGTAAGTACAAGGACGAGGGCCACAAGGCTTTGCAGTGGGCAGAGACATTGAGTCCCACCTTGAACTCAGCAAGCAGAATTTAAGGCCCAGGAGCACACAGGGCCCAAAGGTGGAAAATCACCAAAGGGAGACACCTGGGGCCAGGAGAGTTACACGAAACCCAGCCAAGGGAACACCTGCTGCAAAGCGCCCCAAGTCTCACCTAGGCAGAAGGGAGGGCAAGGAGCCCAGCTGGACAGGGAGAGTGGGGAGTCCAGCCCAACAGACAGGCAGGGTTCCTGCCCACCTGGCACAGGTGTACCCAGAAGTTTCAGAGCCAAGCAGAGACTCCATACCATCCTCTGGTTGTGCCTGCCTCCTCGGCTCTTCCTCCTTGGGCAAGGTCAGGGGCCACGCAGAGCGCCCAGTGCAGCCTGCAGACCATGCGCACCTGGGGCCATGCACACGGCAAGGCTGTGTGCCCCAGTGCTGCGAGGGACGGCGCTGGCTGCCCCAAGCTAAGCAGCTGCTCTGAGGGGCTCACATGGCATGCGAGGCTGGCAGGGCCCTTGTTGAGGGGAAGGAGCAGGAGCAGGAATCCTGAGGTCCCTGCCTCAAGGCCAGGCTGGCGGAGCCCACGCGACAAGCTTCCGGTGAAGACAACGTGGAGACAAAGACGCCAAGCATGCTGATACGGACCACGGCTGCCCGTTGGCCTCCTTGTGTGCTTGGGAGGAAAGAAGGAAAATAATGCTGGGTGGAAGTGAGCTACGACAGACACTGGAGATGAGAGATCGAAGAGCGTGCAGATCAAACGTGCAGGGAGCCCACCGCGCCTCACGGAGCTCTTGAATGAGCATCAGCTGCAGCTGACAGCAACAGCCTGTCCCAGGGAGAGCGAAGCCTAACCCTAGGCATGCACCTGGCTCTGCCGTTGGCTTGCTGAGGTAGAGGTCTTAGGAGGCAGGGCATCGTGGAGGAAGTAGGTAATAGGGTGAGGCTTTGAAGGGGATTCTGGGTCCCAGTCCCATCTCCTCGCCTTCCCCTCTTACCACCCAGCTGCGATGAGTCAGAGCAGCTTCCTCCTCCACCCACTTACACCATAATGCACTGCGCACTCCAGTCTCACAGCAATAGAGCCAAGTGCCATCGACTGAGCCCTCCAAAACCATGAGCCAAAAGCAACCTTTCCTCTCTCTTCCTTGATGATCTCTGGTGTTTTGTTGTAGCAACAGAAAGCTGACTATCACAGCCTGTTCAGCAAACAAGAAGGCTGCCATGGCTTGAGTGTGGTTGGAGGGTGCTCCTGCAGAGCCTGTGTGCTGGACTCTTGGTCCCACTGTGGCTGTCTCGAGGTGGTGGACCCTTCAGGCCATGGGGCAAGTAGAAGGTGGGAAGGCAGCAGGGCAATGCCCTCAGAAAGAATCAAGACTCAGCTCAGGGGTGCCTTCTCTCAGCAACAGGCTGTTAGACATGATCGCCCCGCGTGTCTGCACACAACCTTTTCTGCTCATGTGTGGCTGCCACGTTGGGATGTGGCCAGGCTGCAGGGTGACTCACCAGAGGCCTGGTGGCTAGAGATACCCAATCATAATCATCTTTTCTTTGTTAAAAAAAAACAACCCAGCTTCAGGTTCTTAGCCACGGTGACACGCTGTGGGTATAGAGCCAATCTTCTGTAGGGCAGCTGCAGGTCCCCCGTCTGTCTCTCACCTCCACACCAGACCAAAGTCCATCCCAGGACGATTCTGGACAATCTGTTGGCCTGAAGGCCTCAGCCCGGCTCATGGTGACCAGTGACCACCACCCGCCAGTGTGGCATCCCTCTGTGCTGGACGAGGGTGGGAGCCACGTGCAGACCTTGGTACCCTTGTTCCATTTCTGTAATCAAATGTTTACGTTCCACTTCTTCCGGCCCTTTCTGCCCCGTTCCTTTCATATTTCTATTTGAGCTAAATGTGTTCAAATAGCCTCTCCTGTCCTGCTGGGGACAGGAAGTGCCTGAGATGTTGGTGTAGCACTTGGTAGGGCGAATGCAACCTTCCCTTCTATTTGTCTATCTGAATATCGATTTCCTCTGGAAATGAAATGTCACAGTCATGAAATTCAAGAAGCATTGGAGGGAGGAAGCCAACAATGGCTCCTCTGGCCCCAGCTGCTGAGTACCAGGGCCACGCCGCCTCCCCCATGCCTCTTCCCTGTGAGCGTGCCAGACAGGCTCAGGGAGTGACTCAAGGGAAGGGCCAATGCCAGATGCTCCACTCCTGACCTTGCTCCTGCTTGGGCATTGGGGACATCTGCTGCGGAAGCTGGACACAGTAGTACTTCTTCATGGCTTGTGTGGTACCCTGTCGCAACACCATGAATAGTGTTTGCTGCTCTCCAGGCCCTGGTACAAGAAAAGCAGCAGTCCCACACTGTCACAGAGGC
>NW_004524689.1:3086257-3109327 GCF_000260255.1 Octodon degus
AGCGGAGGTGAGTGGGCGCAGCAGGTGGGAGCTAAGGAAGGGTGGGCGGGAGAGGACAGGGCGGAGCAGCGATCAGGAGCCGTCCCAGGAGCAGGTGTGCCGCCTCCTGCTGCTCCTGTCCTAACCCGAGCCTACACCCTGGGAGTGTCAGAAGACCCTCCCCACAGCAGGCCTCAGAGCCCCCAGGCACACCAGGCCCGGGCTCAGTGCTGGCCTCTCGCCCTCCCTCCTGCCCTCACTGCCCTCTCCGGCCGCTCCTTGCTCCCAGGGGATTCACTGCTCTGGGCACTGGCCACGTCCTGAGCTGGGTAGAGAGCTGTACCATGAGGACACTTTTGTGACTCAACAGTCCTTGCCCCCAGACCCCCAGGATCTGCCACCTCCTATTAAGCAATTTGGGGTTCCAAAGTTCTCTTCCCAAGGGCTTATGTAAAATACCAAAGGCAATGCTAACACAAGCCCAATAATAACAGCGATTTCTCCTCCAGGCTTCCACTCAAGAGCTCACTTCCATCCTGTGGCACGGCCTCTGCAGGGGCTTTCCACTACCTCCCGCCTGTCGGTTGTCTTGGCCAAGGTCACAGGTGAAAGAGCTGCAGAGCCCGACAGGTCTGCAGAAACTGTGGGGATAATGAGGCTCAACTTCAAAATCAGCCCCACCCCCCGTGCCCTCTTGTTGCACTGCTGGACAAAACACTTGTAGCCAGTGACAGTGCCATCTCACCTGAGCTCTGACAATAAGCTCCTGCACACCCCCAGGATGCATGGGGTGCACCTTCTCCTGGTCTGACTGCTTCCCCTGTTGTCTGCCTTGTTGTCCCCCAGCTCTACCTGCAGGGTGGCACGAGGTGCCCAGTGGTCCCAGTCTCACACTGAGCAGGTTGCAGCTCCCAAGGCACAAAGGAAGCCCCAGAGAGTTCCTTGCAGACACTGTGGAGGAAGAGAGGAAGGGAGGGAGGCTGCCAGCTTCCAAGGGCTGGGCAGTCCTGGATGTCACGGAGGAGCTCTGGAGACAGCAGCCAGGCCCTCGCAATTACTGCTGTCTGTGCCCCACTGAGCCAATGCCCCCAGCCCATGGCTTGCCAGCATCGTGCCACAAGGGTCCCTCCCTCCAACAGCAAGAACTGCCTTCTCCCAGGCTTCGCACCCTGGGGACCCTCCCACCACATGGCCCCCCAGCCTACTGGGGGCTCCTCCTCCTCCTCCCCCTGGAGCCTCTCAGCCTTGTCTCCCTCCGCTCTCAGCCCTCAGGCTCTGGCTCAAAGCACCAAGTACCTGCCAACATGCCAGCGTTTGCACCTCAGCGAGATTCTCCTGAAGCCCAGACATGCCCGCCCTCACCACCTCAGCCCGGGCACCAAGATGTGATCAGACTCCAACAGACATGCGGCCACCAGCAGCCCCGCTGTCCCTGTCCACGCTTCTCCCATTAAGTCTGCCAGCTCAGCCTTGCAGTCCCAATGCCAAGTCCCCAGGGCCACCCTCATCTATCACCAGAAAACATGTTGCCTCTCCCTGCTCCTCGTCCCAAATCCCTTTGTCCCTCTCCCACCCTGCTGGAGCCCCCACCACCTACCTCTCCCAGGCCACCATGGGAGCAGCTGCGTCATCACCCCACCTGGCACCCCAGGGTCTAACACCAGGCAAACTCACACCATCTGAGTGAGGCCCCACCTCCCTGAGGATCAGAGTCTGCAGCTGGTTGGTGCACCGGCCAGAGGGAAAACCAGTGTCCTCACAGCCAGGAGGCCCCGTGGGGGCCTGTGCCATGCCCACTTGCCCTGGGACATCCTTCCTGCCCCGTAAATGCCTGAGGTCGGTCCCTGAATGTGCAGCGCTTGTGGTCCAGAGGTCCACCCAAGGGAGCCTCTTCCCTCGGTTCTCCCTTCATTGCTTCTGGCGCTTGGCTGTCCCACCTGGCATCGGTGTCCACTGCTACGGCAGGGGGTGGTCTTTGTGCATCTACAGGGCCGAGAGCTGCGTGTACCTGCTCACAGTGTACCCAGCACCCTGCACACGGGGGCACAAAGCAGATGCCCTGTCGTTGTCCCCTGAACAAAGGCCCTGGACCCAAGACTTCTTGCAGCCTGGTCACAGCCCGGGTGGAAGGCAGCCTCCCCTGCACATGTCAAGACCCCAGGGTTCCAAGCCGGGTCAGGACCCCTCTGCCTAGGTCCTTGCTCCAGGTCCAGGGGGAGGACCGGAGACGGCGCTTGGGCCCCCGGGCAGTGTTTCACATCAGGTTTTGTCTCCTGAGGCCAGAAAGGAGATGTGAACCCTCAGGACGGGTCAGCCGGCCTGTCCTGAGTGCCCTCCCTGTGCCCCTGCCATGCGGAAGTCCCGAGCGGCCACATCGGCCCACTCCAGACCATCTTTAATGACAGGGATACAGTGGGAACACGGATGTATTTTAAGTAGCCTAAAAGCTGGCTTTCAGGCCCTCACAGTGGAAGAAGCGGTGCCGCATCTTGCTTGTAGCAGCCTGGGCTGAGCTCAGGCAGGGCCAGGAGCTGGCCCCACACTTCAGGCTGTCCTCTGCCGTTACCTCACCTCGGTCCACACAGAAGCAGGACTATGGGGCCACACAGACCAGCTCTAAATGCCTCCTGGCTTTTCTAGCAGAGCCCAACCTCCTAAGGATGAACTCTGCACGGACTCTCCCACGCAGCACCCGGGGAGGCCAGACCGGGTGAGAGAGGGCCTGAGATACGGAAGGGCCAGGTCACTCCTCTTGGAAGTTCTCCATCAGGCAGGACAGGACAGCACATCCTTGGCTCTGGAGAAGCGCTTTCAGGCAACTCTCCACCTGCGTCTGCTGCTGGCCACACCATCCAGAGCTCCACCCTGGCAAAATAGAAAGACTGTGGGCGGGGTTGGTCTTAATTTCAATGTGTGTTTGTTTCCAGAGAGGAGAGCCCAACAGAGAGAGCTGAGCAGCCTCATTTCTTGCTGCCAGTCTCGGCTCTTCTTTGAATCAGGAAGTTGGTGCCTCAGGCCCTGCTACCTTCTTAATGAGCTTTTCCAGCCCAATCTGGGGCCTCAATCTCCCCTGCAGCCTGAGCTGAAGGAGTGGGTGCTAGGGAGGCTGACAAGACAGGGCTGTGACATCCTCCAACAGGTCCCCCACTGAGCCCAGCACACTGTTTATCTCATCAGCCCCGGGGCGGACAGGTCTGTCCTCTCTTCAGCTCTCAGGCTGTGCTGGGGAGGTTAGGCTCAGCCTGCACTCCCTGCACCCAGCCAGGGCTCTTTCTTTCCTTTCCTTTCCTTCTCGTGGATTTAGGAAGCCAAATGCTGCTCCTGCATCCCCCCACCCCAGAGGGCAGGGCTCAGGGCAAGGGAGCAAGTGCCAGAGGGCAGACCAAGGCGAGGCCTGCAGTTGTGACTCCTGCCGCTTCTAGCTCAGGGCGCACCACAGCCCCCTGCCCAGCGCTGTCCAATTCCTTTTCTGGAAGCCGCCTCCAGCTCCCCAGGGGCAGCAGCCTCAGCCAGCTGAGCTAACCCAGAGCTCTGGCCCCAGAGGGAGCCTCCCCCTCCCCACTGCCTGCGCCAAATGGGGCCGAGCTGAGCAGCGGCCTCACTGCAGAAACCCAAGCAGGGCTCTGTGGTCCTCCTCAGGGGCCTCTGTCTGTCTCCATGTCCTGACACCCGGCTGGAGGCCGGTCACACACAGGCTGCTTGCTCCCTGGGGAGGGGGCAGAACCAGACAGAGTGGGCCTCAGCCACCCCTGCTGTCGCCGTCGCTCCTACGTGGTTCAGGGCAGCAGCACTGCAGACATCTTCAAGACCAGGCCCTCCCTCTTCAGCCTCTGAAGAGCCTTGGGCACAAGCGAGGCTGAGGGCTCATACCTGGCTTCTCACACACAAAGCAGAATTCCAGAGGAAAGGCTCGAATTTCTGAATTTTTTATTTTAGCCTATTGGCAGAAATCATATGGAAGATTTCTGGTCAGATTGCATGAGACATTCAGAGGAACTTGAGACCTTTCCTCCCTTTAAGGACTACTGTTCTAACCAGTCACCAAATCACACACACACACACACACACACACACACACACACACACGTAAATATGTGTGAGCACGAAGGCATATATCAACATGTCCCCACATGCAGGTGTGTACAGTTGCACATGCAAATCCTCACATATGCATACAATGTGCAGACCCATGCATGTGTATAGATGTGCTCTGTGTACACACATACACGCATGTACACAACTGTGTAGACATGTGCTAGTGCAAATATGAATATGCGTGCACGCTCATAACTCACACACTGATGCGCAGCTAGATGGACCTACCCTGCAGAATGCGCACAGGTACACAGACAGACACACGTGAATGTGCAAGTCCGTACTTTAATTGCACACGAAAGAGGGACAGCCTCGCTTCCCTCCTGGATGTGGCCCCCCTGCACCGATGTCCCTCTCTGGCCGTTCTCTGGCCCCCTCCAGCACCTCCCAGCCCCATCTGGGGAACAGCCTCCTCTGGCCTCTCTCCATGCCCCCATTCCGCAGGCAGCAGCATCTCCCAGGGCTGACATGCGCTGACAGACAGCTGCCGCCGCCGGGGGTAGGCAGCCTGCTGCCCGGACATCGTGTTGGGCTCCGGATCAACCACCGATCAGAATCTGTCAAAGCCAAGAGACAGATCTGCGACACAAGATAGACTGTCCCGGGCTCCGGTTCCAAGCTCACTTTATAAATCCCTGCTTCACAGGCTGACCTTTGACTGACAGTGCTGTACTGAGTAACTGTGTGGAGATAACCTGCCAAAATCTTCCCGTTGGCGCCGCCCCTGAGAGACGGATGGGCCGGTTGCTGAGCCCTGACTGCTGAGGCAGCACTTGTGTGAGGGGAGGCTGCTTTCCATTTATTAGGCTAAAAAATTATATCCTTGCATTAGCAGGCTTCAGAGAGAGCCTGGCAGGCTATAAACGCACGTCCATTCCCCCGTCCATCCATCCATCCTTTAATTTATGCACTGCTGGCGGCGAGATCATAAACAGAATTAAATACCCTGGAAAAAGAAGAGGCGTCCGCGTGACGGGTGTGCGCAGGCGCCCGTATGAAGAGCAGCAAGTGCGCTCGGCCGCCCTTGCGGAGCAGGCGTGTTCAGGCGCCCATGCGAAATAGATGTGTCCAGGAACGAGTGTGAGGTGTGCGGGTTTTGGCACAAGCGTGAAGTATGTGTTGCGGGTGAGTGTGAAGCGTGTGTGCTCAGGCAAAGCTGGCTTGCATGGCTACACTATGGCAGTGACACTGGCCAACAGGAAGTGCGCACCGGAAACCAGAGGCCTGTGGGGTTTGGCGGCCTAGAAGTGGCTGTGGGGTCAGCGTCTGCCTCCCAGGATCGGCGTCCACGTGGACGTGCACGGCAGCTCCACCCGCAGAAAGACCCGCACGCAGAGGAGGCCGACCTGGCTGACGCGGGCTGGGCGGTGATGGGCCTGGAGGAGCAGGGCCAGGCAGCAGTGAGCAGCCGAAAGCAAAGCGCTCTGTCCCGGGGCTGAGGGCTGGCTCTGCTTCCTAGTGCTGTGGAGTCAATGACCTCAGTTAGTGGCTTACAGCCATGCCTTGTTCTGGGGGTCAGCGGCTTCCCCACATCCCATGGAATGGCCTAAGGCGCTGCAAGCGAGGTGCTGGGACCTTGTCTCCACATGGGGCCCGCGGACAGGAGAACCAGCTTGCAGACCCTCCGCAGCTGGGCAGGATGTCTCCCTGTGGCAGCGGGGCAGAAGGGCTGGCTGCTCACCGGCTGGGGGCTGGAGGCCACCCACGGCCCCTGCCTCGGGGGCCCCTCGCAGCCTCTCAGCGCGGCAGCCTGAAACTTCCCGGCCAGGAGCCCCTTCTGTAAGGACTTGCGGGTGATTTGGCCGAGGCCAAACTGGAGAATCCTGCTTTTGATTCACTCAGCATAAACCAGTGGGGGCCTTCACTGGACCTGCAGAATCCCTGTGCTCCTGTAGGTGCCGCGGCCGAGACCACATCACTTTCCCTGTACCCGAGGAGAAAGGATGTACAAGGTGTGGCCCCCTGGGATTGCCCTAGGGAGACCCGGAGCATCAGAGGGGCAAGGACCCCGAGCACAGTCGGGTTCAGCTCCCCTCCTCCACACACACAGAGCAGGCTCAAGCAAGGGATCCTCTATCCGCCCAGGATAGCAGCACCACGGCGGAACCGGAGCCCGGTGAGATGCCTTTGCGGGCAGCCGGGCGCCAGCTGTGCACTAACCTCCGCGCCAGCTGTGCCGGAAGGCTGATGACGTCAGAGCCTGGGGTCCAGAGAACACTCCGTGCCCTAAGGTGGCACTGGCCAAGCCAAGAGCCTGTGCCGAATAGGGCGGGCGCTGTGAGCACCTGAGATCCCAGCTGCGGTGCCCTGCAGCAAGAGGGGGCCAGAGAGCACCACCTGCGGGAGAGAGGGTGATGGAGCGCCAGCATGGTCCTTTGAGGGGCCTGGTGTGTCCCCTGCGTGGGGCCTGACTAAGCCTGACTGCAAACACAAACCAGGTGACAACATGTGTCTCTTTATGCAAGGCACAGGCTTCCCCACGCCCTGCTCAGCTGGGCCCAAGGATCCCTGACCCTCGGTGTCCCCCACGGGCCAGATCCCTGGCTTGGAGGAGCACTTCCAGAACAGGGGTGCCTACCACAAGGGGGCAGCAAAGAGGGAATGCACCACTTCCGGCTGCCTGCTGTAGCTTCTGGCTAACTTCTCTCTTCCCCCCTCGCCCTATGTGATGCCCACAAAAGCCCGGAGAGACACGTTTCTTCTCAAGCCTGCATACCCTGGTGCGCAAGCGGAAGTTCAGGGAGGTACGCAGCGGGGCACTGCCCCACCTCCCTGGCATCCAGAGCCCGAGGTCTCCCTGTCCTCTATAAAGTAGAGAAAGTGGGCATCCGGGGTCCTGGAAGCAAGGAGTCCACCCTGCTCCCCATCCTCGGGTATCTCCTCCTCCCTCTAAGGATGGCTCACCCTCCTGGTGTCAGCTGGTCTCATGGGCTCCCTCACTTGCTCCTTCTCCTCCAAAATGTTCACTGGCTCTTCTGAGGGCTGCATGCTTGGCACGAACTGAAACTGGGCTGTAAAACCCCACAAGATTCAGGCCTGTGGAGCCGGAGCCATCTCCCAGGGCACCCACATGTTCATCCACCCACCAGGCCAGCGCCTGCTGTGTGTGCTCAGACCTAGAATGAGCACCGACCTCCCATCCGAGAACTGAAACAAGCAGGGTCCTCCTGGGTCCAGTTCTCACAGGCTCCCACCTGGAGGAGATTTGGGCCCAAGAGAGGCATCACGAGGTCACATGAGAGAAGGATACATGGAGGAATAGGGGAAGGGCTGTCATCCTCTGCACCACCAACATCCGGGGCTCCTGAGCTCTAAGTCCTGATTCCCAAAGGAAGGAAACGCCTGACCCTGACTAGCAAGAAAGTGTCCCGATACAATGGACACAGGGCTCCCCAAAATGTGGCCATGGCCGTGACGGACCCTCATTGTGTGGCCCCTACTCTCTCACCTTGAGGGCCACCATAATCCATCTTCTGTTGTTGTAACAACCTCATAGCCTCACCAACAGCTTCTAAGGAGCAGGAGTTTCCTCAGCTCATGGTTCTGGAGGCCGGAAACTCACACGCACAGAGTAGCACTTCCTCCACCTCCTGGGGGCTCCCTACCATGGTGAAGGGCATCACATGGCGACATGGAGCAAGAAAGCAGCAAGGCTCTCTTATGACACAGTCCTTGCCGTCACCTGCCAACCCACGCGCACATAAGAGTGTCGGTCCATCATGAAGTCTGTCTGCTGACCCAGCATTCCACAGGTCCCAGCAGGAACACCACGAGCATACCCCTTGGGGACGCAGCGTCTGGCCTGGTGAGCTCTCTGTCACCATAATGAAACACCTGGGAGAATTAGCTTCTGGGAGAAAGGGTCTGCATCGCCACAGTTGTAGGGGCCCCATGACAGGGTCTGTGGGCCCATGGCTCTGCACTTCTGCTGGGGGTGCCAGATGGCAGCGTGGAGACATTCATGGGAAGCCCCACCACTCTTGGTCTACAACTAAGAAGCAAAGAAGAGAAGCAGGAGAGGCCCGAGTCCCACAGCTTTCTTCAGGAGTCCCCCCTAGGGACCTTCCACCAGGCCCCCAACTCTCAGAGGCCCACAGCACCTCCCCATGGCGTCACTAGCCTCAGGAAGGAGGCTTCAACCCAGGCATATCTGGGAGACACTGCCCATATCCTCAGCAAAAGCCTCGTGTCCACCTCACAATGCAAAACACATCCATTCCATTCCAGGAGCCTGCCCAGCACTGCTTGAAAGGCCTAGTAACCTCTCCTGCCTCTCAGAGGGCAAACGCGTTGTGAGCTCTTAGAAATACAGGCAGAAAATGCCTTCCAAAAAATAGTAGCATGGCAAGCACAAGACAAATGTTCCCATTCTGAAAGGAACAAGTAGGAAAATAGTAAGAAGGGATTACCCCACAGCTCGAGTGAAGCCCGACAGGAAAACACTGATCCCCAAAGCTCTAGGTCCTGGCTCTGGTGCACACCAAAGCAGGACGTGGATGCCCTAGGGTTCGGGCAGCCACACCCCACACAGCTCTCGTGCCACTGGCAGGCTGGACCACACGCCGCCCACAGTTTCCCTGATAAGCCCTGCCCATGGAGTACCCTGACTTCCTGGGGGCTCAGGGCCACTCTCAGAGCTCCTTCAATCCCCATCCAACGGCAGCTTGCAAAGACTGCAACTTGTGCCAGGCTGCCGGGCTGCCTGGCCACCCCAACTTCCTTTTGAAGCCTCGGTGGAAGGCACCACAACTCGCGCCTTCTTCATGCCTACAGAGCCAGCACCACGAGGTGACGCCTCACCAGCTCCCAGCACATGCGATCAGGCCCCTTCTGGCCTCCACAGCACCATGGACACACAGCTCGCCTGCAGCCCTCAGCGCATCCCTGCTTCTGGGCTAAGGAGCACCCACACAGGCCCAGTCCTGGCAGTGGGCAGAGCCCACACCCTGCCCCCGATGGTGGAGAGCTCAAGTGTGTACCAGCCACCCGGCAGGCCCCCGACGGTGGAGAGCTCAAGTGTGTACCAGCCACCCAGAAGGACTCTTGGGGTCAGAATTCAGAGACGCTCTGGGGTAGTCACCAAGGACAGGGGTGCAGCCTAAGGGCCGGGAGCGGCGGCCCTTGGGTCTTACTTCTGAACTCACACATATTATTTGGCAAACCCACTCATCTTCTTTGCCAGCCTGGGTTTGCAAAACTTTTGGAAGAAGCAGAGGACAAAGCTTTCTACCTTTAATTTATCCCAAAATCTTGACTTCTGCTGTTGAATTGAAAGGAGCAGTTAATGCTTAATTTTTCTCTCTCTTCTTTTTAATATTTTGACCAATTTTCCATGCTTATATCTGATATCTGAACAGCTAATTTGAAGACAACAATATGTAATGTAACAACCACTGTGGAATTCCTATCATTTTGTTCAGTGAAATTCTGTATCATCTCTATTTTTTTCTACTATTTTTATTCTCTTTTTAAAAGAAAAAGAAAAAAAAAAACATCTTCCACCTCTCACCAAATGTGTATAGAGTGAATGGCGGTGTGTTCTGTGGGCTCGTCCATAAGAAGAGTTACACAGCAGCATTGAGTAATAAATATTCTATCAATAATAGGTCAAGTCGTTTAAAAGGCCAACGGTTCACTTTCACAGCTGCTACAAATGCACGATAAAATTCAACATTCATTCCTGGTAAGACTCTCAGTAAACTGTAAGTGCAAGGCTAGCTCTGCCCCACGACGACAAATATGTACCTTAAGCCAATACACTTTATACATAACGCTCGATTTCCGAAAAGCTAAATATTAAGCTGAATTTACAGAATCCTCCAATTTTGTATAAGCAGATTTGACAAACAGATGCTAGAAATCAGTGGGGAAAGCAGCCCTGGCTTGGCACTTCCTGGGTTTGGGTGATGGGCCGTGTTGCTCTCCTCTGTGTTTGTTTCTAATTTCTAGATCATCTTGATTTTTTATTTTTGTTTTTCATTGTTTTTTGTTTTCCTTTCTGTATTTTAGGGCAGGGTCTACAGGATGTTCAGGATCTCACTACTAGATTGGACTTGTAGTGATCCACCTGTTTACAGCCTCCCAAGAACTGAGATTACAGGTGCGCGCCACCGGGGCCAGTCTCCATTGCTGTCTCAGCGTGTCCTGGGGGTGGGGCTGGTACAGCAGGCCCGGGGATCAAACCCCTGGCCCCTGCACTTGCTTGCAGGTACTTTACTCCACTGAGCTATTCGGCAGACCCATTCTCTTGACTTTTTTAAAGCCTGGATTCAGGTTCCTAAAGTAAGTGAGGCCTGTTAAGGAGGTGCAGTCCCATCCTTTCTCTGTGTGGGTGTGCAGTGGAGCCTGCCCAGCGAGTAGCAGTGGCAGGTCGAGTCCCTGGGCCATTCGCAGCAAGGGCAGGAGGGCGCCTCTGCCAAGCTGAGACCCCAGCACCAGCCCTCAGGCCACATACACCCACACAAAGCCACAGAAGAGCGAGAGCCCAGAGAACTAGATGACAGTTTGGCAGCTGGGCCTCCAGCTGTGTGGGTCACTGTAGGTTTCCCCAGCAGATTTCTGCAGATTGCTGGCCCGGTCCCGCCTCTACCTGCTTTCTTCCAGATGCCTGCAAACCAAAATACCTAACACAGCGCAGTTTTATTTATTCCTGCTGTGCATGGTGCCAGGTGGGGAGCAAGGCCAGAATCGTGAAGTCAGGTTGTGGGAGGCCATTAACTGGTATCCATTCTATTCCCCTGCTGAGTTAAGTTTATGGTCCTTCTCAACTTGCACATTCCCTGTGAATCACGTGCTATGCCCTAGGGGTTGCACCTCCCCCGTTGCCTAGATACCTGCTGACCCCCCCAAGAGCCGAGACTTCCTCATTCCATCACCCCCTATATATATGCAGAACCTCCCCTAAATAAACGGGACTTGATCAGAATCTTGACTTGTCCTCATTTCTCGCGTCTCCTGTCCTTTGTCCCCTCCTCAATTCCCCGTTCCTCCCCCAGGTGACCTTTGTTGACTGACCCGCTGGTTCAAGACACCAGGTCCTTGTCTCAGGAACAAAAATGTGGACTGATCCAGATACAACCAGGTAAACTAAACTCACACGTGGTCTCTGGACAGAGAGAACTTGTTTCCCCCAGGGAAATTCCCCACCGGAAAGGTACAGCAGAGCAGAAAACACAGCCAGGGAAAAGCCACAATGCCGTGGGCCCTCGTGGGAAGACAGCTGTGACGTAAGGGCAGAAGCAGCCCTGCTGGCGCACAGGGGTGCAGGAGCTGCTGGGCACCCCCACTCCCCACTCCCATCTCCCAACAGCATTTCCCATTGCACCTTTGACAGGCAGAGTGCCAGGCGGGGGGGAGGTGCAGTCTGTAGGCTGCAGCCCCCATAGCTTAGGGCCGATCTAGGAAGGACAGGAGGGCATCCCAGCTGAAGGGAAGCCAGCCAGTGCATGTGTCTGGAGAGCACGTAGCTCTCCTCCCTAGACCAGAGTGAGAACCAGCAGGGCCGGCCGGCTCCAAGGGCAGAGTCTCCTGGAGGAGGAACTCCTAGAAGGCAGGTTCTGAGCTCCCATCCCGTGTAACTGCTCCCAAATCTCCCATCGGCTGAACTACCTCGGCCCAGCCCACCAAGGCCCAGCCCCTGGTAATGGTAGTTAATGGTCCACACAAAGCCCTGCAGCTTTCCTGAGCACACTGACATCCACACGAGCAGAGCAGGGAGGGCAATAAGGCTCGGCCGAGCGGAAAATCGGCCCTGCTCTGCTCCAGCGCGTCCCGCCCCAGACGCCCCCAGCCCAGCGAGGAGCCCCTGCCAGGCCCTCACACCCGCAGAGTCGGCGGAAAGCATCCCTGCATACGGGTCTGCGCTGCCCCTGCGTGAAGGCCCGGGAGGATGCAAGTTCTTCCCCTTGTGGGAGACGCCCCCACACATAGCCCATCCTGAAAGAGAGCCCCAAAGGCGGGCTGGGCCTCCAGGTGCTACCTGGTCCCCTTGGCAACAGTCAGGTACCTGAAGGAGGGCAACTGCCATGTCCCCATTCACTGGGAAACAGGAAATATAGCCAGCCGCCCCCACCCGTGGGTTTTGTGGACACAGATCCAGCTAACCTCAGGTGCAAAATAGCTTCTCCAAAAAATGGCCCCTGGGCAGGGATGTAGCCCAGCAGCACAGTGCCTGCCTGGTAAACTCTCCGAGTTTGATTCCCAGTACCAAAAAAACAAACAAAAAGTGGTCCCTGGGCTGAATGCGTACAGACTTTTTTCCCTCGCCCCTATTCCCTAGACGGTGGCAATGCGTGGGCTGTTTACACAGCACTTACACTGTGCTGGGTGTTACAAACCGCGGAAGGAGATCTAAAGCTCGTAGGAAGTATGTGTGGCCTCTGCACACAGCAGGCCACGCTATGTAAAGAGCTCCAGGCTTCCCGGACTTGGGAACCTGGAACCAGGCCCCAGGGATACCTAGGCCAGCCTCGCCCTTGCGACCGCTGCGACAGCCAACTTCCTGCGACGCCGCATTCACGTCCGAGATGGGGAGCTGCTGAAGAGGAAGGACCTCTCTGGGGGGGCAGTGGAGGCTGGAGGCCTCAGCGGCTGCCCCGGCTGCCGGCTGCGGAGCAAGCCCGGGGAGCACAGCAGAGGGGCAGGCCGCCCCTGGGGCCTCGGCCCTCCCGGAGGCTCGGTCTCCGGAAGCCTCTTCCATCTCCTGGCGATGCTGCCTCGGAGCGAAGCCTGTAACCCTCGGAAGCTCGCTGCGACCCACCGGAATGGCTGTCCCCCGTCAGTGCCCACGGATTGCGGCAGGTGGTCTGTCCCTCGGCGTTCAGGCTCACTTTCATTTTCGATCCAGTCGCCACACTTTCGGGAGTTTTCTGCCTGGCTTTCAGCTGTGGCTAGATCTGATGGGGAGAGGCGCAGGGTGGGAAGATAACCATACGTGTACTTTAGTATCTGCATTTAAAACTAGTCCCAAGGGGTTAAAATCCAATTACCGTCTGCGAGAGCTCTCCTTTCCCACCTTCTCTCCCCTCCCCTCGCGTTCTTCCAGAACATGGGGACCGCTGATCTGCAGTCAAGGAAAGGCAAGGGGCCAGCTTATTTCCCTTGGACCAGCCAGCGGACCAAATCCCAGGAGAGCAGGCAGGGACATGGGGGGCGGGGGGACAGGACCCCGCAGGGCGACCCGGCAAGGCGGCGCGGAACTCTGAAGCTCAAGGAGGAGCTAAGATTGGCGGGGAAGCGTGGGCGCAGACTTGGCCCCCATCTCCGCAGCGGGCTGCCCCCACTCTGGAGCCTCAGCCTCCAAATTGTCCTTTGCTCCGGCCCGTGCAAAAGCGAGTTCCGTCCCTGAGCACATTCGGGTGACTGTCAAAGCGGCTGGCAGGGGGAGCTTCCCAGGATGAAAGGGAGCCAGGAATAGCTGGACAAGGGCAGGCGTCGCGGAGAGAGAGGATCAAGAGTCTGCTGGCCTCAATTCCCGCTCCTCCCGGGTGTCTGCAGAGGGGAGAAGGGTGGAGGGCGGAGGGCGGAGGGAGGCGGGGGCAGGACGGCAGCTGTCCTGAGATAGGCCCAGGCACCCCAGAAAGTCCTCTTGCCTCCAGCAAGCACTGGGCAAGCTCAGCCTGCGCTGGGGGGAAGGGGGGTGTCCTCCACCAGCCGGGGTCACAGCCTGCGCTGGGTGGGGTGGGGGGGGAGGATGTCCTCCACCAGCCGGGGTCACAGCCTGCACTGGGCGGGAGGGGGGGTAGGGGTCCTCCACCAGCCGGAGTCACAGCCTGCGCTGGGGGGCGGGGGGTCCTCCGCCAGCCGGAGTCACAGCCTGTGCCGACCCACGCGCAGCACTCAGGAGCTCACCACTGCGGAAAAGGGGCCTGAAGCGGCCTCTTCAGTCTCCCGGGCTCTGTGCTATGAAGACAGCCAAGTGTCACAATCCCAAGAACCCGGGCTGCACAACCGAGGGTCTGGATGACCCGAGGGCCAGTAATGAGATGGGACAGCCCTCTCCTGGCGCTGAGCAGAGGCAGGGACCTAGTGACCTGGATGACAGGCAGGATTGAGGCCAGGGAGGTGAAGGTGAACCCTGAGTGGTTCCCAGGGACACACCCGTCACGGATACTCTGACAGGGACGTTTTAACCCTAAAGCAAGAAATTCGAGGTTGGTGACACAGGGGACCTGCGCAGGAGCCACAGCTGGGCAGGATTCAAAGTCAGAGGACCTTGCCCCACTCTCCCAGCTCACAGGAACAGCCTTGGAGGGGAGATAGCGGAGGCTCCTCCAGGTGCTCCAGCCCCAGGGCACTAGCCCCGAGCCCCAGGCACCCCCTCACCACCCACACCACCTGCGCACGCTGGCCAGGACAGCCCTCTGGGGCCCCAGAATCCTCTGGGCTCAGCCTCCCTAAGTTCCAGGCATCTGCAGCCCACAGCTGGGCGCCCCCACTGGCTCCGGAGTGGCTTTCCCGGGCCACAACGCTGCCACTGGCTTTCCAAGCCGCCTCTCTGAGCTCTCCGCAGACGCACCCCCCATTCACTGGGCTCACCTCGTGCACAGTTTTGCTCTTTCTCACCACAGTGCTATGAGGCAGGTGTGCTACTCTCAGTCTGGTTTGCAATTTATTTTGTTCTTATTTAGTACTCTAGCAAACTGAGGCCTGGGGTCATCAAAATAAACTAACAAATGACATGGCGAGCAACAGAATCCAAATCTGCTTTCCTCTAAGTGTGTTCCCCCAGCTACCTAACCAAATGGATAGGAAGTTGATCTCCTCAGTATAGCATAGACAGCTTGTGCATACACACACCCAGACCTTCATGCCACGTGAGAACGTGTATATAATATATACACATATGTATATATAAATATTCTGCATATGCACATACATGAATTTGCATATATAAGTAATATATATGTAATATGTCATGTAAAATAAATTTAAAATTTAAAAAGTAGAAAGCTAGTGTCTTGGTTACTTTTCTCATTACCAAGATAAATAACCAACACCCAGAATAAAGCAGAAAAGGCTTATTTCAGCTCACAGTCTGTTGCAGTTTCTATGCACACGTGGCTGGCTCCCAGGCAGGGTGGCATGGCAGAGGGGCATTGCAAAGGCGAAATGGTCCATGGCAGGGCAGGCGGAAGCCAGTGCGCAGCAAGCAGAGAGCTTCCTTTCCCGGGCTACCAGCCCCCACCCAGGCTGGGCCTTCCACCGCCCACACTTACAACCATGCGAAGCCGAGGCCAGTCAGTGTAGTGACTGATGACCACACACCCTTAATTCCAGTATCATACACCTTACGTCCAGCCAGTTCCAGAAAGGCCCACCTGTGGGCACACGGGTCTTTGGGAGGATTCCAAGTACAAGCTATAACGCTAGCTTTTCATATTTTTGCATGTATTTCTTTCTCTTGGGATTCAGTTTAGATACCAGAATGATATTATGCTGCTTAGACAACTCAAGCCATTAAACTCGAATTATTTTTATAATAATGTCACTTAAACAAGCATAAATATAAAGTTAGGTGTAAACTGCTTATACTTACAGCTCTTACACAACTATTGAAACAAAATAAATTTACAATTCAAATACCAGCAAAACTATAAAACCAATAAAATTCAAATTAGCATCACAAAGGTGACTGACGGTGCCGCGGGTTGGCGGAGATGGAACAGCCTGCTTGGGTCTGAAAGATGTATTTGTGTGCTCCAGGTGTGATAAATTAGCTGGGGTCTTTTTCTTTTGAGTTTGATGGGCCACCAATTAATTCATCATTATCATTGTCCTTACTTTATTTTTTAACAATGGACTCATTCTTAATCATCCATCCATTATTTTTATAGGCCCATCAATTTAAACAGGACAACACAAAATTTATTACTGGGGGAAAAATTCAGCAAATACAAGTTGACTTTAAATTCTCCAAGGAGCATCGGCTCTTGCTTAGCTGAGCCAAGTGGAATCAGGGGGACCTGTGTCAGCTGCAGGATCCTCCTAAGTGACCTGGACAGTGACCCTGAGGACACAGGCCATGAGGCCCTCAACCGCCCCAGTACTTTGACATCTTCTGTGTTCTTGAAGCAGGTGGGGATGGAAGGGAGGGAAGTTAAGTCCTCTCCTTTGAGCTGAAGAACAAGGGAAGCACGCGCTGAGCCTGCAACCTGTCCCACAGTGAAGTCCCCACACGGTGGTATGGGTAGTGCTAACCCTAAAGAGCCAAGAAGTCCTTCATGAAGGACCTGGGAGGTCCAGGACCTTGCAGAACTCTCCCTGATGCCCGGAGTCTGAGCAACTCTGTGTTGAGGTGGAGGATTCACTACGAATCCCCTGACCTCCCTCAAACCAGTGGCTTGGGACCGGAAAAACAGGCTTCAGCTGCAGCATCCCTGATGAATTACTTCACTAACAACTGCTATGGTTTGTGTCTAGGTGTCCCCCCAAAGCCTCGTGCAGTCTTGGGGTGGCTTCTGGAGTTTGTGGTTGATTATTGTGGGTATGGATGCTGCACCTGCCCTGGGGCAGGTAATTTGCATTTCAATGTAAGGGGGAAGAGAAGTTAGCCGCTTGAGCTGCTGCTGCCCCTCCTTTTGCACTCTTGCTCTTTGCCACCTCTAAGAAAGGGTGCTTTCTGCTGCTCTGCCTTGGACCTAGCTGAGTGTGGACTGAAACTTCCAGTGACTGTGAGCTAAATACACCTTTCCTTCCTCGCTTCTGGGTGTCGGGTATTTGTCCCAGCAATGAGAGAAGAGTAGCTAAGACAGAATTTGGTACCAGGAGTGGGGTCGTTGCTGTGGCTCACCTGACCATGTGGATTATAAGCTTTTGAGAATGGTTTATGGGAAGAGATAGAAAAGGTTCAGAGAGGTTGCCTACTTGTGAAGAGCTGGAATGGCTTTGGCTCGCCTGTAGGGGAGATTCTGGTTGGAGCTCAGAAGATCAGAAGGCTGATAGAAAACCAGCTTGTAAAGACCAGGCTGGGGAGGTTTCTCCTGGGAAGAAGGACTATATTGATTGTTGGAATCTGGATCATTTGTGTTTTTGTTGCAGGCAGCCAAATTAGATAGAAATATTATAGGCAGTCAGACAGGGCCAGACCCTCAAAGGAGGTAACACAGAAGGCAAGATATCTTGCAACTCTGGGAGGGATGGATGCTCCTGCCGTGGGCCAGACCTAAAGACCAAAGATCAAACAAATGCCAACTTCCCTAAAGATTGGCATCTGAGATTGATCATCACCCTGAGGGAGCCAGAAGAATCATTAATCCGACTAGTACTGGATGGCTACCTGATCAAGTCCTGTTCTACATTCACACCCGCTTGCTACATGACTCGCTTCCCCATTTGGTCCTGGACTTAATTTTACCTGAGCAATGGTGCTTGTAATCCCATTGGGTGACCATAGTTTTGTCCCACCCCACATACACCTGAGCGAGTTCCCAAGTTCTTTACCACCTTACACCCACCTCACCACATGGTTTTACTCTATAAAAGTCCCTGGAAGAGACAGCTTCCCAGGGGACCACCCCCTTGGGGCCTCCCTCCTGTCCCTCTCTCGGACAGGAGCTTTCTTTCCCTCAATAAATATAATCTGCTCATAACCTCCGTTTGTTCCTAAAATTCATTCCTCAGTTTTAGAGAACACGAACTCATGCAGGTCAGGTCAGGAGAACATTTTTTCCTACGTCATTTGGAGGTTCCCAGTATCATTTGGAGGTCACCCACCCGAATTCAGTTTTTCTCCCTGTATCATTTTCACTTGGCAGAAAAGTTGCCTGCATTTTGCTAGTGTCCAGAGACTTTACCTGAGAGTGAGTTTAAGCATGGTGGACTGATTAATCTTTCAAAAGATACTTCAAAGCAGCCAAATACTGGTGCAGTGGCCTGGTTGTTGTTGGGGGCTTTAAGCCAGATTTATGTTGAGAATGAAGAGCAAGGAGCCCAGCAGGAGGATATAAAATGTGAGTTTGATCAGAAAGGAAGTTCCAACAAAGCTGTGGACTGCAAAGATGGAGCTGAGAGGATCTCGATTGCCGAAAGGGAAACTGAGAATGGAAAGGATGGCCTGCGGGCATCACAGGAGGAGGCAGGGCTCCACGCTTTGCAGCCTCAGAACTGCAGAGGTCAGGGACTTTGCCTTGAGGAGAAAGCTGCAGAGCCCCATGTTCCACAATGGCAGTGGCAGCCACACCAAGTTCCAGAATGGTGCTGGCATGGAGCATTTATTCCTCAGAATAAGGGTCAGAGTGCTCAGCAGTCCAGGCACTCAACCCCTACAGCCAATCGAGAGGAAAACCTGCCTACTGCTCCAGCTGGCAGCAGTCCTTGGCATCATCCATGCGGCTTTGGTGGTTGTAGGCACATGCAGAATGCAGGAGTTCTGAGGTTAAGAAAGTTTCCACCTCGATTTCAGAAGAAGGCCTGGGAGGCCAGGCGGTGTGCCCCTGGGAGGGCAGAGTGTGAAGCTGTGAGAGAGAAGCCTACTCAGTGGAAACGTCAGAAGTTTGAAAAAGCCAGGAATGTGGATGGTCTAAGGAAAGCTGCAAAAAGGGAGCAAAGCAGGCCTGAGAGAAAAGCCGTAAGAGCTATCAGAAGTGCCACAGGGGTGGAGCCACAAGGAGTTCACAGTTTGCCACAGATTGCTTCGGATGTCTCACATGGAACTGCAGGGCTTAATGTTTGCCCTGCTGGATTTTGGACATGTGTTAGTCCCAATGCTTGGTATCCTGCTCTGTGTACCTTTTAGAATGGTAGTACTTATCTTGTGCCTTTGAATGTTGCAAGCGTTTAAGTTTTCATTTGTACAGGTGCTCACAGTTGAGAGTTTGCCTCGGATCTTGGAGGAGAGTTGGGACTTGGGCTTTTCAGCAATGCTGAAACTATTGGGACTTTGGCAACTCTTAGAGATGGACTAGAATGGCTTTGGCATAAAGGCATGTGCACGAGTCTTTGGGGGTCCAGGGGTAGAATGTTATGGTTTGTGCCTAGTTATCTTCCCAAAGCCTCGTGCAGTCTTGGGGTGGCTTCTGGAGTTGGATTGATTATTGTGGGTGTGGAGGCTGCTCCTGCCCTGGGGCAGGTAATGTGCATTTCAGTGTAAGGAGGAAAGAGAGGTTAGCTGCTTGAGCTGCTGCTCCTCCTTTTGTGCTCTTGCTTTCTGCCACCACCACGAAAGGCTGCCCTCTTCCATGAGCCACTTTGCCTTGGAGCCAGCTGAGTATGGACTGAAGCCTCCAGAGCTAGATAAACCTTTCCTTCCTTCATTCAAGTGTCAGATATTTGTCCCAGCAATGAGAGAAGAGTAACTAAGACACAACACAGCCACAACTGAAGCCGCGAGAGGGTTCCAGCTTGGTGGTGGGGCTGCCGTCTGCCATGCAGCGGAGCGTCGGGCGTGGCCGGGAGACACGTGTTCTGTGCCAGGGACTGCAAGCTGTACCATCAGTCAGGAAAACGGCCACATCCACCCCGTCTCTGTGAGGCAGGCCTGCGGTATCAGTCCTTGCTGCCACAGAGAATACCAGCTAGCTGGAACCAGAATATTTTCTCACGGTCTCAGTGTCTACCACCCCAGCATCGAGGCGTCACGAGTCCCTCTGTAGCCTCTCTCCTTGGCTCTCGGGGGCCTCCTTCGGCTTGTGTTTTTGTGTCATTTTCCTGTGTTCTTGTGTGTGTCCCAACCTCCTTCTGCTAAGGACACCTCCAGGGCCACCCAGGGACCTCGACTCAGTGACCACCTAATGACCCTGTCTCCAGATACAGATGTCCTCTGTGGCACCCGCAGATAAGATTCCCACAGAGGAAAGTTGGGGAGTCACTGTTCAGCCTGGAGAAGGTGGTGGCATGGCCTCGAAGCATGTGCTCCATGCCTTCTGTGCAGGTGGCCCCCAGCACAGGGTGTCCTTTGGAAGGAACAGTGCCCCCAACACATGACCCAAAGGCTTGAGCAGGGAGCTGGGCCAGCTCGGAACCGGCAGTGAGGACCAGAACAGCTGCGTGGAGGGGCTGTTTGCAGTCTCAGCGCACAGAAAGGAAATCTAAGCATTACTCTAATTACCGCAGGTTAATTAGTTCTCCTCACCATTTTAGAAAGGAAGAGCCACTTGAGTGGAGCATAAATCACTGCAATCCGCTCCCTGCCTGGCACGGGTGGTAGGAGGAGGGCTCAATGGGCACGCCTGCCCGCCCACGGCCCTGCTCGCCTCCTGGCCACCAGGGCCCACTGCCCTGGGAGCCTGGGCTCGGCCCCACCAGGACCTTGGGGAGGGAAGGTCGCGGCCCTCACTCCCAGCACCTTCCTTGCACACTCCAATCCCAGAGCAAAGATCGGGGTCAGCCTGCCCCTCAGCCCCATCTCTAGGAACCTCTCCATCGGGACCCGGGCTGATCAACTGAATCTCAGCTGAGCCCTGGCCCTCCGCAGCCACTCACATCATAATCAGCGGATGTCATTAGCCTGACGGGGTAATTTCCTTGAGCAAATGTTGCCTCATTTGCTTTGTGCCTTGAGGGCAATTTCCAGAGACCTTGAGGGTTGCTCGGTTGTTCTCAGGTTTTACCAGTTTGCTGGCTTTGCACCCTGAAGGGGGAGGTCTGCCCCCCCCCCCGCTGGGGACAAGCTGTGGCCTTCTCTAAGGACACCACCACTCACTACGGGATGGTGGTGGGATTTGGCCATCCCCCAAAGTTCATGCATTGGAAACTTAACCCCAAGGCCGTCTGTGACAGCAAGTGCGTCTCCTTTGGTTAGTGAGTAGGTTGAATGGTGCCATTAGGGAGGGGTCCCATGATGACACTGATGGCTGGATGATGGGAAGCAGAAATGAGCTGGCATGCTAGCCCTGTCCAGCCTCATGACGCCCTCCGTGAAGGCACACTCCTGTGTCCCAGCAAGAAGCCCCTCACCAGACGCTGGCCACGCTCTTGGGCTCCCCAGTCTGCAGAATCACGAGCTAAATTAACCTGCATTCTTTACAAATTACCCCGTCTCAAGTATTTCGTTACAGTAATGGAGCTAAGAGCTGAGCGATGGAACAAACTAAACATGCAAAGAGTGAGGGCCTGAGCCCTGCGGGCAGTGGGGCCACCAGTGATGGGGTGCCCATGTGGGCCCACATGTGCAAAGCGTGGATGCAGGCCAGGGCAGCGGACCCAGCCGCACGTGAGAGACGGAACGTGAACATTCATCCCTGCTCCCTCCCAGAATCCCTTCATGTTACACTGGAAGCAGGAAAGAAGGGTAAACAGAGAAAGATGGAGAAGTCCAGGGAGGATGGAGGGGTGTGCTGGGAGATTTGGGGAGCAGATGGCAAAGTGGAATGAACTTGTCCAAAATCAAACACAGCAAGGGCAGGAGGCTGCAGAAGGTGCTGGACCCGTTTGCTTTGCAGACTCGGAAGTGCTCTGAGACCCCGGGCGTTTCCAGTGCAGGCGAAACTTGAGCTGGAAAGGTGAGGATGGTGTTGCACCGGGACAGCTCAGCCCTCACCCCATAGGACCAAAGATCAGCCCTTCCCCATGCAGCTGAGACAGCCCATGTGCCAGGGCGGCTTGGGCACCCGGGAGCAGGGGTACAAGACTGAGCTAACAGTAGCTAAGCTTGCTTGCTGGCGCAGGTGGGCTGGCTCCATCTGCTCTTCTGCTCCCTGAAGGCTGGGGATCGAGCCCACAACCAGGCACCAGCCGTGTCCCGGGACGGCTGCAGACCCATCTGCACGGTGGCCTTTTCAGCCCCCGGGGCCTCACCGGGAAGCAGCCCTGCTTCAGAGGCTGAACGTCTGGGGAAACGGCGGGGTGTTTACCACATGTTTCTACTTTTGTGCCGTACCTCACTCTTAAATAGAACCACACAAATATTTCAGAAAGGCCTAGCTCATAAAAGTCAGAAACGAAAACAAGCGAACCTGCGCAAGGAACTCGGGGAAATAGAAACGATGCAGGAAGCGCGAGAGGGCCTGGTGCATGCAAAATTGATGCCGGTGAGACGGGCGAGGGCGTCCTCTCCTTAGAGAAGAACAGCGTGTTCTTAAAAATCAGCACAATTCAGAGACGGAGGAGATGCTCCAAGAAATTAAAACCACACCAGTCAAATTTAAAATTTGTGAAGGCTGAGAAAGAAAAGTTGAAAACATTTCCTAGAAAGTAGAAGCATAAAGAGGTAGAAAAGAGAAAAGCAAATTAAAGGGCCAACCTAAGGGGGTCTAGCGTGTTGCTAGGAGGCCCAAAAGGGGGCTCAGAAAGCCAAGGGTAATAAAACATTTGTGCAAGGAAGGACGTCAGTGTCCAAGTGACAGTGCCAACTGAGAGTCCCCAAAATGATCCGTAAAAAGGACCCCACCCAGGACACACAGCAATACAGCTGCAGGGAGGTGGGGATTAAGAGCTGATATGAGGAGCTTCCAGAGCACAAGAAGGTGCCCCAACACCAGGAATCCAAATGGCACTGGGTTTCCCAGGATTAGGAGAAAAGACCTTCCAAGTTCAGAAGGAAAATCTCCAGCCTCTACCTCTAGACCCTGCTAAGCCGCAAATTGAGGGTGAGGGTGGGGTGGAAAGGATTCAGAACTGAGCATTCTCAAAACACTCAGGTCCTTTCCCAATCCGTGTGAACCCTGAGGGGACACTGAGGGGCTGGGGACAGGGAGGGCTCAGCCACACAGCCATTCCAGAGATATCAGAACCCTGCGGAGAAGGAAGGAGAAACCGGGCATGACATTGCCCAGAAAAATAAAAATGGAGCTGGGAGATGACTTGAGATTTTTTACCAAAATGCAAGTAATGTTAGAGGTCTGATTGATAGTCTAGGGATGCATTAAAGATAGGTGCTCGCCGCCGAGCACACGAGAGGCCGCGTCGTTATTCATTCCAGGGAAAACACTAAGTTGATCAGGAAAGGAAATGCAATCACGGAACTTCTTTGTGGCTCAGCTGTGAATAATAATTACATAATTATGCAAATGTGGAATATTGATCTAACCACAAATTATGCTACTGGGAGGGGGGAGGGAG
>NW_004524689.1:3109427-3126408 GCF_000260255.1 Octodon degus
GTTGTTTTGCAGGGTTGAAGTAGCAGAGCATAAAGAGTTGGATCTTCATCCACCCAGTGGAGAATTCATGGAGAAGCAACTGAAATTAAAAAGGAAAAGCAGGCGAAGTACATATTTATAAATACCAAGGTCACTGTAGCAGCCACATTCCAGGGGGCCAGCTGGGGTGTCCACAGCCACCATGTCCAGGAAATGGGCCATAAGGACAGATGGGGTTCAGTGGGGGCCAGCTGACTTCGCTCAACCTATGCCTGCAGGATGACTAGGCTTTTCCAAGGTTTCCTACAGCTGGATTATAAAAAAGAAAGACAGTATGGCTGGCATTGGGAGTGGGTGGGACATAGCTCCTGAGGGACAACGTGGGAGACCCCACAGGGACCTATGCTGAGGGCATGGGCCCAGGTGCTGAGCCCAGAGTGGGGAGGCTGAAGGACAGCCTGGAGATGGGCCCAAGTCTGCTTCCAGGGAGAGGCGATGGGCAAATGAGGTGCTGGAGATGGATAAGGCATCTGTGCAAGCTGAAACTGGTGGGCTGAACACTGGGGAGGAGGAAGTGTTGACTCAAAGATTCCAGGAGCTGGGCAAAGGGTAACCTACAGTGGGGCAGAGGAGGGTGGAGAGAGGGGCCTGGAGAAACCAGGGCTCCTGCCATGGCAGCTCCTCAGGGGGCGCAAACACAGAAGCACAGCCCGGCTTCACTGAGAAATTTACTCTCTTGACTCCAAAATCAGACCAAGTCCAAAATCAAGGAGTCCGCAGGACCACACTGCCCCCGGGGGCTCCAGGTGAGGACCTCCTGCCTCCTCCTGTTTCTGTTGGTGCCGTGAGTCCTTGGTGTTCCCGGGTGTCGCGCCAGCCTCCCTCGGCCTACTTCCTGAGGGGCTCAGGTCAGGATGCCCACCTTCTGCGAAGGTCAGTTCACCTGAACTAGGCCCCTCCTTGGCGGCCTCCACTGGAGCTCACCTGCAGAGACCGCTTCCAAATGTGGTCTCCCATACAGGGCCTGGGGGACAGGCTCCACATATCTTGAGGGACACGGCTCTGCCACACAGACACAGACCAGGCCGCCATCTTGGCAGCCGATTTCCACCGTGTCCTAGTCTCTCAGATTACAAAGCTCTCTGGGCTCTGAGAAGTCCTGCGCTGCCGGTCCGCATCCATCCCTCCTGAGCCCTCCAGGCCTGCCTGAGCATTCTGCCTCTCTTCCTAAGACGCATGTGGCAACTCCCAGGAAGAGGGGCTCTGGTCCTCGTGGTCCCCATGCAGTGCCACCACCCTGGCCTTGGATGAGCTGAAATGGAGGCTGCCGATGATCAGGGAGACAAGAGGAGGAGCAGACAAGGACATGGACACGGGGGCCCGCAGGGCACAGGCGTGGGCCCTCCCCGGCCTGCACTTAGCACCTGGTCCTGCTTGCTCACTTCTCGACAGCTCTGTAACCAGATGGCTTTGGTCATCCACCAGCCACAGCCACTTGGGAGCTGGCTGCAGCAGATCCACACCCCTAAGGAAGGACGCATGCCCTGAGCCAGCTGCCCTGACCCACCCCACAGTCCTCCCCAGGTGGGTCTTCGGTGACCAGCCCCCAGCCGCCAAGGCTCCAGGAGGGGAGCACTGCTGGGGGCTGTGTCAGGCCATCTGTCGTTGCTCTGCTGGCCCTCACTGTGAGCCCCCCACAAGCCCTTCACCACAGACACACAGATCAATCCTTGGACTAGTCCCTCGGGAGATGCTGGCTCCTGGGAGAGGAGCCATCGGGCCTCCCTCAGATTATAGAGTGGTCCCCACTGAACTAATAAGAGGGCTTCCTATGAGCAGTATCCTGTTAACGTAGCCCCCCGCCCCCGCTGCACCCCGCTCTCCCTGCAGGCTCGGCAGGGAGCACATCATGGAGCACCCACAGGCTCCCCAGGGAAAGTCTTTAAGGGTTGGAGGAGGTGGTGCCCTTTCCCCTGTCACTCGGCCTGCACATTGCCTGGGTGTCGCGCACCCTCAGAAGACAGGATGTGTCTCCTGTACTTGCTTGTTGGTAGGCCATAATACCCGCACGTAATACGGCACCCACGCCTCTGAGGAGGGAAGGTCTGTCTGGGCTCCCAGTTTGTGCCAGTTTCAGTCCGTAGTGGGCCGGCTCCAAGGCAGGATGGCGTGGTAGAGGGGCCTGGCAGGGGAGAAATAATCCACGGCACGGTGACAGAAGGAAGAGAGATGCAGGGAGGAGGAAGGGTACACAGCGCCAGGCCACGCCCCCCCCCCGTGGCCTGCCTCCAGCCAGGCTCCCCCTCCCAGCCTCACACTGGGAGGACAGACCCACTGAGGAGCATCGTGCACCCCTCCAGGCGCCTCCCCCAAGCCGCATCTGTGAGCGCACGAGGCTTGTAAGCAGCAACCCGAAGGACAGGGCCGGACAGTCCGTCCAAGCACGCTAAAGTCACTTAGCAAGGAAAACTACAGAAAGTTGAGCGCGCGCTTTCGGCCGACGACGGTCTTGTCCTCGGACTGCCTTAGCTGTTCCCCAAGAGCTTCCTAGGTACCTCCGCTGCCTTTCAGACTCACAGACTCTCTCAGTAGAAGGTATCTCTCCATTATCTGCCATTTGAGATATTTTTACATTCTCCCTTGCTTTGTCTCGAAACAGGAAATGCTGGGTTTTGTTGGGTTTGTTGTTTTTTTTTTTTCTCTCTCTCTTTTTCCTTTTTTTTTTTAATACCCTTCTTTTCACAATGCAGCTTTCATCTGTGACTCATATCTTGCCAAAAAAGGTAGAAAAATGAACGCAGGGTATTTCTTTTCAAAGAAAAGGAAATTAAAACGAGCCGCAGGCTGGAGGAGCAGCGTGTGGGGTCACGAGAGCTGGGCTGGCAGGAAGAGGGCGCCACGCCGTTTCCACCAGGTGGGAGCCAGAAGTCCTAGCTGTCCGCTGGCCCACTGGGGGGCCTGGGACCAAAGGGCGTGTGGAGAAGGACTCACCCCAACTCGCAGGCGAGAGCACAAAGAGTTCTGTCTCCAGCTGCCACCCACGGGGCACAAATCGGGTTGAACAGCCCTAAATTTACTGCCAATCGAATGAAAGACCACTATTTCAGGAAATGTCAGTATTCCTCCCAAAAATAAATAAAAGCCCCTTATTGTGAGCAGAGCTGGTCTCAGGCAGGCTGCCTGGCAAGCCCGAGCCCCGAGGCCGTGGGACACACATAGCTTGTTCCTGTGCAGCCCAGCGGGGCACACCTGGATCTGCGAGCCCTGGTGGGGCCTGGGATGCTGGGGCCCTGGCTGTGGGGAGGGAAGCAGGCTTGGCCGGGCCTGGGGACCCCCGCCTCACCCTGCCCTCCAGCCACTTGCACACACTGTGCCCTGGGGGAACCCAGAGGTTTGGTGGGCTGTTTTTCCCCTGCCAGGCCTGTCTGCCATGCCATCCTGTCTTATGTCCAAGTAGACAGACCCCCACTGCCACAGCCGTAGCCCCCCTCCTCACAGTGTGTCTGTCCTGCACCCACGGCTGCTCACTCCCAAGTGTTCCCAGACAATGCCCAAGGCTGCCAGCTGCAGAGCTGAGTCCCAGAGCTGGGTCATTCGCTGGGATAGCTACACAGGACCAAGCACGTAGGAAAAGAGAGGAGAGAAACCCGGATCTTGGAATTAAGCACAGTTCAATTCCTGTTTTGATAAAGGCCACTTCCCAGTGTTCTTGTGACTCTGGAAAGGGGCGCAGGGCCAAGGACCCATGAGAGGATGCTCATGTTTGGGGTTCCTAAGAGTGCACAGCGCCTGTGAAACTGACATTTACCCAAAATCTTGGGGCCCAGCCTGCAACAGACTTCTCCCCTAGTAGTCTTGACAGTGGCCTCTGCTCATACCTTGAATTTCAGGAGTCAGGCACAAGGGGTGCCCAACGTACCCCTGGCCAGAGCCACCTGAGATAGTCAGCTGCCTGGAGGAGGGGTCAGCCCGCAGAAGGAAAGAATCGGGACTCCGCTGTGCAGGCTTGCTGCTCTGGCTCTTTGCACCTCTCCGTGCCGGAGGGGTTGGCCCATCCGAGGTCTCGCACCCAGTGTCCCCTCAGGCCAGACACAGATGGCTGGCCAGGCTGGGATGTGGAGCCAGGGTCCTGCAGGGCACACACTGGGGAGCGCTGGCAGGGGGCCCTCGTGCAGTGCTCGGCCACTCTCAGCTCAGGGGAGGAGCACAATTGAATCTGGCAGTAATGACAGCAGTCGCTGCCTGTCTGGCAGGAAAAGCATCATGCGGAGCTTCATTTAGCCACAGACCACTGGACGGAGACAGACGAGGGCCGCGCCAGACTCCTCAGTTCCATCGTTTCTCCTCCACCAGTCACAGGAAGCGAGCCCCTGACCCGTGTCGCTGCCCACAGGGCCGCATCGCTCCCCAGAGAGGTTGAGCGCTGATTTGCCTGCTGCTTCCCCCAGACTCCGCCCCTTCCGGGGAGGAGGGGCCAAAACAAGGGCTGCTGGCTCCCCGGTCTCTGGGCTGCAAGCACCCAGCTGGGCACCCCAGAAACCCACACACAGCCCCTCCCATCCTCAGGGGCTCCGGTCAAGATCCCAGAACTCAGGGCTCAGATCCTGGGGGCTGTGGGCAAGCAATCAGCACCCTCCTTACCAGAAGGCAGGTTCCATCTCCCCACGTGCCCTCCTGCCCACACGTGCAAGCCTGCACACACCACACCCCCATGTGTGCAGAGATGTGTATGCACACCTACGGGTACAAAGTCCTACACATGTACACATGTGCTGTATGCACACACACATACACACAGAGACACATGCATGAGCATGCTCCAATGCATATATACAAATTAACACACCTGCACACACACATGTGGCCACACAGACACATACCCACATACTTCAATACATATGTCAACACACACACATGCATGCACACATCAATATGTACATGTGAATACATGCTCACACTTGCACATGTGCATGCAAGTATACACATGTATACATGCTGATGCTATATGCATGAACACACCTGTACACACCCACACGTGTATGAGGTATGCACACACATATGCTGATGCTACATGCATGAACACACCAGTACATGCCCACATGTGTATAAACACACACCCAACCCATATGTACACACATGAACATGCCCATGGATTCCCACACACGTGCACAGAGGCACATCAATGTCCACACACCTCTGTGTACACACGTAAACACATCCAAGCACACCCATACAGATGTGCGTGCCCAGGCAGGCACAACTCCATGTGTGTGTGTGTGTGCATGCACACACACACACACACACACGCATGCACGCATAGAGTTTCTGGTTCGTGAGTGCTTGGGACCCCAGAGTTTGGCCCAAGTCTTTCTTGGCCTGATAACTCCAGGGTGGGGGTGGTCCAGCCCTCCTGATAGCTCTGCCGAGGCCAGAGGAGGCCTCCTATGTCCCCAGCTCTGCCAGCATAATTATATAATATTAATCGACATCAGCCATTTCTTATTTCATGCTAATTGAAAATTACTGATTTTCCTCATGTAAATAGCTCTTCATGTCAATTACCCAATGCTGCGCCATTTTTTAATTAGCCACTCTCCACTGCTTCCTTTCCAACCTAATCCTAAGTCTTGGTGACTGGTTCGTCTCGTCACAATGATAGTAAATGATGACCGGGAGCTCCCAAAACAATTTTTCACTTTTTATTCAAAGGGTGGATTACGGAAGGCAGCTGGGGAGCTGGTGCCCTGTTGGGAGGGTGGAGGGGCCGCCCCCTGGCTCCCCAGGACCCCACTCTCATCACTGAGCTGCCGCTGCGGCTGTTGTCTGTGCACCCACAAGGCTCGCCTCCAGAAGTCTTCCTGACTCTCAGCCTGAGTTTTGCTTTTTCTCTGCAGAACCTCAGGGCACAGACTTCAAAAGACTGCTTACGCAGCCCTGCTGCTCGCTGGATTTAATCACACAGCCAGCTGAACCCACGGCTAATCACACACCCTGAGTCCATGTGTTGGTCTGCTTCCTGTTACTCTGACAAAATGCTGGTTGCTTGGTTCTCAGTAGAGAAAAGAGGTTTGTTTGACTCACAGTTTTGAAGCCGAGAGTCCAAACAGCACGGTCCCAGGTGTGGTGAGAGCTGCACTGTGCTCCACACCAAGGTGAAGTGCAGCCTGCGAGCAGCCTCGCAAAGCACAACGCACTCAGGTGCTGAGGCCACCTCTGAGAGATCCCGTCACTTCTCAGGGTCACCATGCTGGGACCAGACTGCTGGCGCATGAGCCCTCTTGGAGACCTGCAAATCATACTCAAACTGTACCACGTCGGGAGACATGGGCTCCCTGGGAGGTGAGCTTTAAGCCTCCACTTGCACTTGGCCAGCGGGATGCATCCGTGAGGCAAGCTGCTAGGAGCCAGCCCGGAACGCAGCGGCTGACAGCAGCACACATCTGCTTGCGGCCTGCAGGCCAGCCGGGAAGGCCTTCCAGTCGACCGCTGCTCAGTGGGCCTCGGCTGCTCTCAGCACACAGTAGAGGCAACACAGGGGCTGACAGGAGAGACACTCAAGAGTGGTTTCCAGGGATGGAGAGATAGCTCAGTGGCCTACACACCTGCCTGGTTCCTGAAGCTTCTCCTGCAAGGGCCGGGGCCCTGACGTGCAGGCTTGCGTGTCCTTCCGCTGACCAGTTTCCTGAGTGATCCAGGTGCACCAGGCTCCTTTATGTCCACTCTGTGGGCAGAGACCACAGAGCCCGGGCGAGGGCTGGGAAGCCCTGCTAGATACACATAGGCTGGGCTGCACTACCCCAAACCCCACCACCTGCGGGGTGCTCAACCCAAAACAACAGATTCCAGACTTTCTACTGGTACTTCATTTGAAGAGCACAGAAAAGTTAAAGTATGGGAAAAGCCGCGGGGGTGGGCTGCAAAGGGAACTGGATTAGATGGCAACACGCTTGAAATGGAAGGCTTATCCTGCCGTCAGTGTGTGTGGTGGCTTTGGTTAAGTCTCTTAACTTCTCCACTTCTTAGCTCCAGTTTTATAGAGGGGGGACTTCTCGGACTGCCGTGGTAGGGTTGCCATGGTGACCAGAGAAGAGTGCCACACACAGAAGTGAATAGAATAGCGTGTTGGATAAGTACTAGGCTCCGCGCATTATCTTGTTACTGTCTGTGCTGCAGACCAGGTAGAAGCGCTTCCTAACTTCTAGGAAGCCTTGCAGAGACGGTTTTCAGGTTCCCACGGTGCAGAACCGAGGGGCGGGGGCATTTCCACCCGGCCCTTCACCTAAACAGCCGCGCCGGCCCAGGGTGGATATAAATACCAGGGATCAAACTAGGATGAAAAAGTACGAAGTCCTTTTGCGCTCAGAACTTGCCTTCAAGAGGGGAAGACGATAAATGAGTAATGAGCAACGGCCTGGATGCTTCTGAGTGTCGTCAAAGCAGCACTGAGGGTAGGAGGCACGCAGGCCAAGCACTGGCCTCCCTGAGTGACACAGTGGGCCTGGGAGCTCTTTCTAAGCAGGTGACATTTACGACGAGTCCTAAGGATAGAGAAAGGCGGAAACACCAGGCTCAGACACAAAGCTGCCCACCCTGGCTCACACAGCAGGTTGGTGACAGACACCTATAGGCTTCGATACCTGCTGACTGTCCCCCCGGCCTGGCAGCCAGGCCCACCATGGTACTGACCCCAGAGGCAAGGGCTCTTCTAGCCGCCACCCCCTCCACCCTGGGACCAAGTTTCCACCCACTGGGTTCCAGCCTGGTGGACTCAGCTGTGAAATCCTCACCCCCTGAAGGTCTCCACAGTATTCACACACTCCCACCCCTGTCCTTTGGCCAGGCAACCACAGAGCCAGGCACCCCTGGGACAAAAAGAAGCCATGTGTCACCCACCCATACCATCTATCCAGGGCGTGTCAAGGCTCCAAGTCGCAGGGGGAGCCATGCTTGGAGGAGAGTTGTGGAGACTTCTGCTCCGTCCTAATAAGTCATCCCACAAGCTGGTAGAGCAACCCTTCCCTCTATGGTAGGGTACAGCAGAGCTGAGCGGAGGAAGAGGCACAGCCAGGATGGGACACCCCAAAAGAAGCCGACGTAAGCTATGCCTGAGGAGAGCCTGAACAAAACTGTAAGGTCAACTGAACGTGATTTAAATGTTTCCCACTCATTAGCGATAATTCAGAATGCACTTCCTCTTCTCCCCTCCCCCAGACTTGAAGTTTTATGTTAATGGTGCTACAATTTTGGGCCAGATCATTAAAATTAATGGCATTCCAAATGTTCCAGTGTGCCTGGTAGAGTCTGATCCGTGTTTTTTTCCCTTTATAGATCATCAGTAATAGAACACTTTAATGGCCCTAATAGAAGGGCACTGTCTCTATCTCTGTTAATGAATAATTCCCATGGCCAGATATGGAAACACCCCCAAGAAGGGGGAAGCATATTTCATTAGGCATGTCAATGCCAGATCCTAAATAATTCAGTCCCCCAGATTAAAATACTTGGTGCTCTCCACATCCTAATGGGAGATAATGAAATGTCCCCAAATGCTGCCATCTTAAAATTAACATCCTTTGAAACTCTGAAATCAATCAATGTCAATGACAAGCGCCGGTTCTAATCCTTTATTGATTTGCGCAGCCAACAAAGAGAAAGTGGAGCCACCCTCAGCTCTGCCCTTCGGCCGGGTTGAGTGCTGGCCGGCACTGAGATCTGGCAGTCCTTGTCCTGGACAAGGGAAAGAAAGCACTAACGTTCATCTGCTGCTTGGGAGTGGCGGACTGCACAGCTCAGCCCCGCCACTCCAGGGAGGGGCTGATGGTGGCTGGTTCCAGCCCACACACCCACTGGGGGGCGCTGTTAGCTGCTGGGAGTGCATGAATAGAGAGCCCCTTAGCTGCCCCAGCTCCAGGAAAAAAATAGTCCCTTCTTCCTCTCAGCTGTCCCTCAAACATCATTCTGCTTCGTTTTCCATAGAAGTTATCACCATCTTGGTTATTTGGGGGTAGGTCTCGAGGTTCTGGGATGGCATTCTCTATCTTCTTGTAAGCTAATCTCATCTGGTTTCCCAGAAACACGAAGGTTCCATGAAAGTAGAGACTATTGTGTTTACTGTTGTGTCCATGGTTCCGAATGGATATATGAAAGAATGCCTAGAGTGATGAATTGTGAGGTGGATGGATGGATAGATGGATGGATGGATGGATGGATGGATGGATGGATGGATGCATGGTGGGTGGATGGTGGGTGGATGGGTGGATGGATGGATGGTGGGTGGATGGATGGTGGATGGATGGATGGACAGACGGACAGACAGATGGAGGGCTGGAGGGACAGATGGATGGATGGAGGGAGGGAGGGAGGGAGGGAGGGAGGGAGGATGGATGAATGGATGGATGGATGGATGGGTGGACGGATGGATGGATGGATGGATGGATGGATGGATGGGTGGACGGATGGATGGATGGATGGATGGATGGATGGATGGATGGACAGTAGGAGCGTGGATGGATACAGGGTGGAAAGATGGGTGGATGGATGTGCTAATGGACTGATGAATAGATGGATGGATGAGTGGATGGATGGATGAGTGGATGGATGGATGAGTGAATGGGTCCATGGTGAGTAGGTGAATGGATGGAGAGATGAAAGAATGGGTGGATGAGTGGAGGGATGGATGGATGAATGGATGAATGGTGGACAGATGGATAGGAAGATATGTGGAAAGATGAATGAATAGAGAAAGGAAAATGGATGGTAGATGGAGGAGGGATGGATGACAGATGGCAGGTGGGCGGGTGGGTGCATCCCTCACCACATCCCTAGTGCAGAGAACAATGTCTAACAAGTATTTGTTGGCTGAGTGAATTCTTAAACATCTCGAGCTCCCCACCGGTGCTGAGAATCCCCCTCTCCACGTGCTTGCTGTCATCCACACTCCAGGTGGGGATCTTCCTTCACAGCGTGCGGTTGATGTGTTGACGCCAGTGTTCGCATTGTGATATTAGATCCTACAGGACTTTAGCAGCCCCACTGGCAGCGCACTCCTGGTGCCGAACCGCACATTCCTCACCAGCTCATCTGCACCCAACACACAGTAGGCTGTCAGCTTACCATGGAAATCACACCTTTGGCAAGAACCCACATGGACAGACACAAAGGGAATAATACAGGATCACCTTGAATAATTCAACAAACAGCCAGTGGAATCCAAGCGCCGCGCACAGGCACTGGCTGAAGCTCAAAGCAAGCACAGAAAATGGGAAGCCACAGAAGGTCTCTGCATGGAGATTAAAATCACCTGGTGATAAAGCAGCCTCGTGTATCAGAGTCGGAGTCGAGAGGAAATAAGAAAATCCAGCAAGTAAATTGGAATTAGGTCAGGAGGACTGGGATGGAATCACAGTGAAATGCCAGCCCAAGAGGAGAAAACTGAAAGATAGCGGAGGAGGGCCAGGGGTGGGAGGGGGCTGGTGAGGTTTCCTAGGAAACAGGCCAGAAGCTTTGTGGGCCTCACCCTTCCCGGAGTCAGTCAGGCGGGCCTTGCACAGGATTCGTGGGAAAGAGGCCGCTGTTTGGCACGGCTCAAAGCAAGGAGCGAGCCCCTGCCTGCAGAGCAGCAAAGCAAGCAGGCCCGGGCGCGCAGGATGCACTGTTGTGGTGCGGGTGTTCGCTCCATGCTTTAAAGGGCAACAGCTCTGCCCCCTGGCCCTTCCTTGTGAGGTCCAGCACTGCTGGTCATGCATGAAGGACAACGCACCTTACTCTGCATGATCCTGGGGTCATTGCCCAATGCGGAGTGGACACCACCACCACCGCCACAGCCCCAGTCCTGTCCAGAGCCAGGCGCAATGACTCCGGCTTTCAGGCCCACCACACCCCAGGCCACCACAGTGCAGGCCACCAGGAGGCTTCGGGATGGTGGGGCAGAGCCTGGGGCAGAAGTGAAGCCACGCCTTCCCTTCTCGGCTGCTTTGCCCAGAGGAGCAGGCGCCCACACTCAGGCCGGAGCGCCCTGCTGGCTGGATGGGACATTCCCTCCGCGCGGGGATTCTGACCTGAAGCAACAGGCAGGTCCCTCTGCCTCCATCGCCTGTAGGGCCACAGGCTGAACCCAGCCCTCTCCTCCCAGTGCTGTTTGGGCCCCTGTGGTGAGGCTTCCTGTCTCAGGAAGGCTCTGTCTTCCCATTCTCCCTCCAAGGCTTAGGGAAACCCAGAAGTGAAGCACAGGACTGTTGCCCTCCTTGTGCTTCTCTGGGGAGGTGCCCCAGTCTGTTGGGTTCTCTGTTTCTCCCCATTGGGCAATGACCCCACTTCCCCCTCCATCCTCCCCCAAAACACAAAACGCCAGGACTCTGCTATCAGCCCCCAGCCCAGACAGGAGGAGACCAGCCACGAACAGTGGAAGTACAGGTGCCGAAGAGCTTTTGCCTGACCAAACCTGAATCAGCTCCTGATTCTCCCCTGGGCCATGCAACGCCCTGTGACATCCAGGCTCAACAAGAGCCAGGCCAGGTCAGGGGGCCGGACCCCACGCTCCATATCTGCAGGCATCCCGCCCACCCAGGTGGCCCTGGTCGGATCCCCGGCTTGGTGTCTCCACTGGGCAGGTGTCCCCTTCTATGGCACCCGGCTCAGCGGTGAGCCCTACTTGTGTGTGCTGGATGTGGGGTCAAGGGCAGCAGAAACGTGCAGCTGCCCAAAGGCCCAAGGGAGGTGGGGGTGGCCATGGGGTGGGAAGCTGGGGCAGGGCGAGCACCCATCCTATCCATCCCAGCAGCGCCGTCCCATCCTCTGAACAAGACGGAAGCCACCGGAGGGTTTGAGACCCCACTGCTCTGTAGAAAGGAGATGCTAGAGAGGTCAGGGCCATGGCAGGGGACAGAGGGGAAGGGGATGGACAGCCATGCTAGTCCGTGTTCGGAGAAGGATGGCTCAGGACTCTGCCTTCGCCCCGGCCCTGGGCAGCCAAGAGGACCTCTGAAAGGTAGCTTGGCTCTCCTCTCTCATCCAGTCAGCTTTGCTCACAGCTTCCCCTTATCCTGAACTCCCAAACTTCAGCCCAAGCACAGAGCCCGCAGCGCTGGCCCCAACTGTCCCTGGATCCACCCCAGCCTTCCTGGGGCCCTGAAACACGCTGTGCTTAGCCCTGACACAGGGCCTTTGCACTGCCACCAGTCCTGCTGACTTCTGCCCAGTGCCACCCTCCTGGCACCTGCTTTCTCGTTCTCCTGCCAGCCTTGTCTAGGAGCTCACTGACTGCCCCTCCCCCACAGGACAGGAGTAGCACAGCTGCGCCCTGACTGTGCGTCCTCCGCATCTGGAAGGGGGCACAGCTATCTAATGATACAGGCAAACATTTTAAAATTCAAGTGTACAAGGGCCGGCCAAGTAGCTCAGCGGATTAAAGTGCCTGCAGGGCACAGGCGCAGGGGCCGGGGATTCAATCCCCAGGTCTGCACGCCCGCCCCGCCCCGGGGCGCGCTGAGACAGCAATTGAGACTGGGTTTGGTGGTGCGCGCCGGTAATCCCAGCTCTTGGGAGGCTGCAAACAGGCAGATCACTACGAGTCCGATCTAGTAGTGAGACCCTGAACACCCTGTGGACCCTTCCCTAAAATACAAAAAAAAAAAAAGAAAGAAAAGAAAATTCAAGTGCACATAAAAGTCGGTGACCCTACAGAGCGCGCCCCAGCGAGCAGCACTACCTGCGCACCATCAGGGGCGCAAGCAGCCAGAGCCCTGGTGGCAGGGACACAAACGCGCGCGGCTCCTTCCAGGGTCAGGGTCAGCGGCAAGGAGCTCCGCTGCTCAGCGCCGCTGCGTGGAAGGCTGGACTCGCAGCTCACGCCTGGGTGGAGAAGCTGGAATCCAAATACGTCACGAGGAATGAGAGCGCGGCTGGCTGCTGCCTCCCGGTCCCACCAGCCCGCAGGGATGCTCTCCGGCCGACGCTGGTCGCAGAAGAGCCGCTTCGAGCTTCCAGCCGGCTCTGCAGGCCCTGAAAATCCAACTCCACCTCCATCCCGGAGCTACCCGGGCCAGCGCTAGGACAAGGGGCTCCGGTAGGAGCGCGAGAAGAAGGAGCCCTGAACAATAAAACCCACCCACCCTGGGGACTGCAGGAGATGGCCCGGAAGCCCAGCTGACCTTTTATTTGCTAGCCACAGGTTTGCGGGGTGCGGGCTGACCTTCACCTTGGCGGGAGAGGCAGGCCCTGAACACAGCTCAGCTCCTCCACTCTCACTCCCAGGCCCCATGTCGGGATCCCCTTGCAAAAGATCTATCTTCTGCATCTTGTTGCCTACCCTTCGCTTACCTATATTCTTGATCGCTGAGCTAGCTTTGGTGGCCTGGCCCTGCCGGGAGTGTCGAGCAGCTGGGACCCACAGCAGAATCCTGTGGCACCGCAGCATCATACTGTTCTGCGGTTACAACCTGAGGACCAGTGTCCCTTGAGGCCAGTGTCCTTGGAGGCTGGACTTCTGGGTCTGATCTCTGTCCCTAAGCTGTCACACTAGCTCTGGTGTCTCCGCCTCTTCACCAAAGGATATTTGTCCTATAGGGTCAGGGGCTCCCTTCCCACAGCCCTGTCCTCAAATGCGGTCACCAGGGAGTGAGCACCCTAACACAATGGGGATACTGCTCAGACCCCAGTGCGGGCCGCCAGCACCACATGTGGCCTCTCAGGTGCCCCTTTACTTAGTCTCTCATGGGCCCAACCCACTGCTGTCCCAGTGCCCAAGAGAAAGCCTGGTCCTGGTCAGGAAGAGGACATGGGCTCAGGTGTTACGAGGAAATTTCTGAAAGGACTGGCAGTGCAGGAGAAGGGGCTTCTGCAGTGTGGCTGAGTGTGGGTTAGGGCACTTGATGGGGGCCTGCCAACTCAGTATCTCTGCCCCCTCAGCCTCACCTCGGTCCTCTGCCCAACTGTCCCAGGAGAGCCCACCTGGCCCACATCCAGTGAAGTGACGAGGGGCTTGGTCCATTCCCATGGGACACAGACACTCCCAGCCTCAGCAGGAGGACCACACTCCTACCACCATGCTCCTGAGCACAGAGGAGCATCCTGACCGGGTGTGGACTGTGTGGCCCCACCCAGCCTCCTTTGTCACCCTAGGGCTCCTGGAGCACTGTCCCTACTCCCGAATGCAGGAGCTGGGCCTGCATCCCTCAGCCCAGAACCAGGCTGGGGACAGTGCCCAGCCCAGGCAGCTCTGTGCATCCCACAAAGTCTGCCCAGGGTGCTACACAGCTGCTCATGCGTTGTGCAGAACCCTCCACCAGCACCTGGGGGGCCCTCTGAGGAGCTAGCCCCTAGAAACGAAGACCCTGCTAACCTTCTAGCCCTGAGACACCTAGGACTAGGAGGCAACATCCACAATCCACCTTGTCACCACCCTGGACACCACCCTTCACCCTCAGGAGCCCCATCCCTCCCCCCCCCCCCCCCCCCCTCTTCACACACACTGTCCTGCCCCAGAGACCACACCCATGCCTGTCACTCCCTGCAGACACTGTCATGTCCCGGGGGCCCCCCCATTGCATCATGGCCTGAGGATGATACCTCACTTCAATCACCTCTCTTAGACTCACCAAATTTGGGGTGGGAGGTCTCTGAATGGTGGAAGCATCCCCTCCGTGGCCACAGGCTCCTTCCTTTCCCGAATCTCACTATCCCTCAACCTCAGCAGGACTTCTGGGCCTGGTCCCCTCTACTGGCTCGTGGCTGGCTGGCTGCTTACCTCTCCACTCAGGTCAGCTGAGTTCCACGGAATTTCATGTCTGTCTTGCCACATCTCAGCTCCCTGCGTGTCATCAGACCTTCCCTGCAGAGCTTCCAGGACTTGCTCTGGCCACCACAGCCCTCAGCTGCGACATGGGGACTCCTGAGAGACCCGTCCTGCCCATCCCTCGGTACTGCGTGGCTCTTTCCTCATACCTAATTCCACGTCCACAGGAAGGCGGAAAACAACCCCGATGCACCACGCGCCCTGGACACAGGCTGCCCTGGGGCCCAGGACACCACTAACGGCATAAAGGAGCAACGCACTGAATTGGGAGAGCAATGGGAAGCCAGTGATGTGGGGGTGACCTCCCCCAGGCAGCGATGGGGGGCTAGCGATGTGGTGGAGGACGCAGCACCGGGCAGCTCCACTTCTCAGGGCCTGTCACTCATCTCCACATGCAATGAGTGTCCACGCACAAGCCACATGGCTTCAGTCAGGATATCCTTGACAAGGAAAAGCCAAGTTCCAAGCCGGAGGCTGTTTCTTATCACAGTGCTCCTGTGGAGGATTGATCAGCGCTCTTGACATTGGTGAAGAGCTGGCGCTTGCGAGGCTCCCCGTGTCCTTGCATCCCAGCAGAACTTGCTACCAAAGCTAGGGCTCCGGGTGCTGCCAGACTAGCCCTGGGACAGGTGATGTGCAGAGAGGACGCCTGATGTGGCACATGGCACAGCTGCCTCAGGACAGAGGGGACCGCACGCCCACAATGCTCTCTCCAGGTCAGAGCCATGAGACAGATGCTCCCCAGGAACTGAGGGCCCCCAAGGTGCTTGCCAGAGGCTCTGTCCGGGCTCTCAGTCTCTACCTCCCGGGCTGGACCACTCTTCTGGGGGCACCCTGTGCGCTGTAGGGTGCTTAGCCAAATCCCCAGCCTCCACCCACTGGTGTTCATGCCCCTTCTCCTCCTACCTTAATTTGGCTTGGTCTCCAGTCTGTGGTACTTTGGGTGGGAGGAGGCAGGGCCTGATGACAGGAAGTGAGGTCACTGGGGGGTGGGCCCTGGAAGAGGACGCTGGGACCCAGCACTTCCTCCTCCTCTCCTTGATTCTCAGCCACCATGGCGTGAGCAAGTCACTACTGTACCCTTTCACCACGATGAACTATGTTACCATGGGCCCAAAACCGGGAGCCCAGGGCCCATGGGCTACAACCTCTTACACTCAGAGCCTGAGTAAACCCTGCCTCTGGTGTTTAGCCACAGTGACACAAGAGCCAATGCACCCCCTAACCTCTATGACGCAAAAGAATAAGTCAGTGGTGACTAATCGGAAATGGCCAAGGGAAATTTCTCCACACCCTGCCCCATGAGACAGACCAGCAGATAGGTGATGCTACGTGAGCTCTCAGTGTCACTAAGACCTGAAGGAATGGGCTGGGCTGGGCACCGCAGCTGAGGGGCCTGAATGCCACATCTGTCCCACCTGGTGTTCCTGGAGGCACAGGCTACCGGGGCTAAGCCAGGGCTGGAGCGGGCTCTGCCTCCTACCTGGGCTGCAGCAACCCCGTCTCTGGGGTGGGAGCCTCGAGCAGCAGTGAATACACAGTGAGGTCCTGGAGCAGAAGCTGGAGGTGCCCTGGTGCCACCCTGCCTCACGTCACAGGACGCTGGGAAGCCCAGCAGCAGGCCTGGGCGGGAGAGCACACAGAAGCCAGCAGTGAGTTCTGGAAATAAGGGCTTCCAGCCCCTGCCCTACGCGTCACTTGCCAGAGCGATGCACAGTCAGCTTCTCTCTGTGCTATGCAGGAACCCAGAGATGCAAAGATAAGCAGCCTGCATCCTGTTTCCAAGAACCGAGTGGCTCCGAGCAGGAGAGCCATATGTGCAGAAACTCGCTTCTTGTCATCCTGCCTGTTAATGGTGACTGTCGACTTGGTGGACAAAAACCTAGTGGATCAATAAAGCATTCCGGCTCCTTCGACCTTTTGACGTGGACTCGCACCAGCGACCCTCCAGGCAGCACCCAGGCCTCATCTCAGGATGCCACTGCATCTGCTTTCGCAGGTGTCGGCTTCTTGGGCCAAGTGACACTACCAGGCCCCTGGCTGGCCAGGGCAGGCGCAGACAGCCACTGTGAGCTCTTCTGCCTCCGATTCCGTAGGCTTCCCTAACAATCCCCTTGCAGAATGCATACACAGTTGCCACTGCTTCGGGTCCTTCAGAGAACTCTAACCAAGGTGGTCATGCAAGGTGGCACCGGAGCAGCGTGCTTAGGC
>NW_004524689.1:3126713-3139029 GCF_000260255.1 Octodon degus
TGCTGAATGCCCAGTATGCCGGCTACAGAGGCCAACACTGAGTCCCCAGTACGGCGCCACTCCCTGGGGTGATCGGCCTGCAACCTGGTGCCACGTTGGTTATTTTGGGCCACTTCCATCATGGAAGGACCTACGCTTTGTCCTCACTGGCATAGACACATATTCTGGCTATGGATTTGCCTTTGCCGCACGTAGCACTTCTGCCAAAACTACCATCTGTGGACTTAGAGAATGCCTTATCCAGCACCATGGAACTCCATGCAGCATTGCCTCTGGGGAAGGAACACATTTTACAGCCAAAGAAGCGAAGCAGTGGGCTCGTGCTCACGGAATTCACTGGTCTTACCATATTCCTCACCATCCAGAAGCAGCTGGATTGATACAAAGGTGGAATGCTCTTTCGAAGATGCAGTTATAGCACCAGCAAGGTGGCAGGGGCTTGCAGGGCTGGGGTTAGGCGCTGCAGCAGGCTGGATATGCTTTGAATCAGCACCCTCTGTATGGTACTGTGGCTCTCACAGCCTGGACTCATGGGTCCAGGGATCAAGGGGTGGGAGTAGGAATGGTAACACTCACCATTCCCTAGTGATCCCCAAGAAAATTTGTTCTTCCTATCCCAACAATCTTATGTTCTGCTGGCTTAGAGGTCTTAGTGTCAGGGATGGGGAAATAGCTTGGGGATCTAAGCACCTGCCTGGCAAGCACAAGGACCCAGGTTCAATCCCCAGTGCCACATGTTGTGCTGGCCCCAGAACCATGGGCGTACCATGCCAGCCACCAAAACCGGGCATGGTGGAACATACCTGTAATCCCAGTGCTGGGGAGGCTGAGACAGGAGGATCACTAAGAGTCCATGATGCATAGCAAGACCCTGTATCAAATAAATATATGATTTTTAAAAATTTTAAAAATAATAGGAAAAAAGTCTTAGTTCTAGAGGGGGAAGGCTTCTACCAAGAAGCCCAGCAATGGTGCCATTGAACTCGAAGCTAAGATTTACTCCTGGTCACTTTGGTCTCCTCATCACTCTGAGGAAACAAGCTAAAAAGGGAGTCACAGTGTTGTCAGGGGTGAGTGACCCAGACTATCAGGGAGAACTGGACTACTTCTCCACAATGGAAGAGAGAAAGAATATATGTGGAATATGGGACCAAAGGACCCAGCTGAGGGCCTGGATCCTAACATCCTGCATGAGCCCAGCTGAAGACCTAGCGCTCCTAACAATGCCTCCCACAAGTCCAGCTGGAGGCCTGGAGCCCACGACAGTCTCGTGCTGCCGGTGTCACAGAACTGCTCCGAGGAGGCACCAAGGTCGGTGTAGAAGCTGAAGATCTGTGCCAGTGAGAGGAAGAATCTGTGCTATCGGCAGAAGGATCCACACTGCAGCCAGGAAGCAACAATCAAGGCAAGATCTGGAGCTCCCTGAAAAGTACCACGGTCAACCTCAGCGACAGTGAGGTCCCAAGCTCTTCCAGTGATGAGGACAGCTGAATTCCCTCCAATGAAGCCAGTGGGACCAGCTTTTCCATGAGGCTGAGCAGTGCACCATCTTCCCTCTGGAGCCAGGAAGCGATGCTAAAGGTAAGGACCAGAGCTCCCCTAAAGGGAACTGCAGCCATTCTCAATGACAATGAGGTCCCAAGGTCCTCTTCCAAAAACAGCTAAATCCACCAGGAAGGCCAGCAGGACAAGGTCCTCCATCAGAGTAGCCCAAGAGAACCAGCAGCTTCCAAAAGCTTCAACAGCTTCTCCAAACAGCTTCCCTATTATGGTTTGTGTCCAGTTGTCCCCCCAAAGCCTCATGCAGTCATGGGGTAGACTTCTAGAGCTTATAATTAACTGGTGACCCACTGGGATTTTGAGCCTGAGTACTGCTGGGATTATGGGTCTGAGTACTTCTGGGATGATGGGTGTGAGCGCTCCACCCAGCCTGGGACAGATAGCCTGAAGGCAGTATAAGCGAGCCAACTTGCTCTCTGGTGCCATCGTTGCTGCTGCCCCTCCACTGTGTGCTCTGCTCTTTGTTGCTGCCACCATGCAAGGCTGCCCTCTGCATGTGCCGCTCTGCCCGGGAGCCAGCCAAGTACGGACTGAAACCTCCATTAACTGTGAGCTAAATAAACCTTTCCTTCCTTCATTTTGGGTGTCAGGTATTTGTCTAACCAATGATGGAAGAGTGACTGAGACAGAACTTGGTACCAGAGGAGTAGAGTCATTGCTGTGGCTAAACCTGACCATGTGGATTACAAGATTTTGGGAATGGTTTCTGGGAAGAGATAAGAGAAGTTTGGAGATGTTGCCTACAAGAGAAGCACTGGAACAGCTTTGGCTGTTCTGTATGGGAGATTCTGGTCGGAGCTCAGAAGACCAGAAAGCTGATAGAAATCCTGTCTGTAAAGGCCAGGCTGGGGAGGTTTCTGCTGGGAAGAAGGGCTGCATTGGTTGCTGGACTCTGGATGATTTGTGTTATGGTGAGGAGAAAGTTTGTCTGCATTTTGCTCATGTCCAGATACTTTGCCTGAGACTGAGATTAAACATGGAAGACTGATTAACCTTTCAAAAGATATTTCAAAGCGGCCAAATATTGAGGTAGCAGCGTGGCTGTTGGTGGGGGCTTTAAGTCAGGTTTATGTTGAGAATCAGGAGCAAAGAGCACAGCAGGATGATATAAAATGTTGTGAGTTTGGCCAGACAGAAACTGCCAACAAAGCTGTGGACTGCAAAGGTAGAGCTGAGAGGATCTCCACTGCCAGGAAGAAACAAGATAATGCAAAAGATGTCCTGAGGGAACCACAGGAGACAGCAGCAGGTCTCCACCCTTTGCAGCCTCAGAATTGCAAGGGAGAGGGACTTTGCCTTGAGGAGAAAGCCACAAAGCATCATATTCCAGAATGGAGGCAGCAGCCACACCAGGTTCCACAGTGGCACTTGCATGGAGAATTTATTCCTCAGAAGAAAGGTCAGAGTGCTCAACAATCCAGGACTCGATCCCTAAAGCCAAGATAGAAGGAAGCCTGGCTACTGCTCCAGCTGGCAGCAGGCCTTGGCATCATCCACATGGCATTGGTTTTAAGTGCTTGCAGAATGTAGGAGTTCTGAGGTTAAGAAGGCTTTCACCTCAACTGGAGAAGGCTTGGGAGGCCAGGCAGTGTGCCCCTGAGAGGGCAGTGTGTGACACAGAGAGTGAAAAGCTTAATGGGCAGTGGAAACTCCAGAAGTTTGGAAAATCCGGCAACATGGATCATCTAAGGGAAACTGCAAGGAGGGAGGAAAGCCAGCCCAAGAGGGACACCATGGGAGCCACCTCCATGAGTGCCACAGGGGTGGAGCCATGTAAGGTCTTTGGAGCTCACAACTCATCACAGATTGCTTCATATGTGCCACGTGAACTACAGGACTTAATGTTTGCCCTGCTGGATTTTGGACTTGTGTTGGTCCCAATACTTGGTATCCTGTTGTGTGTACCTTTTGGGATGGTAATGTTTATCTTGTGCCTTTGAATGGTGCAAGTGCTTAAGTTTTCATTTGTACAGGGGCTCACAGTTGAGTTTTCTTTGAATCTTGGAGAAAACTTGGGACTCGGATTTTTCAGCAATGCTGAAACTGTTGGGACTTTGGCAACTCTTAGAGATGGACCAAAGTGCCTTTTGCATAAAAGGATGTGCATGAGTCTTTGGGGGTCCAGGGATGGAATGTTATGGCTTGTATCTCATTGTGCCCCCCAAAGCCTCATGCAGTCATGGGGTGGACTTCTAGAGCTTGTGATGAACTCATGATCCACTGGGATTATGGGTCTGAGGATTGCTGGGATTATGGGTCTGAGTACTTCTGGGATGATGGGTGTGAGCGCTCCACCCAGCCTGGACCAGATAGCCTGAAGGCAGTATAAGCGAGCCAACTTGCTCTCTGGTGCCATCGTTGCTGCTGCCCCTCCACTGTGTGCTCTGCTCTTTGTTGCTGCCGCCATGCAAGGCTGCCCTCTGCATGTGCCGCTCTGCCCGGGAGCCAGCCAAGTGTGGACTGAAACCTCCATTGACTGTGAGCTAAATAATCCTTTCCTTCCTTCATTTTGGGTGGAGGGTATTTGTCCCAGCAATGAGGGAAGACTAATGAGACATTTCCTAACAGCCTCCCAGGAGCTTCTCCAGTCCTGCCACATGCTGCTGGCAACACCCGTCAGGTGGGCCCCCCTGCACCCAGCACCACCCTAGCTCAGTTCACCTGGGAGTAACCAGTTGCCCACCACCGGGCGGGCCACCGTAGCATCCCAGCCACTCCACACATGGCCAGTAGACACCAGAGGAAGGAAATCCTGGGTGGGTCAATCAGATCCACACGCTTGGCCCATTTCTCGCATTGGTGTCTCTCCAAAGGTGGTGCCAGGCTGTCCAATGTGGCCACTGAGTTCAGAGGGGAGAAAGCCATGCTTGGAGCAGGGTCGGGGAACATAGGGCACAGTTCTGCTTCTGTCCTGGAATGGGTGTCCCAGGTGCCAAGTGAGCCCACCCTGTGACCAAACATTCATTCTGCATAAGAGCTCTGGCACCCACCATGTTCCAGTCAGTGCGCAGGACTCCAGCACGGCCCGGACAGAGCCTTGCCTCTGCCAGGTGGTGCCCCAGGCTCCAACATGGTCCTTCACAGCAAGGGTTGGCTTGCCCCCGCTTCCCCTCCTCCAGTCTAAACACGCAGCCCCCTGAGACGAAGGACCCAACATGCCTCACTCCTGCTCCAGTGCACGTCTCAATCAGTCTTAATCAGCTGGGTGAGTGGGCGAGTTAATGGTGTGCTGTTTCTTTTTACAATGATCTACCAAGTACAACTACCATATCTGATCCAACAGATTTCCAAAATCACTGTGACTGCCATTGTCATGGGGCTCTCTGTAGGAAGGATTGGGACATAGCAGAACAAGGAGCAGGGGCAGCAGACCCACCAGGGGCAAGGCAAGGCCTGACTTAGAGAATGGCCTCCAAGCAGAGCCATGGAGGTGAGAAGCTGGCCAGAGAGGACAGCATGGGATAGGATGGGTGGGAAAGCCATCTGGGACCACACCAGAGTTTGCTTCTATCTGGAGAACAAGGCTCTGCTTAAGGAAGGTGTGTGACACTCAGGTCCCTTTGGCCACGAGGGATGCATATGCAGCAGACATTGCACTGTGAGTTTGAGTGTGGCCCTGTCCCTGGGCCAGCAGCCTACAGTACAATCCTTTTATGACACAGTTATCCCCATGAGCCAAGGCCGCCACTCATCCCTGTGGCTGCAAGAGAGACTATCCCACGCACAGGGGTCTGTGGCTAAGCCAGGATGCCCGGTAAGTGAGAGGTGTTCGGGGCATTCTTGTCTTACACCATTGTCACCTTCGATCAGGACCTGCTCCAACTCGGGGAAGGTCAGCTCCACCAGGGGCAAGTGTTCACATGTGTGTTGTTGCATCCACAGATATTAGAGAAAGCAGAGAGAACCTGTCTGCTATTTTTCTCTCATTGCTGAGACAAAATACCCAACACCCAAAATTAAGGAAGGAAAGGTTGATTTAGCTCAGTTTGTGGAGGTTTCAGTCCATACTCAGCTGGCTCCAAGGCAGAGCAGCACATGGCAGAGGACAGCAGCTCACTGCGGCAGAAAACAGCAAAAGCAGTAGGAGCAAAAGGGAGAAGCAGCAGCAGGCAGCAGGCCTCTCTCCCTCCCTTGGATTGCATTCAGGCTGTCTACCCCAGGGGCAGGCCTCTCTCCCTCCCCTGGATTGCATTCAGGCTGTCTACCCCAGGGGCAGGCCTCTCTCCCTCCCTTGGATTACATTCAGCCTGTCTACCCCAGGGGCAGGAGCAGTGCTCACACCCATCGTCCCCGCACCGGATCATGAATTAGTCACACACTCCAGAAGCCTGCATGAGGCTTTCAGGGACACCTAGACACATACCATGGCAGAAGCTGTGAATATTCAGAGCTCAGCCAGAGCTGAAATAGGTCAACAGAGTGTAGCAGGGTGCACATACACAGAGCCCTGTCTAGACGGTGAAGCAGCCATCTAGTTACATGTAGCCCACCCAGAGGGACAGTGAAGCAGGTCCACTCTGGGAACCAAGCGACCGAGAGCACCACTCTTGTAGGCAGGTGCCTGAGTAGATGCCTCTTGCAAGTCATAAGTCTGGAGGGTTTGTGCTGATTAAAAGCTAAAGGCTAAACAGTGTCATCACTTCTCAGGCTGAATATAAGAAAGAGAGGCAAGAAGTGAGCCAGGTACCCCAGTACTGATAGCATGATGTGAATCTTGGATTCGTAACCCAACAAAAGACTGTCTCTGACTCCTGCAAATGTGCTGCCCCTCGATTGTAGCTATCTTCTTTTGTGAGGCTTGGTCATCTAAGCCTCTAAACAGGTAGCTTCCCAGTGGCCACAGAGAAAGCAGAAAGAGGTAGAGAGTACATCCAAACTTCACTGCCTCAGAAGTAGCACTTACCTCAGCCCCTGGTCACAGCGACTCAGACAGCTGCATTGAATGAAAAGAGAATAAGCTGGTGGTCTTCCCTTACTCAGGAAGTAGAAGGGCATGGATCTTGGCTAACGCTGGTGCTGACTGCCATAGCACCCACTGGCCAAACCATGGAGCTGTTTCACATGCAAAACTATGCATCCATGACCAACTGCTGCAGAATAAGCTGCCCAGATTTGGCAGCTATTTTCTAAACTCAAGACTCTGCACCATAGGTGGGCAGCACAGGCTGGGCTCAGCTGGGTGGTTCTTCTGGTCTTGCCAGAGTCCTCTGTGGCCGTGCAGTGGGCTGCAGGCCAGCAGGTGGCTCTGCCGAGGTGCTGGCTGGCTGTGGGATGTTGGTCATGGAGATGACTTGACCACCAGCTTTAGTTTTCCATTCTTGTCCTCTCAGAAAGAGAACAGAAAGCAAATCCCTCAGGGCTCAGGCTCAAGAGTGGCATGCTGCTTTCTACCAGCCACTTTCTACCAGCCAGAAAGCCATAAATGGTATCCACAAATCCAGCCTTGGTTCAAAGGCTGAACTGGAGCTGTCCACACAATCTACCAGGCACCGGGGCTTGAGCTTCTGTGGTCAGGGCAGCAGGGTCTACTCAAGGAGACAGAAGCTCAGCTCTGAGAGATCAGGCAGGAAAAATGGCTACCAGAGAGTCAGGCCACAAGTGAGACAGTACAGGTCTGTGAGCACCACCAGTGTCTTACTTTGTGGCCCCCTCTCCTGCGAAGCTGCTGGCCCTCTGTTGGTCTACTCGAAACTAGCTTTCCTTTCATCACCCATGTGACCCAGTAAGACCTTCTTGTGGAACTGAACTGTGAGTCTTCCTCCTAGAAATGGTCCCTAGGGCACTGGAATGCCAAGGTCATTGCTTTCTGCACTGACCTTACAAGCTGGTTGATCTTAGAGCTCCCTTATCTTTCAGAAGGGATTTAATCCACCCAAGGTCATGTAGCCTCCTGCATTTGGACTTCTTGTCCTGTCATCCACAGCTCTTCCCTTACCCCTGCTGGACCAAGAAAAACCTAGCTTCCGTCAGCCTGGTGTCTCCAGTGCGCCTCCCGAGCACCCCCATTGCTCAGTACCCTGAATGTGTCCTTCAGCACTAGCTGGCTGCAAGCCTGCACCAAACCCTGTCACTCTGTGGAGACAAGACGTTCAAGAGCACAGGCTCTGCCCTGCTCTGATTGGCAGCTGGAGATGAGCCCTGGGCCACACAGCCTGTCAGGGTCAAGGCCGCAGCAGCCAATCAGCCAGCTGCCAGGTGGTCAGGCCGTAGCCTCACAGCCGTCTGTCTCTGCACAGCCAGACATCAGACAGGACTGGGTGGAGCTCAGGACACTGAGGCCAGGCTCAGTGCAAAAGGATCACTGTTCAGCAGAGGGGAGCAGCCTTCTGTGCTCCACCCAAACGTTCCTGCTTCCCCAGCACTGAGAAGTACCCACAGCATGTGGGCATAGAGGGTGCTCAGCAGTGCCCCCGCATCTCAGGTGTCTACCCCGCTAAGGAGGAGCACAACATCCACGTGCATATCCTGCTGAGCACAGCACGCGTCTCACGTGTCTATGTCGGCAGCTCTCCCAGCATCTGGGATATCACAGTGCTGAGCACACGCATCACTCCGATCCCCGATGCCATGAGGCGCAAACACACACCAGGTATCTGTACTTCAGAACGAGATCACAGCACACCGGGTGGGTACAATGCCAAACAGCACTGCGACATACCAGGTATCTTAATGACAAGCAGCGTCAGAGTCCCACGTGTGTACGATAAGAAGCACCACCCAGCATCTCACATGTCTAAAATGCACAGCAGTATCCCAGCATCTCAGCTCTCTCCGCTACTCATCACTTTCCCCCAGTCTCAGGAAGCTGATGTTGAGCATTATCCCAGCATCTTACGAGTCTAGAGCGTTCAGTGGTATCCCAGCAACAAAGGTATCCACAGGGCTGACAACTGCCCCAGTCTCTCAGATACTTAGGATGCTGAGCGGTATCCCAGCTTCTCAGGCATCTACAATGTTGGACGCCATCCCAGCTTTGCCAGTATCTACACAGCTGAGCACTACAGCAGCATAGCAAGGTTCTAACAGAAAGCATCTCAGCTTCCTGTTAGGCTCGGTGGGACCTGGTATATCAGGTATCTAAAATGCTAAGCGGTTTCCCAACATGCCCAGCATCTCAGGTATCTGTAATATTAAGCAGTTCCTCACAGCCAGGTCTTTATAATGTGAACAGTATCACAGTATCTTAGGTGTGAATTACTAGAAGCTGTTTCTTGATACCTAAGCTATCTATGATGCTAAGAAGCAGCCCCTATATCTCGGGAATCTACAGTGCTGAGCCCTGTCCCACCACCTCAAGGATGTATGATGTACATGCCAACCCAGAACCTGGTGTCTATAAACTCAGCAGGCCCCGAACATTCCATGGATCTTCAATCCTGAACAGTTTCTCAGCATCCCTATCATCTGAGGTCTTTGCAACAGAGTGGTACGGCAGCATCTCGGATGTCCTTGTCCCTCTCAGGTACCTATCCCAGCATCTCACCTGTCTGTAATGGTAAGTGTACCTGCGCCTCACCAGTGATGCCGATGATTGAGGCATTTCACTACATCATTTGTGTACAAGACTGAGTGGTGTCCCGGCCCCTCAGGAATCTACAGTGTTCAGGCCTCTCCCAGGATCTCAGGATCTACAGTGCTGGGAGGGTCCCGGGATCCAGAGCGTTTGTGACACTGCTGTGTTCTGCAGGTTGTGTCACTGGGCCCCAGTTCCCTGGCAAAAGAAACAATATGTTTGACTTTGCACCCGCAATGCCTAGTGCCAAGTCTGGCCCAGGGCAGGTCCACTATGAGGATGCGGAGAGGGACAAGGCATGGACTTGATCACGTGGCCTCCGTCAGGTGCCAGTGGGTCCTGTGCCCTGGGGCCAGCTCCTCCCACTGACAGGAAGCTTGGGGAATCACAGCAGGGTTCCAGAGTCTGGCTCCATTATCTGAATCAACTGGAAAGCTTACGTGATATTTTCCGAGGTGCTTCCCTGAATTTACAGAATGGGGCCCACAGGGGTGCAGCCCTGGAGGTGAAGGTCAAGGGCGCTCACGGGGAGACAGGCTCTGCAGGCACCTGACCAGCCCTCGAGATGCTGGGGACAGTGTCAGGGGTCCCGGGGCTCTGAAGCAGCCCTAAGTTGAGCCAGAGAGACAGGAGCTGGGACTAGCTATGCCTTGCAGGTGGGCACTACTCTGGCCAGCAGACGGGGCTTCCGCACAGCCTATGTGCTGCCTCTCATCCCTGGGAAGGCCTCCTGTCCTGGCTCTGCACCACAGGGTCCAGCAGTGCCCCTCACACCAGCAAGGCCCTCCACAGCAGGGCCGTCCTGGATCCCAGCCCAGGCTGCCAGTGCATCTCCACCACAGTGATGTTGCTCTCTTCACCCCTGGAGCTCACGCCACACAGTGGCTGAGGTGACAGGCTTTGGTGTCAAACCACCCTGAGTTCAAATCTCTGCTCAGCCGTCTAACAGTCATGTGGCCTTGGCCACAGTCAAAACCACGCACAGAAAGAAACAGTTCTGGTGGCCTCCTGGCCGCACCTGCACTCCTCGTCCCTCTTCCTTTCTGTCGTGTCACCTGGCTTTTGCTCCACCGTGGCAGGCTGGGTCCCTGGGTGCAGCAGGGCTTTCCCTTCCTTTTCTTCCTCCTGTGTCGCTGGCTCCCATCATGACCTCTTCAGCTCACGGGCACCCTGGTATCTTTGTCTGCAGATGGCCCGGGCCCCCGCACTGTCTCACATGCACTCCTCACGAGCCACACACAGTGCTGTGGCCACAGGCTCTCTAGTCCTACAGGAGGATTTGACCACTCTGCCCATAATCCTGGCTCCTAAGGATCTGAGTACAACTAAGCAAGAAGGAGAGATGGGCACCAGAGCTAGGGCCTGACAAGAGCTCTGGGGCTGTTGTGTTGACAACCTGGGCATCGGCGCAGGCCTTTGTGAGCCCGGCTCTGCCCTCCAGCCTCTGCTGGTCCCTACACTCCTGCACCTGGGCAGAACGCTGAATGGGAGATGTGCGTGGGTTCAAGTGACAGTCAGCAGGCTGCAGAGAGAAGCCAGGATGTGAAGGAACAGCCTTACCGCCATGAGCAGGCATCCAGGAGGAGGACGGTGTATCTCTGAGCAGCTCCAGGAGGGCACTGACCCCCTGGGGCTGCCACTGACCTGGGCCGACTAGCGGCGCTTAAGGCCTGAGGGGTGTCCTGCTTCGAATCCTTCCCGCTGTGCCTGGGAGCCCCAGCACTGGGGTGCCTGTGGGTCCTGATGTCCCCCAGCTTCTCCCACCTGCCGCGCCCTGTAACAGGGCCCTGGACAACCGCTTTCCTGGAGTTCGGGGCCGAAGCTCCCTCGGTACCGAGGCACCGAGGCACTCGCTCATCACAGTTCTGCTCGGCTTTGCAGTGAGCTCGGCAGAGGCAGCCTCGGAGCACCCCCTGTGCATACCCCCGCTGAGCCTCTTCCCTCTGGATTCTCTTCTCCCTCACAGCAGTCTTCACAGTCAGGGGCTATGTCTGTCCTTGCCTTTACCACTGAGGAAACTGAGGCACAGAGGAATCGAGATTTGCAGTGAAAGTCAAATTCTTGTTCATTAGTTCACGATGCCTGTTTGCAGGTAGGCCTTTGTCGGGCACCACGAGGAAGAACTGAGGGCCACGACCTCCAAGCCCAGCCCCCGGCCCAATTTCTATGTGGAAGTTAACCCCCAGGGACCCCAAATAGGACCTTGTTTGGAAACAGAGTTCTTGCAAAAGCAATTCGCTAAGCTGGCATACTAGAACAGCTCTAACCCAATGTGCGCGGTGTCTACAGCCAGGGGAAGTCGGGCCACATACGTGTCACATGGAGAATTCTACATAGACAGAGGCAGAGACCCAGCAGTGTGTTTATGACCCGAGGACAAGCTCGGCCAGCCACTGACAGAAGCTGGCAAAGAGGTCTGGAGCCGCAACTCCCCCCAGCCTCAGGAGGAACCAGCCCTGCCCACCCTGGCCCTGGACATCAGGCCTCCAGAGCTGTGAGCACAAGAGGACAGGTTGTGTCCGCCGGCTTCTGGCGCTTTGCAAGACAGCCACAGCCACCTAGTAGCCAGGCCCAAGTCAGCCTGTGCTGGGGAATGGTCGCTTCTACTCCCTCGGGGGCATCTTGGCAGGTCTGAGATCAGGAACAGTGTCCTGTCTTAGTGTACAAACCCGTGAGCCATGCCACAGCCCACAGAGAGGCCAGGACCACTGGGAGGCCTCAAACTGGTGCATTCCCTTCACTGTCCCACTCCACCTACTGCTGGGCTCTCGGGGCTGCAGGGCCCACCCAGGGAGCCTGGGAGTCTGTGCCAGGGCCTTGCCTGCACATCTGCCCACGTCCGTTATCTCTGGGCTGTTTCCTGGGGGGGGGGTCGTGTGTGCTCCCCCGCCCCCATGCAGTCGGCACAGGCAGCACTTTACACAGCAGTCCTGACTGGCCCTGCAACAAGCTCTCCTGCCCCAGCCCCGGAAGTGACGTCTGGCTTGAGTGGGGATTCCCTGAAAACAGGATGGCTGCAGCTGTAAAAGAAGGTTAGATTCAACAAGGCGAGGCAAGAAGAAAGGGGGCGAAAGATTTATACGATCTGAAGGGAGTTTAACACACCTATAATATTCAAATAACAGAACTTAACAAAAAAAAAGGTATATAGATGAATGTCCATTTTGTATCTGTGTATTCAAAGTGGTTAGGATAGATATATAGTTACATTCTCTTAATGAATAGAGTGATTTGTTCTAATGG
>NW_004524689.1:3139604-3167645 GCF_000260255.1 Octodon degus
GCGACTGTAAACCCAGCCCAGCACAGCGCCGACATCACCTCGCCGCGTGGCCCCGCAGCACCGCCGGAGCTCCTCCTACGGCCGCGTCCTCCCCTGGATCTCACCTACAGCCCTCTCCTCATCCCCCCACCAGACCAGGAGTAGCAGGACAGGGATGGGGACAGTGACAATGAGGATAACAATAATCGGTCCATCAACAAAACTGGAGAAGGTCTAATGGGTAGCGGGCTCCTCTCAGGGCCTGCGAATGTTGCCGTGGGCAGGACGGACACTCTCTTTGTTCTCCGATAGGCTGTATTCTGGTGACAGGCATGATGACAAGGGCACTGTGACACCCCCCCCACACACACACGTGCACACACACACACACACACACACACGCCTAGAGCTTAGGCAGGCTTTAGAGATCCTATCTCATTTATCCCTCGAAGCCACCTTTCGAGGGTACTGTTGTTCTTCCACTTAACAAGCAAAGAAGCTGATACACAACCGGACTAGGAAACTGTCCTAAGTTCACACACCAGGGACTCCTGCAGCAGCAAGGCCTGGGACACGGGCTGATGGCCGCAGGCCCTGGCAGCTGGTGACTTCTGCTCTCCTCGTAGCCAGCGTGTGCCTTGGCTCTCTATCACTGTAACACACAACGGGGACAAGGAGTGCACCAGGAGGAAGGGCTCAGCCCGGCTCACGGCTTGAGAGGGCCCAGCGCATGGCCAGCTGGCCCTGTGGCCCTGTGTGATGCACGGGCACTCAGGTAGAAGGACATGGGGGGGGGACATTGACCTCACAAAGACCAAGAGCAGAGAGAGAGAGAGAGAGAGAGAGAGAGAGAGAGAGAGAGAGAGAGAGACAGGAAGAGGAGGAGGTGTCCCCTTCAAGGTCCCTCACCCCATGATCTCACCTCCTCCCACTAGACCCTCTTACATGTGTCACCACCTCCCAGTAGCACCAGCAGCTGGCAACCAAGGCCTCAAACATTAGAACTACGGCCACAAGGCCTTCCAAGAGAAATGTTCCGGACGCATGAAGGAAAGGATAGCCAGCAGCCCGCAGTCTGTCCGTTTGGCCCCTGCCCGGGGAGGGCGCCCTGCCCCAGGACAGGCCCAAGGCTGAGGCCAGGCTGCAGAACTGCAGAAAGCCGGGGCGCACCGTAGGCCTGGGATTCATGCTCCATAAGCATTTTACACGCTCTCTCTGAGGAGCTTCTACAGACATTTGGGTTGATAAACCTGAAAAATCTCTCGAAAGCATCTAATTAATGCGTTCTTCCCTAGTAGAATGCTTTGGTAATTGCTGTTCAAGCAACAGAGAAGTCGAGAATGCTTTTCTTGCAAATGCTGCCAGGACAGATAGAGATCCACATGGCTGCTTCTCCAGGTCCTGCTGGCTGGCTCGCTCTCTCTCTCTCTCTCTCTCTCTCTCTCTCTCTCTCTCTCTCTCTCTCTCCTGAAACCTATTGCCATCCATTAACATTCTTCTTGCTGTAAAAATAACGCATCTTATTCTAGAGCTCTCCATAGACAGGAAGCTGGGCATTGAATTACCAAGCCTGAGTAATTGCCCATAGCCATTGTGATGGGAAAATGGCAGAAATCGCAGTGAGTCACAGGGCGCTGGGAAGGCAACTGCTCGGGGGCGATAATTCTGTGAGGATAATTTCATTAATGGAAGTGGGAGCCGACGTCGGCACCAGCGAATACTGTACACACACGTATATAAATATCCGCGGACATACGCCTAGTGTTTAAAAACGGCCGCATGGAAATGGGTATGTACGCGTCTGCCTTTTTAATGAACGTCCAGCCGCTGAATGGTAAAGCGCCATTCAGAAATGATTTGTGATAATCACGCGGGAGAGAAATCCTTTAAGTGGAAGGAAATGGGAACAAGGATGTTTCAAGCGTGGATGTAAAAAGCTTCTATTTGATTCGGGGCCACAAAGGATTCAAAAGACATCAAAGCATTGCCAGAGTGAGTAGCTTCCACCAGAGGAAGACCTTCCCAGCTCTGGAAGCAAACCAGTGCAAAGCCTCGCGCCTGGGAAGGGGCGGCGAGGGACTGCTGATCAGCACAGGAGTCCCCAGCACAGCCTGTTGGGCCTCGGCGTCCGCCAGCAGGATCCTCAGCTCCTGGCCCCAGGAGGCTTGCATTCTGTGAGACGGAAGGCTGTGTGCTGGACAGAAGGAACTGCTCAGCGACACCAAAAGCGGCGCCTCCGGCCCAGAACTCGGTCTGGACAGTCTCCTCGCCTCTCCAGAGCTCAGCCCCGCGCTCCCCGGCGCTGTCTTCTGCTCGCAGTCAGCACAGACAGGAAGCACGGGGAGTGGCTGGGAAGGACCACGCCTCTTGCAGCGCTGAACCCCAGGATGAGAATCTGGCCAGTGTCTTTACTGGCCACCCAGGTGGACCTGAGGCTTGCCTGCGAGACAGCACCGGAGCCAGAAACGGACGGGCGTCTTGCAATGAAGGTGTACTTCCAATAGCACCAAATTAACATGGAGCCTTTTCTCAAAAATAGAGCTCAGTGGTGTTTAGTGCCACCACCACCGCTACCTTGCTCCCAGGCCTTCCCATCATGCCCTGCCATACCCACAGTTCTGGATGGGTGCGCTGCACCAGCTCAGCCATATGTGGTCCTTTTGTCCCACCTCTGCCCCCAGCCATCACGTTCACAAGATTCACCCTCATTGCAGCGTGGGCCAGCTAACTCTTCACTCTTCGTGGCTGAGTGACACTCCGTCATGGGGACAGGCCACACAGTGTTCATTCATTCACCCATTTTGGACCCCTGGTGGCTTCCACCATTTGCTTGACTTTCGTGAATAACTCCAAGGTGGAGATCTGTCTGCATGAACCTGGGTCCCTGCTCCAACCCTTGTAGGCCCAGGAGTGGAACTGCTGGGTCATGTGGTAATGCTGACTTTTTGAGGAACCTGGGCTTTGGACCTCTCCTTATCCCTTGGGGTCCTCGGCACTTGCTCAATTCCCTTCCCCCATCTTGGTTTTATGATATAATCTGAGCACTTCTCTCGCACAACACAGCCCCACGCTGGGCTAGGGAAAGCCCCATTGGCCACAGCTGCCCTCAGGTGTCCTGTGGGACACACAGTCATGGCCACTTTCCTGGGCAGCACCCACACAATGCCAAGGCCAACAGCAGGCAGAGGCTGCAGGATCACCACCTGGTACAGGGCAGAGAGCTGGCCTACATTGGGCCCAGCCAGATCCACTCAGCCTGCTGAGCCCAGGTGTCCCTGTCCACCCCTTCAGCACATAAGGACAGAGAGAAACCCCAGAGAATAAGAACTTTATTTGCCAACTGGACACTGGGGTCATAGAGAATGATGGCCACATGCCACAGTCTCCTAGGCCCCTCTGTGTCCTATCAGCTCCGGGGGAACACTGGCTGAACCTCAGCCAAGGTGGGCAGGAGACCATCAAACTCAGGTAGCCTTGAGTCCCGATGACCCAAACAGGCTCCTGTCCCTCAGTTGCACTATACACTGAGGTCCCCACAAAACACCGCAGATCCTGGGCCTTTCTCTCCAGGCTGTGGGCCAAAACCACGGGATACTTGAGTTGGCAGGACCTCACAACCTCTTTGATTGGAAGGATCTTTGGCTCCAGCTTGAGGCAAACAGGTATGCCGGCTCAGCTCGATTTCATCAGTGTGACTGACTTGTGAGGCCATCTGGGTGGCTGTGGAAGTGGGACTTTGGGTACTGCCTCCGTTCCCTGGCCTCTTGCTCCCTGGTGCTGTCCCCCTACTCTGCTTCCCAACCACCATGAACTAAGCATCCTTGCCCGCCACCCTTGTGCCATGGTGTCCTGTGTTGGAGCCGGCTGAGCTGGACAGAATCGTCTTGACCCTGAGCCACGGAGGCCCCTCCTCCTTTGAGTTGCAGGTGACTCATGCTGTGTCCCGGAGCAGGCTACTGCATCAGGTGATGAAGCTGCCCCACCCGCCAGTGCCTTGCCTGATGAGGGCGCCGAAGGGCCCTCACTCTCTCCACCCTGCACTCCCACTGAATGCCGCCACTGTGGTGCCTGCCCAGAGCCTCTCTGTGACTGTGGCCATCTCCACCGATCCTGCTCACCTTCTTGGGCCATGAGGTTCTTTCTCTTGCAGGTGCTGAGTGAGCCAGGCTCCTCCCATGGGCAGCAAGGGAAACCAAACTTCTAAGCAGGAATGACCGAGTGATAATAAAAATGGATTAACAGTTTGCAAATTATCCTCAAGAAAAATGTCTTCTTAAGAAAACAATTATGAGCACATGCTATTGGAAAAAACCCATGGCTGAGACGAAGAATGGGCCTATTTCGCTGATATTACAGCACTGTCCCATCCCAAACGAACACACTCTGTTCCCTGACAATGTGCTGGAGATACCGTTTATTAAGCCCATTATCCTGCACACTGCAGTCAGTCACATCTCCAGCACTGCTGCAGTTATGAAAGACAGTTACAGTCATTTGCAAGATAATTACCAATTCTAATCTCCAGCAGGAGCAAATGGTTTCATAAGGAACCAGGCTTGTGGTGTGCCACTGTGGACTGCTGCACAGGAGAGGGCAGACAGGGATTTTTGGCAGATGAGCAGGGGGGCTGTCCCCTCCCTGGGCTGGGTCTGGATGAGGGAGGGGGCAGCCTTGGCTCTGCACCCCTGTGCCCAGGACGGATCCCAGCATCGTTGTGGATGTCCCTGTCTGTGTGCTGTTCTCATTGACAGAGGAGGGAAGCTGGAGAGAAAGACAGATAGACAGACAGACAGACATAGAGAGAGACAGGCAGAGACAGAGACAGACAGGAGGAGGAGGGGGAGGAGAAAGAGGAAGAGGAGGAGGGGGAAGAGGAGGCAGGGTCTGAGCAGACAGGAGAGGGAAATTCTCATTCACACAAACCAGGAGAAGGAATGTAGAAGACACAGCCTCCCACCTGGCCTGGAAACAGAATTCGGGTAGCGAAGCAAGTGAGAAGCGGACAGCAGAGGGTGGGGTGTCTGCAGCCCACCCGTGCCCGGGACACGCAGGCTCGATCCTAGCACAGGGCACCGTGCCTCTCACCTTGGAGCAGCGGTGGTGCTCCATCGCTGGTTGGCAGACAAGGACGCATGCAGCATCAAGGTACTGCACACGGCCGCGGAAGAAGGATCAGGCAGAGCGGGTGGCGCAGCGTTGCCAACTGGGCGATGGCCGGTTCCGCTGGACTCCGGCCGCCCATCCGCTCTTCTTTCTCCTGAAATAGCTCCCAAAGGAAGCACCGACCTTGGCCACAGCGTCTAAAAGGATCGGGACGAGGACAATGAAAAGACTGGTCCCAGCCCCAGGAGAAGGCCAGAGGGGGTCCATGGGCAGGGGGACAGAGGGTGGCAGACTTGGCAACAGTGATTCTGATCTTGTGCTTTTGGTGGAGCGAGTGGGGGAGGTGAAAAGCGAAGCCGGCCTTGGCCCACAGCTGCTCTGCACCCGGGGCAGCCCCAGCCTTCCCAGCTCCAGCGCCGCCTGCTGGAGGTGCATAGATCTGCTGGGGCCACAGCGGAGCACAGGCCGCGGGACCCCTCTGTCCCCACGTGGCTCTTTGTTTCGGAACCTCTGAGTCTTCCTCTGTCTTCTCTCCCCTGCCCCTCCTAGGCACGCACTCTCCTGCTGGGTACCTCCTCAGCCTCTGTGAGGTTTTGCAGATCTGTGCCCGCTCCCCAAAACCTCACTCCCCTGCTGGAGTCCCTGTTGGCGGCTCCTTCCAGTCACATCGAATGGAATCTTCTTCTCCTTCTTGTCCTGCCCACCCCTCTGCCAGCTCTCTGAGGCCCCTACCCCAAAACCATCCTCATGCCTGCATCCCCTGCAGCTTTGACCTCCACTTTGCTTTCCATTCTAGTGGCTGCACTAGCTATCAAGCGCAGTGTAAAAAACAAGCCCAAACGAGCCCTCGTGTGCTTCCGGGAAGGCTCGCCCACAAGGCTGGCAGCGTGGACCTCTCCTCAGGACCTGTGCCCCCTGTCCAGGGTTCCACAACCTCCCAGTAGCACCAAGTTGAGGACCAACCTCTTGAGAGGCATTCAGTGTCCAAACAGCAGCACTGGGGTACCGGGCTTGGGATTGGGTGTGAGCAGACAGCACTGCGGGGGGTGGGGGTTCAGCTGCGCGGCTCGGGTTCCCGGGGCACCAGCACCTCCTGCGGCGCCTGACCTGGGTGCCTGCCGCTGCTCCTTTCTTCCATCAGCAAAGCAGGCACTCAGAGCTCCCTCACACAAGGCTGCCCGAGCGCTGCTGCCCCGGAGCGGAGGAGGCAGGACAGGACCCTGACAAGGCAGCACCCGGGCTCGTCTGCGGAGTGAGGCGCCACGCCCACCTCTGCACGGGCGTAGGCCGGCCCTCCGCCACGCTGCCTGCCGCCCCCTGGCTGCACTGTCAGGGCCCTTCTGCAGTTATTGTTGGCTTTTCAATTTTAATACAACCATGAGAGAGAATCAATGAAAGTGATATTATGAGCCAAATGTATTTCCCATCAGACAGTTACCGGGCAATTTTTCATTCAGATTTTTACAATTCAAAACAAAACTCAGAGATTATTTTTCCAGCGGCAGATCTTGAAGCTCCGATATCTCTCTGCTAGTAATGCAATTCCTGAAGCTGAGTTGAAGAGGGACTCGCGCAAAGTACACTTCTTGACATTAATATAACAACACGTCAAACCCAGGCAAGGGCTCAACGAGCCTCGTTCCTCTTTAATCTGCTTCCGTCCCTCCAAGGGCCTGTGGAGGGCTCCTAAGTAGGAAACCTTCTGCTTGGGACTGTACACAATTGACAGCGACACGTCCCGGGTCCCCTGAGTTCATTATCACGGACAGGGATAAGAAGCCTGTTGAAGACGGTGCCGGGTCCCGCAGGCTTCCCAGCTGGCGCAGCCTCTCTGACTGAGGAACCTGCGTGTGGAGATGAGCCGCGGGTGGCCCCCTCCGTCGGCCTTCACCGATGGCGTGCGTGCTGTCCTCCCGAGGACAGAGGTGGGACACTGTCAGTGGACACAAAGCCCACGGTGGGCCCGGCCACTCTGGGTATATCTGAGAACCTAGAGGAGCCCTGATATTATTGGATGCCTTTCTGTGCTGTGTGATCCTTCTTCCGGGGGCAGGGGCTTAGGTACCACCAGATTTGGGGACTCATGGCCCCCAAAGGTGGCTCACAACCCCCCAAAAACTGCAACCAGTCAGCCCAGGTGCACAGCTTCCCCTGAGCTGGCCCTGCCCTCTGACTGCCTGAGCCCACCTGGCTGCCCCAAGCTAGGGCTCAGCTAGGTCCTGGTGGCTCACACTCCTGGGCTGGAAAGAGGGCAGGTGCCTGGCGACCCAGGACAGGGTCAGCGGGCACTGCTGAGACACAACAACTTGGCTTCCTTGGAGGGCCTTCGCTCCGCCCCTTTCCTGGTTGATGGGGCTCCCCCGGGTCACCCAAGCACTACTGCAGCTCACTGCAGGGGCCAGTCCCAGCCAACCCATGGCCATCCAGCCATCAGCAGGGGCTCCTCCTTGGACCCACTGACCAGTGACAAAGGCAGAGCCCACTCACATCTGCCATATTCCACGCAGGCGCTCCTCAACTGTTAGCCCGTGTAAGGTGAAAATGTCCTAAATCAAAGTGCACTGCGCACACCTGACTCCTGGCATCCTGGTGGGGCAGCATGGCATGCTGGGGCATCTGCTATTCCCTGGTGATTGTGGCGCTTACCACTGCCAGGCATCTAACAGAGGAACCTACCACACACCACCATCCTGGGACAAGACCCATGGCAAGGCTGGCCTTCCCTGATCATGGAGCAGAAAATTCCTAGGTGGAGGCGTCACCGCCCCGCCCCACCGCAGCCTGGCATGATGCGGCTGGTGTTGGTGCGCAGTGAGAACTCACGCTGCTCTTCACATCGGCCCCAGGAGGCCAATCCTGTGTGTTCCTCCCATGAAAATATGAAGAAACTGAGGCACAGAAATGTTAAGAAACCTGCCCGAGGCTCCATGGCGGAGGCTCGACAGACTTGGCTCACAGCAGGATGGAAAGCCCAATCAAACTGGAATTACAGACAGATGATGGATGAGGTTTTGGTGTGACTATGTCCCAGATACTGCATGCGGTTCCCTGACAGCTTTGGTCAGCAACCTGAAGCCCAGCTCCTGTGGGCATCTGCACAGTACTGCAGCATGCAGCTTACGCCCAGGCTGAGCCTGCACCCCCATTCTCTCTGGAGACCAGAGGTCTGCAGGGGACCCTGCCCTGCCCTAGGGCATCAGATCTGGGGGCTTTAGGGTGGAACATGGGGCTGCATGGAAAGGAGTGAGCCTGAGCCCCCAGTGCTGGAGTGTCCTCTGCCTCCAGCTGAGCTGGGGGAGGCTGCACAGAGGGGCCACACATCTAGCTCCCAGGCCTCAGCTGGACAGGAAGGCGTGAACTACAAGGCAACCCTCTGCTTCCCTTGTGGAGGGAGCCACCTAAAGGGACATGTGTGCTGTGGGACTTCTTACCCCGATGCATAGCCCAGGGAGAGCACCCACTGAGGACAGGACGCTAGCTCCAGCACTGTGGGTTGGAGATGAGGAACAGAGGTCTCCTCCCACCTGTCATCTGCTCCAGCCTCCGCCCCGCCCCACCTGACCCCCGGCTCCTGTCCCCCAGCTGTTTGTTTGATCATCTTGTTCATTTTTATATAAGGCTTATTATGCTCCTCCGTGTTGAAAAAACAGAGTTAATAGCTGCAGTGATAAAAAATGACTTCCGCTTCCCAGCTCTTGGGGAAAGAAATTAGTCCGGTTCCATTTTCCTTTCTTGTTAAATTCTCAGCCTCTCTCTCTGCAGGCTAGCAGAGACGCAGAACGGCTAAGACCGTCCAATTAATCAAAGAACTATAACGGTCGCTGGGACATTCCAGCATCCTGGGGTGCCAGTGACCGGGTCATTTAAGAGAGAAGGTTTAAAGAACTGACTGCTCCTGAGAACATTCTGGCCCTGAGGAGCCGGAGATGCCGAGGGAGCTTCAGCCAGGAGTTAGGAGCCACTGTCAGAAGAGCTTCTGGAAGATTCTGCTGCTCCTCCCACCTGCTGTCTGCAGGCTTCATGCCATCTGCACTGTCTACTAGATGCTTCGAAGTGGTAAGACAGGCCAAAGCAGCAAGAAGGAGGAGGAGATGGACCCAGGGTCCCTACACCACATGGAGGATGACGGTCAGCCGAGTGCCTCCCCAGCAGATCCAAGGGTGGATATGTAACAGGCTTCCTCAATCCCAGCTCCAGCTCTCTGTCCCGGCCATCACTCCAGGAGCTCCGAGAGTTCCCCAGCCTCCCCTCAAACCCCCCGCCCCTGCTGCCTGTTGTGCAGAAAGCCTTGCAAGTCCAGCCACTCAAGTGGAAATCCCTGAAGACAGGAAACAGCCGGACTTCCTTTGTTTCTCTCCAGAAGGACTCAGCCCTGCCCATCCCACATCCTGTGCCCCAGGGAAGCTTCGGGAGGGCGGGGGCTGTGGGCACTAACAGTGGCTCTTCTTGGGGTCACCACAGTCTCCCCTGTGTGGACCTCCGCCCACTGCACAGTAGGACTCCAGGAAAGGAGCACGCAAAGGATGGGCAGTGGGCATTGTGGCTGCTGAGAGAGCCTTTCCAGGTGGCAGGACCATGGGGACCACTGACAAGGCCCCGGCATCCAGCAGGCCCAGGCCCAGGCCCCAGTTCTTCCTCCCTGGCCAGCATCACTGAGGGGACTTGATGGGCAGATGGGCGTCAACCCCGGGCCAGCTTAGAGGACACCCAGGGAGCATCTCATGGTGAGCACATTGAGCCAGGGAAGAGGAGGAGGAGGAGGAGGAGGAGGAGGAAGAGGAGGAGGAGGAGGAGGAGGAGGAGGAAGAGGAGGAGGAAGGAAAAGAGAAGAGGAGAGAGGGGCCAAGGAGGCTGGGAGCCCCGAGGCCAAGGATGCAGCGTCCTAGCCTGGGTGCGCAGAATCCACTTCCTGGCACCACATGAGTGACCTGGCAGAGGTGACCTGGGAGAAGGCCACAGTCTCCTGGCTTTGCAGAGAGGGAGAGGAGCCATGGGCCCCAGAAGTCGGGAGCCTTTTCTCCCAGGGCAAAAGCAAGACTCAGAGCCTCTCAAGGGCCTCAGGAAAGAACTGACCCCTCTACCTGCTGGTGAGGTCCACTAAGCCCTGGGCAGGACGTCTGCCTCCAACTGCAGGGTGCCAATGTCGAGTTAGGATGCTAAGTTCGAGACAGTGGTACTCCAGCAGTAGAAACCTCCAGGTCCAGACAGTCTATTACTGGGCAGAACTTGTTCAAATGAGCGTGCACTGGAGCACAGAGCCGCTCGACCCCAACTGCAACCCGAAATCTCAGCACAATCAGCTGAAGTGGAGCCTGTGATCGAGGTTCTAACCCCAGCCCTGCCACCTTTGGGGGTCCTGGGCAGACTTCCTCCCCCTCGGAATCCTCACTTCGGCAGGCACAGGAGCCTGACAGCACACAGCAGAGCGGCCAGGACACATTTGGGTCCTGGGCATGATGGTTAGCACAGGGTCAACCCGACCAGGCCACAGGGGCTGACTTGGGAGCCTGCGCTACTCGGGGTGTTTCTGCAGGGGCGCCTCTGGATGAGGTCAGCATCTGAATCAGCACAGCACACAGTCCTCTGTGGTGGGGTGGTCCTCCCCTGGTCTGTCCAAGGTCTGTCCAAGGCCTGCATAGGACAAAAAGGATGACCTCCTCCAAGAGGGCAGCAGCTCCTCCTGGGCCAGTGGCTCATCTGTCTTTGAACTTGACCCCAAGCCAGCTCTTCCTGGTCCCCAGGCTGCTGGCCTTGCCATTGTAACCACACCACCCTCTCCTGGGCTCCAGCTTGGCCCCTGTTGGTCCCGGGACCTCCCAGCCCGTGCTGTCCAGGAGCTGACTCCCTGTGCTGACCGCTGTTCTGTCACCCGCTTCCTGCAGCACAGTGGGCATCGCGTGCGTCCCGTGCCAAGTGCACAGACTCTGCCGGGCAGCCGTGCTGTGCAGGTCGCCCTCGTGCCCAGGATCCCGTTCCAGCCACCTGACCAGATCAGATCACCCGTCCTGCAGGGCAGCCCCAAGGCCAGCAGCCCAGCAGGACACTGGCACGCGGCCCGGGGCTGCCCAGTGCAGCGGCTACTGTGCTCCTTGGAGAAGAAGCGATGGAGTCACGCCGTCCAGGCTGCGGGGCCCTGGGCTGGGCCGAGCCCTCAGCAGGCCTGCTGTGCACCCCTGAGGGCCGTGTGCAGGGAGGTCCAGGCCGACACTCTCCTCTCTCCAACGTCTCTGCTCCCCTGGGTCTCCTCACATCAGTATCCCCTCTGGGCTCCCAGAGACACTGCAATTGCTTCCTCATCCACTCTGCTGACAAGGCCGCCGGGGTTTGTTGCTGGCGTTTCCCTCCCAGAGCCAAGGCAGCCTCCCTGCCCTACCAGCCTCTGCCTAGGCTGCTGCCTCCCTCCGGAACTTGCGCTCCTCCCAACCTCCCCAGGACCTCTCCACTCTCTCCTTTCGGCGGCCATTTGGAGGTTGCCAAGCCATTCATTTAGGGGATCATTAAAAGGAAAGAAAAGGTAAGCAAGAAAAAGAATTGTAAGCAGTTACTTGCTGCCCACAGCCACAGGGGTGCACGGAGAGCCGCTCTGTAGAAGTCCACTAATATCTGGCACACAGAGCAGTCCTCTGCCACCTGCCTGCTTGCTGCCTATGACGCTGTCAGGGACCCCGATGCCTCCTGCTTCCCCCAGTGCAGGAAGGGAAGGCGAGTTGGTGCCACGGGGCAGCTCAGAACTTCCCACGGAGCAGCCTCAGCTGGCCACACCCGGGCATCTAGTCCCTTCCTCCCTCATCGCTATTCTTTATCAGCCCGCATTTGCACAGCAGGAGGCTCCCTTTCCCCAAGGGGGGTGCATGTCCAGAGCTCATCTTGCCTCTTTGCAGCTCCCTTCCCCTTCACTTGGGGGCCCCTCCCTCCGATGCTGGTTCGCTTCCCATGTGCAAAGGATCCATGGCTCTATTTCCTGTTACCTTTCACTGTGCTCTTTATTTATATCTGGGTTTTTCATGCCTACAAGAGAAGTTGTGTTTGAGTGGTGTTTAAGCCCATGTGTCAGATTTGTTTCACTTCTCTGCTAGGCAGGAGGCCCTGTTGTTGGGCAGTTTCCAAGGCCGCCTTCCCCAGAACGCCTGCTTGGGCTGCTGGACACCCCTGGAGGCTGGCCCGGTGCGCCTGGGCACATCCTGCTCACCGCAGCCAGGCGTCTCGGATCCGGCCCACGGGCTGCCGCCTCTTCATGGCCCAGGGACCTTGGGCACTTTCCTCCTGAGCCAGAGCTGTTCATGTGCAGAAACTCACTGAAGCTTCCTCTGTCCAAGCCTTCAAAGTGACCCCGACGTCAAGCCTGCAGGAAGGCTGCACGGACAGGACAAGGACCTCATAGCAGCCCGGCAGAGGTTTGCTCAGTGGCCCGCCCTCCTCCAGGCCCTAAAGATAAAGACACCCTCCTGGGAGCCCTAGCTCAAGGATCAAGATGAGAAAATCCAAGCTGAAACAGCACAGAGAGCCAGCGCACAGCGACAGCCTCAGCCCCTCGCCCTCACATTGCCACGCAAGCCCCAGCTCTGACCCCGGGTCCTGTCCCCTCGCTGCTTTGGAGCAACTCATCGCCCCCACAGGGTCCCGTATGGGGTGCATTCTATTCAATGCTGGACCAAGCTTGGATCTCCCACTTAGGCCTCTGTCCCTAGCTCTCTGTACCATAATCCTACTCATTTCGCTTTCATATTTTTTTTTTTTTTTTTTTTGTATTTTAGGGAAGGGTCTACAGGGTGTTCAGGGTCTCACTACTAGGTCAGACCCTCAGGTGATCCTAGTGATCCGCCTGTTCACAGCCTCCCAAGAGCAGCAATTATAGGCGTGTGCCACCACACCCAGTCTCAATTGTGTCTCAGCGCGCCCCGGGGGCAGGCAGGCTGGCCCAGCAGGCCTGGGGATTGAACCTCCTGCCCCTGCGCCTGCTTGCAGGTGCTTTAATCAGCTGAGCTATTTGGCCAGCTCTTTCTTTCATAATTAATAAATAATTTGTGCAGAAATACTCCTATGGATACCCTATTCACTGTTGTTGTGGTGAGTTGTTTAAGAGAATAGACTGAATACAGGACACGTCATTTTTAGGATTATTTTATGATATCCATCCAAAATATCAAATGCAGATGAGTGTAAGAGATCTGTCTACATGTTAGAGACCCCGAGAATCCAGCCGAGAGCCTGGATCCCGCAGTAGCATTCCACAGGAGTCCAGCCGGAGGCCTAGGGCCCAGGGCAAGGCTCAGGCAAGTCTGTGTCAAGGACCTGTGCTGGGCCAAAGGCCGGCGGAGGGGACTGGAAAGGGCGCCAAAGGGCAGAAGGATCTGTGCCGGCAGCTGAGGGGTCTGCAGGGGAGCCAGGAGGCGGTGCTCAGGAGAAAGATCAGAGCCTCGCAAGGGGACCAGCGGCCCTCCTCAGCGACAGTGAGGACCCGAGCTCCTCCTCTGACGAGCTTGTGTCAGGGAAACCAGCTGCAGCAAGCCTCTCGGGAGCACCGGCAGCAGGCAGTCTTCCCTTCGTGGTCCCTTTCCACGCCATTCTGGCAGCAGTCCCCAGGTGGATTCCGGGCCCAGAACCCTGCTGACCTAGGTCGGCTGGGCGGCACGAGGTGCCGTTACTTAATCCACCACAAATGTCAAACTCTCAGCGGCAGCCCCTGCTCCTGACTCCCTGAACCTTTCCTCTCATCTAGGTGGGACCCCAGGGCTGGAGGAGCTTTGTCTCCTCCCCAGTTTGTTCATTCATTCGTTTCCTTATTTATTTCAATAGACATGAGCTGATTTTATTTTATTCATTGGCTTATAATCCGTTAGTGCTGTTGCCTAGAGAGATTCACAGATTGTCCCAGGTTTGGTTTGGCTAGGGCAGCACATATGCAGTCACCCCACAACACACGCGCACACACACGCACACGCAAACGAGCACGCATGCACGCACGCACACACCAGTCTCCTGCCTTGTGCACAGCCCATAATTCCCTGGGCACTGCTTTGCCCTGGATTGTCCCCATGTTTTTCCTGTGTCGGTCTAGAAATCCCTGCACGCACCCCGGGAGAAGCAGGAGGTGACCCTAGAGAGGACGGAGGTGTCAACTGTCCTTACATGCCCTGCACCCTGCTCCTGGTAGCAGCAGGCCTGCCCCATGACCCCCTCTGGAATACGTCCTGCTTTGAGTGTGGCTAAGGGAAGGCACACGAGCCCGGAACTCCTTCCAGCGCTGACATCAGAAAGTGGCCCGGAGTGGCTGTCCCGTCCCCGGAAGCCCTCAAGGACACACAGCTCCGTGCAGAGCCCCAGGGCCCACCTGGGTCTGGAGAGGCAGCAGCCCCGTTGGCTCCTCAGCCGCCCTCAGACGGCCTTCGGGACACCCTGCAGTCTGTTCTGAGGACACAGCGTCTGGAGGAACACAAAGACACGGCAGGAGCTCTTCTTGGCTTCCTCCTCCTCATCTCCAAGACGGAGAAGGTCTGAACCTGCGGGTACCGAAGGTTGTGGGGAGAGACACCGAGGAGCCCGTGGTTGCTCTTTCTGCCAGTTTCCCAACAGCCGTCCCCGGGCCGAGGGTCTCCGTGCAGAACTCGGGGCCATGTGGAACTGGAAACAATTAGTTACATAATGCAATATTAAGGCTATAAATCTCCGCAGTAGCAGAGCCCATAAACCCGGGTTTTATTACCCACTTACTGCGCAGACCCTGGCTGTGCCTTCATCGTAGCACAATTATCCCACAATTACTGTTATATTGTTAAGTAAATAGCGTGCCAAAAGCGGCAATTCGAGGGCTCATAAATACATAAACAAACACCGGCGCAAGCCCCGGAGCTAAGGGAGGAGGCGCAAAGGGTGCAGGTGCTGGAGCAGGGCGCTGGGATCTGTCATGCTGCTGTCTGTCCTGCAGATGGGTCCCCAGTAGCTGCCCCCTCATCCCGGCAGGGCCCAGAAAGCAGTCGGCAGCAGGACAAAGCGTCAGATACAGACTGCTCTGCAGCCAGGAATGCATGTAGTGGCACAAGGTCCCCGGCAGAGAGGCAAGGGTCAGCCCCTGTGCCGTGGCCCTTTGCACAAGCCAGGGAGCTCGCATACGAGTCACAGGGGACCAAGCAAATTCTGCTGGCTCTCAAACACAAAACAAGAGAAGAATGCGGACAGTATCTTCATTTACAACAAATCAAAAGTGGACACAGCCCCAAATTCCACCCACAGGAGAGTGGGCGTAGGTACTGGGCCTATTCGTACCATGGAGAACTCCTGGGCTGCAGAAGGGAGGGACTTGACACTGTTGCTACGCCAACAACAGACTAGGTCTCAAGGCGTGAGGATGGGCAGCCAGGATCAAGGACCCTGAGGCACAGGCCGGATGGTTCTGGTCCCAGAAGCTCAGGAACATTTGAAATAACTCTCTGACCTTAAAATTATTATTTGAATCTGAAATGCCCCCCAAGGGTCATGCGCCTGCAGCGTAGAAGTTTGCATGGGATGGGCTTTCAGGAGGTGATTGGATCCTCAGGACTTTGACCTCATCAGGGGATTCATGAATGGATTGATGATTTGATGTGTTATTGGGAGACAGTGGAAATGCACGCAATCTAGTAGAATATGGGATCCAGTAGAATACGGGATCCAGTTGAAGGGAGTAGATTGGAGTGTGTGGCTTTGGGGCCAGCACCCTGTCCCCAGCCCCTTGCTTTTGGGTCCTGGCCACCATGAGGTGGGCATCTTTCCTCTCCCAACTCCAGCCTTTGTGACATCGTTGCCTCAACACAGACCAGCAGCAATGGAGCTGGCAGACCATGGGCTGAGCCCTCTGACGCCCTGAGCTGAAATAACCCTTTTCTCCACTGAGTTGATGCTCGCAGGCATTTTGTCACAGAGGAGGGAAGCTGCCAGGCAACCCCACTGTATGCCTCGGGCCGGACAGGAAGGGGTGGGAGGTGACGTGTGAGGCGCTGGCCGTGCTTTCTGTCTTGCTAGGAGCTTCCATGGGCTTTTGTCAAAACTCATCAAAAGGAGACTCCTGGGTCTGTTCCAAATGCAAGTCACAGAGCAGTGGGACAGAGCAGAGTGGCCCTGACTCTAGAACGCACCCCCTTGCGCAGCACTGTGTGGCCACTTGCAGCAAGTCTGAAATTGTGCCTGTACAACCGAGGCGGGTCCGTTTCCTCGGAGCCCTGAGCACAAGGGCTTCGCTCCTGCCTGGAGGGCGCCACCTGCGGCTTGGGCGAGCGGCAGCCCAGGTGTGAGCAGTGAGCGGGCCAACCGCAGGGGCAAAGCTGGGCACCCAGGCTCCAGTCCCTCACCACCTCCCCTTTTTAAAAAGTAAAGCATAATTAAAGGCAGGCAATGTAGACAAAAGGGCCCAGGTTGCAGACAGAATGGGGGTCACTGCTTACCTGACCCTGGGAGAGGGAGGCTCTCCTGGGCTCCGTAGGGGACCCAGTGAACACAGGGGCCGCGATGGTGGAAAAGTGTAGCGGTCAGGACTGCAGAAAGGGTGGTGTGGCCAGCCAGGGCTTCAAAGACGGAAGAAGAAGCCAGGCCAGGGCCACAGGCAGCCTGGAGCACATGGGGGAAAAGGAGACGGGTCCTGCCCTGGACCATCCGGAAGAAGCCAGCCCCGCAATGTCTGACTTCAACCCCACAGACCTTCTGCGGACTTCTGGCCTCCAACACCGTAAGATAATAGACTTGCAGTGCTTTAAACGACTAAGTCCTCAGTACTGGTTACAGCAGCAACTGACAGCCGAGTGCTGCATTCTCCACAGCCTCCTGGAGAACCAGCTCTGCCCTCCCCACAGCAAAGAGGCGCACAGTAAAGCTCCCCTCCATGTGGCGCTCTGGTCCCCACCCAGCCAAAGTGCCTGGCATCCCAGGCTGCACTGGGGGAACCCACCCCCAGCGGGCCAGGCCCGGCTTCCTGAAAAAGTGCAGGGGGCTTCAGAGAGGCGGGGCCCCGAGCCTCCCCCAGGACAGGCATCAGAGCAGCACCCTCACCCTGAAGGCTCCTCCCCTCCAAGCGCAAGCCCTCGCAGGCAGTCTGGGCCCAGCACCCCATCTCGTCTATCCACAATTAAGGAAGCACTTCCCAAGCACAGACTGCACTAAGAGGAATAACGCCACTTACAATAACATCTTCTAGCAGGCTACTTTGCAGTAAGCGTGTTTGTGCCACTGTCTGAATTGAACATATGCTTTTTAAAACTTCTATTTGCATTATCGTATTGAGTGATCATTCCCTGGAACATCATAAAACAAACATTAATTAGGCCTCTGATTGGAGCAGCTCCTCCAGTGTTCTCAGCCGTCCCCAGGCCCTTCCAGCCTGGGACTCACACTGTGAAGAGTGGGCGGCAGGCAGAGTCTGTGTGTCCAGTGCAGACCACGGTGCTCCTGGAGCCCACCATCAAGGAGAAGGGGTGGAGAACAAGGACACCAAGGGAAGATGGCAAACAGTCCAAGATACAAGCCCAGCCCACCTAAGGCCAAGACCAAACCCCGCCCCGTGGCCAGACTGGGGAGCACCTAGCCCTGTGACCACACCTGCCCATCAGATACGCACTTGCCAGCCCAGCACACCCACAGCCCCCTACGGAGACCTACTCACTGTACCACAGCCATGGGATGGAGTTCAGCCCCCTCAGGCCAGGGACTGTGGTAAGGATGGCTAGGGAGTCCTTCTGCACTGTCCCCTCTTCTGTAAGAAGCACACGGGTTGGGCAGCCAGCTGGGCTACTTTGCCCCGTGGTTTCCGAAGTCCTGTCCTGTGGCTGATTCTCCCAGAAAGCATTAGCTAATGACAGTGCATGGGGGGCTGCAGCTGCACCTTGGGCTCCTCTGCACTCCCTGCACCGGAGTTGCTTGTTTGTACTGAAGAATTTGGCCAGTGCCCTACCAGTCCGATCTGGGGCCCCCACGCCCAGCAGCAGGGACAGGAGGAGGTCATGGGTGTTCCCGACCTCCTTGAAGTCAAATGGGGCCATGTGGGGGCAGCAGGAAGTCAGATGGGGCAGTGTGGGGGCAGCAAGAAGTCAGAAGGGGCCATGTGGGGGCAGCAGGAGGTCAGATGGGGCCGTGTGGGGGCAGCAGGAAGTCAGATGGGGCCGTGTGGGGGCAGCACAGGACATAGCTCTAAAGAGAAGCCTCCGAGTGCCAGGAGAGGTCAATGACACCTCTAGAGCAGGACTCGGGGCTCGGAACTCTTGTCCCCATTGCCAGGATGGTCACGGGTACCCAGGAGCCCGATGCCAGTGCTACGTGGACATCTCAGGTGCATCTCGCAATGCCCCACACACCCCTCTGGCCTGCCCGGGTGCACACACCGTCCCTGCTCTCTGAGCCACACAGCCCTGCATAAGCGGAGCCCTCTACACTGGGGGATGCTGTTCAGGGGACGTGAGCTGTTCTGTGTGTGCGCTTGGGGAGCTGCCTCTGCTTCCCACCCAGTGTCTGCTGCCGGCTTCCCTAGGAGTTCTCAGGTAATGGGAAAGGCAGCATGTCAGTGCTCTGCATAAAACACAGCCCCCCATCATCCTGAATGAGGGGGGCCTCCTGTCCGGGCGGCCCAGGACCAACAGTTTCCCTGGACTGTGGGGCTGTCCATGCTGAAGCTTGGATGAGCCTCAGCAAGCGGGGCCTCAGGGAAGATTGGTCACCTAAGGTTGCATCCAAAGGTCACGAGCCTTGTGCAGATAGGTGACACGAGCCACAGCTTTCTGTCCCATGCTCCTGGAGACAGAACTACAGCACGGTTCATCAAGCCCTGTGCCGCACGAAGGTCCAGAGACCCCAGGACAGTGGCTGAAGGCAGTGGGGTGAGTCTGCAGGGTGGGTGGCTGCCTGCAGACCTGGGGGCCCAGAGGAAGTGGCAAATCCCCCCACCTCCAGGAAGCCCGCAGACCCGGGGTTCACCTCAGCTGTGTGGCTCTCCTAGACTCCACTGGGAGGAGCGCAGATCTGACTTGCACGCCGCCGCCTCCTCCTCTACACCAGCCCTGCGCGGTCCTCCAGGCTTAGAGAAGAGCTAATAATAACCACACTCTGGTTTGCCCACCGCCTTCCCCCAAGGGTGTGAGGGTGGCAAACAGCCCACCCCTCGGCACCCACCTGCAGCTCGCCGCGCCCTGCCCACTGAGTTATTTTCATTGCATTATATGTATTTTAAAAAGAGAGAAGCTATTGCCAGAAGGGTAATTGTCCTTGCACACAACCCTGCCTTGGATGGAGCCCGCAGCCCTCACTTCATTAAGCGCAAAGCCTCTACCTTAGAAATCAATTGCAGCCTAAATCACACAGCCAAAAATCAATCCCACCTCGAGCTCCCAGCCTCTGTCTGCACAGGCACAGGCGAGGGAGGCTGGGTGCTGGCCGCAGAGAGGCTGAGCCCACACCCCAGGCACACACAAGGCGGCCATGGCCAGGGGCTGGAGGGACCACCCTGGGGTTTCTAAAACTCTAGTCAGCAGAAGTCACAGGAAGAGAAAGGCAAAGCACAGAGTGATTTCTACTCACTGGTGTTAATTAAGCAGCTACTGTGTCCCAGGCCCAGAATGGCTCAGGGACTCGGAAAAGACCACCCGGCGTCTGCTGCCAGCTTCCCTAGGAGCTCTCAGGTAATGGGAAAGGCAGCTGGTCAGTGCTGATGTGTAGGATGGCAAAACGCAGAGGGATGGAGGGAAGGGGCAACTTGCATTGGGTCCTGAGGGTAGATCAGGAGATTTCAAGGGATTTTTTTTCCTAATAGCATTGGAAGGCAGAGTGGCAAGGAGGAGGACCTTTCCATAATGCTTAACAGCTTAGATTCCCTGCAGTTGACACAGAAAACGCCCTGGCCAGTCGCTAGCTTTGGACAGTTCTTGGGCTGTCAGTCCACTTTCTGACCTTTGTAGGATGTGGGTTTGCTACAGAGCTCCTAGGTAGGCAGTGAGCGGGGCACGGAACTTCACAGCGCATGCACCAGGGTGACTTCATTCGAGCCCTGCAGAGTGCCAGCTCAGGAATGTGAAGGGAAGCATGGGAAACAGCTGGAGTCGGGAGAGGACCAAGAGGGTGGGGCTCTAACCAACAGCAGCACAGGCACAGAGCAAAGGACCCCGCCTAGCTTGAGCCAGACTTGAAGGAAGTTAGCGGTGCTGAGTAACTGCATGAGGCTCGGTTCTGCCTTGAAAGCCTGCACTGCACGGGTTATTTCAAATGCATGGAGCTCCGCTTGAGAGAACCAATGAATAAGGCAATTCCCACTCAGCCATAGAAGACTGGGGACAGGGAGCTCCCCAAGGGCCCTCTGGGGCCCCTCCCAGGGGGGAGCTTTCCCTCTTCCTGTGCCTACAGTGAGGCGGGCCTACCTTCCTCCTCTTGCCGGTGACCTCGCTCTCCAGCTGCACAAGACGCCTGGCTGGGACAGGGTGGTGTTGCTGTCTCCCCTGGGGGAAGGGAACAAGTCTCACGTGTTACCTGTTCAGTAACTGCTGACTAGCCTGGACTCCCAAGCTTCACACTTGCTGAGCAGCTGAGAGCTGCAAGGTAACGTGGACAGCAGGTGACCAGACATGAGAGTGAGGAAACAGGAGGGGGCAGAGAGCACCAGGCAGGGTCTCCCTAGGAAGGTCACTGACCTGCGTGTTGCAAGGTCTCATGTGGGGACCTCTCTGGTGTGCAGTGGGGACGTAGCTCCCAAGTGCTGAGTGGAGCCATGAGCACAGCTGTTGCATGCTCACACGCCTGTGCCTTCCGCTGAGAGGCCAACTTCCCGCATCAGCCCACAGCAGCGGGACAAGATGAGCAGAGAGCAGCTCCCAGCTGGGGGCTGTGTGCAGGAGATGCCACCCGTCTGTCTGTGTGGCATCCCGGCAAGGACAGCCCTGCCTGTCTGATCACATCCCTGGTCCCTCCCCAGGCTCTGGGAGTCCCTGCAGGCTGGGCATAGCAGGCACAGCTGCCCCCGGTGAGGAGCCTTAGGCAGGCAGAGTGACTCAGACATGGCCTCATCATTCCCTGAGCTCTGTGCCTGGGTGACCTCAGGGTGGGGGCCACACTCCCAGCCAAAGTTCCCCTGCTCCAAGCACAGGAGCTCCCTTAGCTCCTCTCTTGGGAGCCCACATTTGGAGGACTCTCCTGGGATCCCCCACCACCACCTCCCCCAGCGAGGGGTGCTACTCAGGGGACCCTGGTGGCTCAGGAGACAGTGGGCTGACTCTGCACTTGGCACCCACTGCTGTGTAGTGCACTGTTGCTGCCACCGCCACCGTGCTGAGGCTGAGGACAGAGCAGGTCTGGAGGTCAAGGACCTACTGTGGCTCAGGAGGCTGAAGTCCCTTTGTCGGTCCATCTGTCCTCAGGACATGATCTCAGCCTCTGTCCTCACATTTCTGCTGGCTCTGACCTCCTGTGTCCCTCTCACAGCACCCTGGTGGCCCCTCTGGGATCCTCCCTGAATCTCCTGACCTTCGCCCCTGGAGGCTCATGTGAGCAGACCCCGGGCCCTGGGGTATGGGTGTCACAGCTGGGCTCCTGCACAGAAGACCAGTGGGAGCCGGCGACCCACCGGGCAGTGCCCTCCGTGGGGAGGGCCTGGGCTCTGGGGGGACTCCCACATCTACCGGGCAGGACTCAGGTACCTCCCTTGTGTATGAGGTCTGTGTGTCCTCTCTGCAGCTTCGCTCTTCGCCCATCTCTTACACAGCAATGGGGTGGCAAGGGCACGGCTGTGTCCCCACTCAGGTTCTGACACCTGTTCCCTTCCCAGGACCACATGAGCAGTTAAGGCGGAACTGGAACAGACGTGGCTGGCCACCAGAGCAGGGAATGGAGCAGGTGGCCGGGAGGCAGCAGTGCCCCCGCCCCTGGCATCCTACAGGGCTGCTCACAGGGATGTGCAGGGCCTTGACGCTAAGCACACTCGCCTGTGCCGGGTCTTGACCTTGGGAGGTCACTGTGGCTTCCAAGGCGTTAGTTGGGGCTCAGTGTCCTGTAGCAAGTGCAGCCCATGGCTGACTGGTGGGCTGGGCTGTTTTTGGCAGGGCCAACTAATAGTCTTCCAGTGAATAGGCTTAAGGGCATTGCCCGTAGAACCATTTTTTAATTTCACTTCATTTATTTATTCATATTTTGTTTTTAGCTGTATCTCTCCACCAGGCGACAGGCGAGGGAGCCAGGATTTAAAACTGCAGAAGCCAGCTGAGCTTGGTGAGCGCACATGCGTGTCACTCTGGGAGGCTGAGGAAGGGGGATTTCAAACGAGCTCATCCAGGACCTTTCAGTGACTTAGAGAGACCCCCGAAGGGCTGGGGCTGCGGCTCTGTGTGAAGGCCCTGGGCTCAGCCCCCAGTCTCTCAAGGACAAGAGAGGCCCCTGGAGTCTGCTCACACCAAGAACGGCAGGTGGTTGGGCTTCCAGGCTCAGGGTCAGGCCTGGCAAGCGGGGCCTGCTCACCTGGCAGGGTTCTCCACTTCCTCTCCCAGTGCTGTTCATTCATTTCCAGTTCCCTTCGAGGCCAAGAGAGAGCGCTGCCAAAGAGCCCGGAACTCGGGCTCCTCAGAGGTAGCCCCCAAATGGTTGGCCTCAGGCAAGTCGGATCCATTCGTTGCTTAAGCTCTTACCCTGGCTTTGACTTCTGAGGCTCAGGACAGAGTTGCACTGCAGGCACAAGGGCCAGGCAGATGCTGGGGAAGGAGGCCTGAAGCCCAGCTGCCCTCCTTCTGAGGTGCCCAGCTGTGGGAGGCTGAGGCAGGCAGATGGCACAGTCAAACCCAGCTGGGCCACTTTGCAACTTAGAGAGAACGTGTATCAAAATGATCAACCAAAGGCCGGGTTGTGACTCAGTGGGAAAGCCCCGGATTCAATCTGCAGGACAAGCAAAACATCTGTGCAGATCTGAAGGAAAGAGAAGAGTCGGACCCGGGTTGGACCTCCGTGGAGAGCAGCGCTGCCCCGCCCCTGAGCTCCGTGCGAGGAGGCAGGTGGGTGGCCGGCCTGTTCCACTGAAGAGTGTCAGCTCCAGAACCAGAACCAGGGCGGATAAGTCTCAGACCATGGAAGGAGGGGCAGGAGGCTCCCGGCACGGGCATGTGGGTGCTGCCAGTGACCAGATCTGAGAGCTCCAGGCCTGGGGAAACCTAGCAGGGGAGGAGGTGGCGGGAAAGGCCCAGCAGGGGTGCGTCAAGCCTTGGCACTGTCACCTGGTGCTGGGGTGCCTCAGACTGTGACTCAGTTTCCCATGATAAATATTGGGCTGGTGATTTTCCTGCAAGACAAGGCTCACTGAGGCTCAGAGAGGCCTGTTTGCAAAGACGGCATGTGGAGCCAGCAGAGTAGGTGACACACGTGACCAATGCACACCCGTGAGCACAGGGACAGACCGAAGGTGAGAAGCCCAGCTAGTCCCGGGTGGGAATCGCCCAGAGTCGGGGTGGACACCAGGAGCGCTGCTCTAACTCTGGCAAGGGAGAGATTTGTTTAAACAGTGGTTTCGGCTGACTCGGAGGGATTGATTCCCTACTTCTCACGCCAGGAAAGAACCCCAGGAAAATGTCGAGGAGCCTCCCAGTGCAGAGACGAAGGGAAGAGGCAGGAGGCTGCTGCCCGGCCAGTGCCCAACAGTGGCTCAGGGCACAGACCCGCCCGGGCACCCTGGAGTGTGGAGGTCCCAGAGTCAGGAGCTCGGTGCCACCCGCCCGAAGCGCCACTTCTGAGGCTACCTCTGTTCACACTGCTGCTTATTCAAAGCAAATAAAATGGAGAATTCAGACCCCGCCACAGCAGGGTAAAGTCGAGGACATGCAGCTAGATCGGAGCAGCAGGAGGCTCCAGGGGAGGACAAGGGCCCCCCACAGGAGGAGGAGCCCAAGGAAACAAGCCACGTGGAGGCGGAAGTCCGAGGGAGGAGGGCTGCTCTGCCTCTGCTTTGACTGCTCCGCTACGGCCCATCAGAAAATGAACACCCTAAGGTGTCCGCGTCTTGGTCCCAGAACCTGTGAACATGGGACCCTACATGACACAAGGGAACTTTGAGATGGGATCGAGTTAAGGGCACGGCGATGGGATCCCTGGCAATCCCAGTGAGCCCAGGGCATCCCAGGGCTCCTCTTGGCTGTCCCATCCCTGGGACATGGCATCTGACACCCGCAGTTCAAAGCAGAGAGGTTGAATCTGGCTCATAGTTTTGCTGGATTCAGTCCCTGGTCTGCGTTCTCCACAGCAGGAGTGTCATAGTGGAAGGACACGGAAAACAAAAGCCGCTTTGCTCACGGTGAGGCAGAGTCGAACTGCAGCTGAGAGGAAGGAGCCAGGGCCATATAGGATGCCCAGGAGCACACCTCCACGGCCGCCTAGGCATGCCCAGGAATGTGGGCTACCCATCCCCTGGGCAGACCCCCAGAAGTCAAGCTGGCATTCACCCTAATCACCACGGAGTTTGTCTGGGGATAGGGAAGAGGGAGGAGGGTCAGAGGTGACAGCCTCAGAAGTTAGAGTCATTAGAACTACGAACACAGTGGTGTGGAAGCTTCCAGAAAAGACACAGAAATGGTCCCTCCCCTCCAGCAGCCAGAGAGAACCAGCCCTCCCTGTGCCGGCAGACTTCCCACCCCCAGAGGTGCAGAGCGTGAACCTACGTTGTTTCCAGCACGACGTCTGCTAATGTGTTACACAGTGATGGGAAGGCCACGCTGCACCATTACACAACGGGCACGGAAGCCATCGCGCTGGTAGGAGAGACAAGAACACTTGAAGCTGGGGTGGTGCCCGCATTTGGGGGCTCACAGGACCCAGGCAGGGCTGAGACCAGGAGACGAAGGTGCAGCGGCAGCGCTGCTCAGGGGCCGGGAGGAGGCTGCACCTCCCCTGGGATCACAGTTCATGGCAGGGCTTTGCAGGGAGCCCAGCACCGAGGCTCCGCAGCACAAGCGCAGTGGGGAGGTTTTGCACGGGTGCAGTGGGAAGGCCTCACCTCCAGGACAGCTCGGACGCTGAGGACCGCCGGACTCAGCAGGGCGTGGCACTGCTCCTGCACCCCTGTCTCAAGGACAGCCTGCACCCGGAGCCCACTCCCTGGGGACTCAGCTTCCCCCCGGGCACCTGGATGGAGCTCTGACCTCTCCCATGGATGAAGCTGTTGGCCGGTCACAGCGAGCACCCTGGGCGGCTGATATTAGTGATGGGCTGCCTAGTGTGTCCCTGAAAGCCATCCACTTCCTGCGGGGGTGAGCAGAACCGGGACATCAGAAATCCTTCATGATTTCACATGTGACTGCCCTTGGGCCAGTGGTGCCGGGTGTAAAATATTTCAGGCAGAAGCCTGGGCTGCAGGCGCAGGGCCCTCCTGCTTCCATCTATCAATCCTCCCTGGGAAGGGAGAGGGGCCAGGAAGATTGATGGGATCCAGCAGCAGAGCGGCAGCACTCAGGCTGCCCTCAGATGCAGGTGCAGGGAGCCGCTCGCCATGGCCACTGACAGCAAGAGCCACCCGGGGGACGACCTGAGTCCTCCTGCCTTCCCAGGATGGTGCGTGAAGGGGCACCCAGCTTTCCCAGTGCCGTCTGTGTCATCTGCTGACCCGAGGATCATCGTTCACCCCCAGCCCTGCCAGCAGAGCATGGGCCTCTGAGCGTGGCCCCTGCCAGGACCCTCCAATGCGCCCATCAGCCTTAGTGTGGGGCCCTACTGTCCTGGGCCGCTTCCCTCCCCTGGCCTGCACTCCGTCTCCCCCCTCGGAGGGCTGTTTTCCAGCCCACAAAGCACAGCCCCAGCCGTCACCTGGCACCTTTAATCTTAAACCTTCATCACATGCACAACCGCTGCCCCTGTGTGCCCCGAGGGCTGGGTGCCGGGCAGGAGGGCATGTCGGGCCCCCAGGACAAGCGCCCTATGCGCTGCGGTCTCTCTCCAACACCCACGTCGCTACTGAGCCCAGAAGCTCAAAAATACGCCTGTGTTGGACACGGGATCCTCGAGGGGTGACTTAGGTGACAGTGGGTTCCCGAGAGCTGACTACTGTCTGATACCAGCAGGACAGGGCACAGAGGCAGAGCGCTCCGAGGGACAGGAAGCCCTGCTGCTCCAGCGAGGACGGCGACGTGACAGCAGTTGGTGAAGGGAACTGAACGTGACTAAGAGAAGCCCAGGAGCTGAGCCTCACACTACATCAGAAGTCCACAGCCTCGGACCCAAGAGGGACAAGTGGGCTGCTGCCCGGTGCAGATAGCAGGAGGCGTCACCACGCTGAGCAGTGGTGGCCATGCTGTCCAAACCTGTGGTTCCTCGGGGCTTGGGGACCACCATGGAATGGGGGCACACAGGGCGGAACGGGGCCTCTGAGTGTCCTCCCGGAACTCGTGACCGTGACCTGAGGTCGAAGGAAGCTCTTCGGTGCTGTAGTCAGGCTCAGCTTGGGTCACAGTGAATCCGGCTGGTGCAGCACACTGTCCTCACACACAGGAAGTGGTGACCCTGGGCCAGTGGGGCGGGGATGGAGGGAGGCAGCCAGAAGCCAGGCAAACAGGGGAGCCTCTGGGGAGCACAGCCAACACAGGTCCCCGGAGGCCCAGCTTCAGGACGATGTGCGGATCAGCCTTCCTCACTTTAGGGCTCACAGTCTGCAGCACCAGGAACAGCACCACTAGCGACCCAGCCAGAGGTGTATCCCATGGCCACACAGGAGAGCCACGGGTCAAAGGAAAAGTGACCAGGAGAGGGCTGGGGACAGCTTTCCCTGCAGGGACAGACAGAGGCGAGCGGGTTTTAAGGAGCATCATTGCCAAAATGTTCCACAAGCTCAGTCTGGCAAAGGCCTCTCTGCCCTCGGGGACCGCAGGGCCAGCGGTGCTAGGCGGAGCAAGGGTCCTGCTGTCTCGCAGGCTGGGGGCCCAAGGGACCCACACCATGCAGGTCCCTGTTCTCCAGCGCTCCGAGGTCCCCGGCAGCCCCTCATGGTTTCTAGATCACCCCAGAGCAGACATGGGATGGCAGTCATGTCTGGAAAGAGCACCTTAGCCAGCGGGGCTCCTGAGATGCCACCGAGGGGGACAGCCACCACCTCCTGAGCTTCAACCAGCCCCCAGGGTGCATGCCCAGCCCAGGGCCTCACGCGAGCTGCATGACTGCCTGAGTCTGCCGGCACAGCCTGTGTTTCTGTCACACGCTTCCAGGGCCCCTGTCTGCCCTTGGGGTCCCGCTGTGGGCAGGATTTTGTCTTTTCTTTGTAGTGTGGTTTTGGAGAGAAGGAGGATCCCCCTTGCCCTGATCGGATGTTGCAAGCTCCTCTCTGGCCCACTGCTCAGGGTCACCACAGGTATGTAAGGGGGAGGGGACCGTAGCCCACCTGTGTGAGGGTCCCTCCCTGTATCCACAGCGCGTGACCCGGGTCCACACTGCAGCCCTAACCTCCTGCCCTCGCTCTCCCCACAGGCACCAGGGCTTCCTTCTCCACTCGTGTCTGACTATGACTCCAGACCTGGAAGCTCTGGGCTGCACTTCGGTCGACAAACTTGGGGAAGAAGCCCTATTGTCCCTGCCTTAAACCCCTTTCTTTAGAAACTTGTTATTATAAATTCTTTCTGGTGCCTTTGAGATGTAAATCTTGTACACCTCAGAAATGCAAGCACCCCCGCATGTGGGGGCACCTTGTCAAGAAGTGCACTTGGAAGCTCAGTGGCCCATGACACCGAGCCCCCAGCCCTGACCCCGGGTCCAGAAACTGCAGCCTTTGCCGCCAAGGCTTAGGGGCTCCCACCTGCTCAGTGCCTCTGCCAGCTTCCTCTTGCCTTCTTTCCTATTAACGTCCTCCTCCCAGTAACACCTACTCCTGGTTGACAAGGTGACCCTCCCAACCCCTGCCCTGGCACCACCATGGAAAGTGGAACGGCTGAAAGGAACCAGTCACCCCACCCACGGAGGTGGGAGAAGGGCTCAGGGCTCCCATGGATCTGTGTCCCCCACCCCCCA
>NW_004524689.1:3167785-3169700 GCF_000260255.1 Octodon degus
CTTCCTCTGTGGGGTGAACACATCCCGTGCCACTTTACTTTATAACCCTTAGAGGCCCTGGCAGCGCTGTGCACCCCACCGTGGCCCTCACACGCAGGTGACATTAGGCTGCCACAGCCTGGGAGGGGTCAGCCCTGGCCCCTGTCACTGCCCCAGCTCAGTCCGCCTTCACTCACTATCCTGATGCTGGGCATAGGAGGACAAGTCAGGCTTCCAGGCGGGAGCTGTGTCCGGCCTGCTAGAGCCCGCACGGCCCCCCTGTCTGTGGTCCTAGGTACCTCTTCACACTGCTCCCACTTGGGACTAGAGCACAAAGTGTGGCCCAGCAGCACAGCCAATCAGCCGAGGGCTCTTTGGCTCAACTGGGATGGAAATTGTGAATGGGCAGAGGGCCACTCTGCTGGCAGGCTGGTGCCACCAGATGCCACCAGGCGGTGCTGGATGCCCACAGGTGGTACAGCCAACACCTGGGCTCTGGGTGGCACCTGGGCCAGACACAGGCAGCTGGCTCTAGCAGGTGCTCACCTCTGTGGCCCTCGTTGACTGCGGGTCTCTGGAGCTCGTCAGGGCTAACAGCTCTGAGTGCTTACTGTTTTTCTTAGGATTTGTCACCTTTCCTTTCCCTTGGGGTTCCTTTCAGCATTCCAGGGTGGAAAAAGATCCACTAAAGAGTGGCCATAGGAAGGACATGAATCCTTCCTTGGAAATGGCCCGGTGTCCCTGCTCCTTAGGGTAAGAATCCCAAGTAGATCTCAGGCCCTGGGGAGCCCACAGTGTAGGAGAAAAACATCACAAGCAGGCTTCCCGGAGGGCCGAGGCGAGCCTTTGTTCTAACAGGGCCAGCGCTGGAGCCCTGGGGGTCAGGGCACAGGAGGGGCCCCCAGGACTAAAATTGGCTGGGATAGGGCCCTGCTCACCTCGCAGCTGCGGGCTGGGCCAGCGCGGGGCAGGGCTGAAAGCTGCTATGAACGCCAGACTCCTCCCTTCCTGACCTTCAGTAGGGAAAGCCATCCTTCCAAGGAGGCAGTCCAGAGGCTTGGTGAAGCGTCCAGTGCCTGGCCAGCACCTACCTACTGGTTCTGGGAAGGGGTCAGGACAGCCACCCCTCCGGAGCTCTGTGGACCAACACTGTGGTCTGCTCTTCTCAGCAGGCCCCCAGCCCCCATCGCGCGGCCAGTGCCACTGATTGCCTATCCAGTATCCACAACACCCAGCTCTCACTACCAGGACCCAAAGTATCTGCAGGTGGCACCAGCTGCCTGGCAGAGCTGGCACACGGCAGCCTCCCAGCAGCTGGGGTGACTATGGGACCCGACAGGGGCCACAGGAAATAAAGACAGGGCATCCAGGAAGGATGGATACAAACGTCCTGTGACTGCCGTGATAAAGTGCCATTGCCTGGGTCCCTTAGAACAGCACACGCTTCCATGGTTATCACTCTGGAGCCCAGGGGCTCAAAATCAGTCTCACAGGCTCGGATCAAGCATCAGAGGGCCACGCCCCATCAAGCAGTGCCTGTCTCCCCTCCCACCTGGCACCTTTGGGCATAGGCTTCCTTGTGCTGTGTCTCCAGCCTGTGCTCGTCTTTAGGTCACTCCACCACCTGTGTCAGCCCTGCCTCTGCCTCTGCCTCCCTTGCACAAAGACAGCACTTAAGGCTTGCCCACAACCCAGATGAGTTCCCCTCCAGAGGTCCCTAACCCCAGAGGTCTCTAACTCCAGAGGTTCCTAACCCCAGAGGTCCCTAACCCCAGAGGTCCCTAACTCTAGAGGCACCTAACCCCAGAGGTTCCTAACCCAAGAAGTCCCTAACTCCAGAAGTCCCTAACCCAGAGGTCCCTAACCCAGAGGGCCCTAACTCCAGAGGTCCCTAACTCCAGAGGCCACTAACCCCAGAGGTCCCTAACTCCAGAGG
>NW_004524689.1:3170064-3187998 GCF_000260255.1 Octodon degus
CCTAACTCTAGAGGTCCCTAACTCCAGAGGTCCCTAAGTCCAGAGGTCCCTAACTCCGGAGGTCCCTAACTCCAGAGGTCCCTAGCTTTATTGCGAGATCCACATCAGATCAGTCATGGCAGCCCTGGCAGGAGCAGGGTCTGACCTCCTAGGTCCACTTCAGCCACTCGAGCTGCCTGTAAGGAGCAGAGGCAGCCCATAGACTTTAGCCCTCCACCTTCTCCTGTTCCCAGCCCAGACCACAGACACCATGCAGCAGCCACTGGAGTCACCTGGCTGAAAGGGACAAACATAGCCTCCAAGGTGCTGGGACAAGGAAGCCTCAGCCTCCACAGTGTCTCTGAGCCCCAGCACCCCTTCACAGCCTGCCTCTGGGCTTCCTGTTGCAGGAGAGACAGCAGCCCTGGACTTGCTTAGCCTAAGCTTCCTGCTGTGCTGTGCCTGCCAGCCGGACAGCAGCTGCCCTGCCCAAACCTGACCTCAGCCCTGGAGGGAGGGCGCCCAGCATGAATGGCAGTGCCCAGCACTCACTGAGCTGCAGGGCCAGCGCCCACCAAGGCAACATACGCTCCTAAAACAACACACTCTGTGCTCCCGCTGAGCTCTGACAGGGTGTGAACCTCCCAGCTCCCTGGGGGCTCTCCTGGCTGCCGGACCTCAGCAGTGTGCACCTCCAGTCCTGCTCGGGAAGGTCTGGGGGGCTCATGCACGTCAGCTGCCATCCTGAGGTATAACTCACTCACCTCTACATCTTGGGAAAATGGTCTGCTCTGGGCTGCTTGCCCTCAGGCTCTCTGATGAGCACCCCTGGAGCACACAGAACCTGAGCCCCACGCCCAGCTCGGCATCTGCTCCCTGAGCGCCTTCTGGGTGCTCTTTTCCGGCCAGGGCCCTCTTGCTTTCATCCCAGGGCTCTCCCTGCTTCTCCCGGGAGGCAGCAGACCTCCCTACAGGACAGAGGAGGGAGGACCTGGGACAAGGCTGCTCAGACACCTGGCTGGCTTTCTAATCAGCCCTCTTTCATTTTCTCCTTCCTGCAATGAGCTGACCCTGAGCCCAACGTATCATATGGCTTGTCCCCAGGAATGCTCCCCACCACCCGCAGGGAGTGGTCAGGATCTTTAGGTACACACACACGTACACACACACACACACACACACACACACACACACACTCAGGCCAAGATTGGGCTCGTGACCTGTCCCTGTCACCAGGGGGCAGGGGACTGCGCCAGGACAGAGCCAGGGCCTCCAGCATCAGCAGCCAGGGCTCCTTGTGCTGTTTGTGGCCTAACCCGGGGCAGCCTCAGGGGTGCTGGGAAGGAACGTGCTTGTTACACCCGTGCAGTGCATGTGAACTTAGGGGGGACAGGAGATGCATGGATATGAAACAGAAAAACTCCAGGAAGTCACGGAGCCCCCTGCCATCTAGAGATAGTCACCAAGATGCCAGTCACCAAGATGCCACACACGCGCACACACACACACACACACACACGCACTCACACGCACACACAGAGGCAGCGAGACAGCAGGGCCCAGACAGCTCAGGAATGCTTTTTCTTCAATAACACTTCATGTTTTTTCCACACCATTAAATACTCCCCAAAACATAGCTGTTGTGGGATTTTTTTTAATGTCTGGGTCACATTTAGTTTGTGGTTAGCACCATAGTCTATGTACATTTCTTCAGAAATAATTTCAACTTTTCCTTTCCTTTTCTTTTTACTTTTTCTTTTCTTTTTATTTCTTTTCTTTTCTTTTTTGCCATTGCAAACTGGACAGAATTTCCATGTTTAGACACAATCATGACTCCTACCGTAGAACAGAGTTCCAAAAGTGCAAGTGATGACTAACTGGGTTGGGGGAGTGTTTTCAAAGGGATCTGTGTCTGCCACACCAAACGGCTTTCCAGACAGAGCTTCTCAGTGGTGTCTGAGAAGCACCCAGTGGTGTCTGGAAATGCCTGCCTTTCCCTCTCCGATGACAGCAAAGATTTTTCTCTGAATCGCAGTCACCAATACGAAGCACGACATGTCAACGGGGAATTTGTTTTTACTTATCCCGCTCGGAGCCTGGCTCTTCCATCTGTCTGCCGTCTCTCGTCGGGTCTAGAACATTGTCAGCCATCAGGCTTCACTCGTCCCTCCGCCCGCCTCTCTGCCAGGACCCCCACTTCAAGACACTGACACTGCGCCTGCCTCTCGGCTTCTGGAGGCCTCCCTGAAATCGTGAATTCCCGCTGCCTGTCAACCTGTCCCTTTCGTTTTATTTAGCTTGGCTTTATTTTGTTTAATTTCTGTGACTCTGCCTCCTTCCCCTTCAGATCCACCTGCTGTATGTTCTTCAGGATGTCATGTTCTTGCTTTACGGTGTCTCTCCTTGCCTTTATCTCCAGAAATACTTTAAACACACTTATTTTCCCATTCCTTTGAAGTCGGCCTATTTTCTCTGCTTCGCGGCATGTAATTCATCCCTTTCATTTCCTCTGTGGCTTCTTCCGCTGGCCCCGCTCGGCTCCCACACAGTGAGGCCACCAAGCCAGCCCAGGCTGACCACCAGCACAGGGCCCAGGACACCCGCTGTCACTGTCCTCACTGCTTCTGGGACATGGGGACTGCTTTCTTGCTTTGAGTGTTGGCACATACGTGTGCATCATGTGCCTTGCGTGTGGGCCTGAGTATGCGTGTGCACCTTCACCTATGTGCATCTGTGCACACATGTATGCATACGTATGTGCGCACATTACCTCTCTGTGTGCCCATTTATGCACATGGGTGTGCACGTGTGTATGTGCGTGTGCATGTGTGTGTGCGTGTGCACTCATGAGTGTGGGAGGATAGCTCTCTGTGCTGCCACCTCCTGCCTTAACCTGCGCCTCTTTGCAGTCCGTGACCTCCAACAGCATGGCTGAGGGCCTACTAAGAAGCGCACAACAGCAGTGCAGCGGCTGTCGGAGGCCGCAGGAGCCTACATGGCCGCTCTCGCACCAACAGAACATGCCCGGAAGTGTTTAAGCCGCGGATCTAATTCACATTTGAGCTCCTGAACAAACCTTGTCATTGACTCCATTTCACAGATGAGCAAACTAAGGAAGAGGCAGGATCAGCGCTTGGCGCTGGCCGAGGTCGCGCGGTGGCTGGCACAGAGGCCCACTGCCGTCCTGTCCTCCTCTCCACCGAGCGTGCGCTGGAGACAGAGCCGGGTGCCCCCGCCCCCGACATGCCCGCTCCCAGCTCCGTGGCGCTGAGTCACCTGCAGGAGGCTGCGGGGCTGCCCCAGTGTGGAGAGGGTCCATGCCCTCTTTCTTCTTCTGGGGTCCAGGAGCAGACCCCCACCAGACGCCGGCTGGGTCTGTCAGCCTTGACCTTGGGCTTCTGGTCTCCAGGATGGTGAGACACGTGAGTGCGACGGTCCCCGTTGGTGGCTGGCGACTGCCCACACATGTGCCCAAGACAGGAGGAACCCAGCGTGGCCGCAGGGTAGGGTACTGAAGGAGCAGAGCAGGCACCACCCTGGAGCCCGGGCTCTCCAACACTGGCAGGGCTTTGGGGTCGGCGCCCTTCTTCCGTCTTCCTCGCTCACAGCTGCAGGCACCGCGGCCAACTGAGGTGGCCCCTGAGAGGGCGCCCTTCAGGCGGCGCCCAGGACCCGCCTCTTCCGACCACGCCCCCTCCTAGCAGCCAACCAGCCGGAAGCCCCACGATCCAATCGTCTTCCCAAAGCCCCATCGTTGCACACCAGGCCTTGGTAGACATCTGTCCGCAAACCATACCGCCCCTCATGGCCTCCGGGAGCTCCTTCGGTGGCCCCCACACTCCTGGCTTCCTGGATGTTCCCCCAACCCCCTTTAGCACTGGACTCCTGCTCTGGCCCAGTGCACGCAGCCGGACCCCCTCGTCTGGGCACCACCCAAGCCCGAGGTCCTAGCGGCACAGCAGGGAGCCCAAGCTCCCATGCGGCTGCGGTCCTTAGCAGGGCACAGACATGCAGGGAGACGGCACTGCCGAAGGGGGCAGAGTGCAGAGATGGGTCGCAAGCCGAGGACCTCCGAGGGTGGCCCTAGACCATCGGAAGGCGGGCGACAGGCGCCGAGCAGCTCCGGAGGGCACCGGCCGGCCTGCACCTTGGGTTTGGACTTTCGGCCTCCGGCACCTACAGGAGCACCGAGGGGCCACGGCCCTGGAAGCCAAGCAGACTTCCTCGGAAAGAAGAGATAAAGCTAAGCTCTTGGATATATTGCGGTTGAATTAGGTCGTGCAAGTGAACCATGAAAGACTGCGAAGTACATCACAGAAATCCAGGAGTGTGGGCTCAGATTGTCTTATATATGCCTCCACCTCAAAGACGGAATGATGAAAGCGTGGGGAGGAGGAGGGGAGGGACGGACGGAGGGAGGGAGAGAGAGACTAGGACGCTATCATTCAGGGGATCTGTGCTCAAGAAAGGAGCTTACTTTATTCCAAACAACTAACAAAATACCATGAATGTTGTGTGCTTTATCAGAAATGAAAACGCTATCATATGTTGCTTCTCCATGTAGCCGCCCCCCCACCCCCACCCCCACCCCCCACCCCACCCCCTCGCTGACCCACATACCCGTGTCTGCTGGGGTGTTTGTCGGCACCCACAATCTTGCCCTAGGGGGTGTCTGTTTTGTGAAAATTGTTGAGCGAACAGAGGAGCAGCAATCACCCCAAGAACTGGAATCCACTCATCCAGCCCCCCTGGGGGCCCTCTGTCTGGCCCTCAGGTCCCACACACCACCGATTCAGAGCCGCCCACCGTGATGCCGCCTGACAGTGGCCCTGGCTTCCTCCTCCGAGCCTGTCTGGCCGTGTGAGTCTGGCATGCACACGGCGCTATCCACAACAACCCATGGGCACTTGCTAGGACCCACCAGTCACCTGCGTGTTCACTGTCCTAGACACAAGGCTAGCAGACTGGGCTGGAGAAAAGGCATGACAGGGTGGGAGGTGGGATTTGGCTGGAGGGACGTCGCTCAGTGTCCTGTCCTCCTCCCTCCTCTTTGCAGGCTGCCCAAGGGACACCCACTCACCCGGTGACACACTGGCTCCCAGAGCTGTGTCTCTACAGCCCTCTGCAGAACGTCAGCAGGCAAGGCAACATCTCCCGCTGCAAGACCCTGTAGACTTTTCTCACCTCAGCCCCAGGTGTCCTCATCCCCCTGGGATTGTTCCTTTCCGACACTGACAGGCATCTTAACCCTTGCCTCAGGCTCTGCCTCCTGGTACAGACTGGCGAGAAGGGTTACGATCAGGGCGAGGGCTCACTCCCGGCACCAGCTCACCCTACGTAAGCTTGGCCAGCACTGCCCAGCACAGCAAGGCAAGGGCCTCCTTCATGGAGCAGGCATGTGGGACCCTGTCAGGGCTGGCCACTCTGAAAGACTCCCAGAGCCCTGAGACCTTTAGCAACGCAAAGATCTCGTGAGGTCCTGGTCTGTGGCTCTCATTCTACAGGAGAGCCCATTCTGCATACCCGGCTGGCCAAGCGTGTCCTGACTGGGGCCCCGGGGAGCCAGCTCCTCCTGTGTGACCCAGTGCTCTCTGGGCTCTCCCAACTCAGCCTCCCTCATAAAGGCAGTGAGATGCTGCCCAGCCTCGGTTTCCTTTCTTTGGCACAAAAGGGTAGGCTGTCTCCTCGTGGCCATGGCCTGGCCAGCGCAGTCCCTTGGGCTACGCCCCCTTGCCCTTCACCCCTGCTCTGTGCCCCAACCAGGTACCCCTGTCCTGCAGCTCTGGCTTCCAGTGTCTCCATGAGCTCCAGACCCCCGGCTCCAAGTGGGGACCCCGCCAGGACTCTGCTGTGTCCAAGTAGATAAGCCATCTGCCCCCAGGCTGATTTTTATCAAAGCCTGTCTGTCCTCCCAATTAGGGCTGAGCCATTTACACAGTGTGCAAGTGTTTGGATTTTAGCTGCAAACATCCATCCGTTTTAGAATAAATGATTAAGAGGCACTCACCAGGTTCCTCTGGTGACTGACGCCAGGGCTGGGAACAGATCACCCTGCTGGCTCTGGCTGGCCGGGCGGTGGCAAAGGGATGTGGAGGGAGAACCAGTGCCCAGGGGCTGCAGGTGAGACAGCAGGAGCTCACGGCCATGGGGCTGCAGTGGAGTCCTCCCCCTCAGGCGCTTACACAGGAGACCCTGCTGAGGAAGAGAAGCCCTCTCGCCCCTCCAGGGCCTGAGGACGACAAGAGGCTTTGCTTCAATTGCATAGAGAGTGTTTAATTTGAAACTCAAGGCAATAGCTAAGTGGGTATTGCAGCCCCAACACATAGCAGACTCGGTGGCCAACACCTGGATCATGATGGCTGGCAAGGCTGTGGTCCTTCTCTTCAAGGCAAGGGGACAAAAAGCACAAACAAGGAAAGCGAGAATGGCAAAGCAAGCCATGAACCTCAGCCCCACCACGCTGTTGCCAGTAGGCGTCGCTGTGGGCATGGAGCTGCTCCTGCTGCAGGACAGCCTGGGCCCCATCTGCGCCTGAGCTTCCACCTCTGCTCTGAGGCTCAGATCCATCGTCTCCACTCGGTGGAAGTCTCTGGTGGCTCCCGGCAGCCTCAGAACAGCGCCAGCTCCTGCATGCACTCCAGCCCTCTCCACCACTTCCAGCCTCAGACCCCCAGCAGCGCCCTCCCGTTGCTCAGCTACCCCTGCGGCCTGCAGTGCACCTTCCTCTGGCAGCATCCTACAGCACTCCCCTCCTGCCCTGCAGGCCTGCGCCTCTGTCATCCTGGGCGCTCAGCAGCTGCTGCTCTGCTCCGAGTGCAGTCCCTGGAGAACTACAGCCTCCTCTACAGGCATCGTGTGTGCCATCTCAGGGGTTTGGGGAGGAAGGAGCTGAGTAGTGGCCCATGCATGCCACAGAGGGAAGGGGACAGGCACTGGCAGCAAAGAGAATGCCTGGGAAGCTGTCACCCAGCACTGGCCCTGGCACGAGGACTAGGACAGACACAGGGCTCCTCAGTGCGGGCAGAGCTCAGGTAGAGGAGGCCCAAGGCACACGTTGCCTCATGTCGGGAGCCACGTTGCCACCTCAGGTCTACCCACTGCTCACTTGTGTTCCACACCACACAGCCAGCTGCCCCCAGAAGCCCACCAGGTGGAGCCCACCTGGGTCTCTGCAGTCCGGTCTTGGGGACACGCTCTCCATAACAAGATCACACAGCTGAGAACTGAGTGAACAATGACATAGCAGCAGTAAGAACAATGACCATGACTTTGTTAGCATGGCCTGCCTCCTGGAACTGCTTAAAGCCCTTCCATGTGCCCCTCGGTGACTGCCTGGGCCTGTGGTACCTCACACTCTCGTCCTGGTCCAGGTTCCGCATCAGCCCATCCCTGGGCTCCCACGTGGTCTCTGACTCAGGAAGCATCGCAGGAACGAAGCTCAGAGCCTCCTGCTCAAGTCGTGGAAGAGCTGGGTTCAAGCCCAGGATGGCTGGCCGCCAGGCAGGCACCCAAGGCTGGCTCAGCCCGGGACCTGTGTCACTGTGGGCAACGTCATGAGACACTGGTGTTATGGGCTGCTCTTCCTGTGCTGTGGCCTCGGGTGGGTCAGTGCTGGGCTCCTCGTGTCCTTGTGACACCAGCAGTGACGACCAAGGCGTCCCCTATCGACAACCTTCGTCACTCTGCACTGCATCCTGCAGCTCCCCCGGGATGCTCTGCGGTTGCTTCTCCTCAAGGTCAGTACATGTAATCTCTCCAGAAGTGACTCTGCCACTTCACCCTAGCCCCTGTCTTGGAACCTCAGGGCTGCTGCTGAGAGACGGGTGTGGGTGAAGGGCACGAGAAGTTAGGGGCCCCATGCAGGTCCCTGAGGTGAAGAGGCACAGGGGTTTCCCAGGGCTGTTCCAGGGTCTTCCTTCCAAACAGCGAAGCCTGGTTTCCTGCAGAAGTCTGCTCACAGACGTGGGTCCTGGTCACCCAACTGCACACCAGCTGTGTCCCCTGTGAGCCCTTGCCCTGTCTCAGTTTCCTCTTCTGTCCTCACCTGTGTTCTCTCTTGGGTATCAGATAAGCTCCTTCCCAAACCACCTGACAGAGGAGGTGGCAGGTATAAAGCTGGTCTGTGCCTGGGGTGTCTCATACAGAGTCCCATCTGGTGGCCCCATGGGGCAGTCTGAGACACCCCCAAGTCTTTCCTCCAAGCCTGGAGAGTCGCTACTTTCACCCAGATAACAAGGAGCCCAGCCCATGGCACTACTGTCAGGCCTGACAGGCAATTCCACATCCACTAGCACCTTATTTACCCGCGAAGGTGCTCTGTGATTCAGGGCCACTTAGTTTTCACAAGGCTCAGGTAGGAAATAATCATTGAAAACATGTAAATTAAGTTACCCAGGAGCTTAATAGATTAGTCATCGACTTTTCCCCTCCTGCTGGATCTTAACCTTCCACAGAAATTAATCACCAAATGCCCCAGAGCAGCTACCAAGGATTAGCACACCCTGGGGCCCACACTCTTACACTGGGCAGCGTACTGGGGCAGCCAAGGGAGGACAGGTCCCCTCGTTCTTCCTTCTCCCTGAACCCCCCAGCTGGACTGGAGGCTGGAAGCTGACCTGGAAGCCAGTTGCCTCTTCACAGCCACAGCCAGGAGAAGGGACAAGGGACAATGCCACTTATGGCAGCAAGAAAGTCATGGCTGGGGGACACCTCAGCCAGGCATGCACCAGGGGGAAGGGGCGCTGCACATTTGTCTTCCTACAGGTCAGGCAGCAGGGCGTGCACAGCGAGCCTGCATGCATAGGCCCCACACTCACCTCTGTGCGTTCCCTGGGTGCAGATTTGCCAAGCACCCGCGCTTCTCTCGGCACTGAAGACGTGGAGAACAGTTGGCTCCAGTCCCTGTCCCCACAGGACTCTGTGGCCAGAATGACCACAGGGTACCGGGAGAGCCCAAAACGGAGGCATAGCTGCTGTCGGGGAAGCCACGAGGCCTGTGTGGGGGAGGGGAACCTTTGACCTCACCTTTCAGGTGAGCAGGTGTTTGCCACGGGAGGCCACCAGGAGGGAAGGCCCGTAGCCAGCAGAGGCAGCAGGGCCCTGCGGGTAGAAGCTGGATGCAACCTCTGGCCAGCTGTGCTGCGATGCCTTCCTGGGCAAGACCCTGGCCCTTGAGCACGCGTCCCTGCCACCTCCTCGGGCACAGAGCCGGCACTCTTGCTGCCGGCCCGCAGGCTGCCTGGGCGTGCCTGCATCCTGCATTCACAGACTCAGCTACACTGGCAGAAAGTAACCGGGAATGAATTGTGTCCTGTTGAACAGGGAGACTTGAGCCCTTGTCGTAGGCCCCGAACAGCACAGAACGGCACACGCATACAGAGCGCCGGCATCCCGTGGGCAGACGCGTGATCCTGAGGTGCGCAGCGCCACGCGAGGGAAGCTCAGGCCTCGAGCGCTGCTGGTACACTGTCTTCCACCGGGGACCGCGCGCGCACGGGGCTTGGCTGCACACGTAGGGTAAGGAGTTGGGGAGGAACGAGCACAGGAGGCATACGGAGTGAAATGACTCCCTGCGCCCTGTGGCGGAGGCCTACGAGGCCTGCGGTGGGCGTGGAGGGAGGGCGTGGAGGGAGGGCGTGGAGGGAGGGCGTGGAGGGAGGGCGTGGAGGGAGGGCGTGGAGGGAGGTCTCCAGCCCCGCAGCAGGCTGGACGCCAACTGCACCTAGACGGACTTCCGCCTAGCAGCCCTGGGCCGGGCCCACAGCAGGGCGGGGCTTCCTTTACTCTTCGGGTAGATCCAAGCTCACTACTGGCTTCTGTCCGGCTCGTCCCAGCCGCCCAGGGGCCGATCCTACAGCTCTGTCCTCTATGGACTCTGTCCCTCTTGTCATCCGCTCTCGGCTCCTGAGCTGGTGGCCGGTAGCTGCTTAAGCACAGGGCCACATCCCGTGCACCCTGACTGGCTGTGGCTTCCGGCAGACAAGAGAATGGGCAGCCAAGCGGAGGTGGCCCGGCCCAGCCCGGTAAGGGCACGGAGATTCATTTGGGAAATTCAGCAAAGGATGGGACCAAGACATGCACAGCTGACAAATAAAAGGTTTTCCTCAGCCTGTGGGTCCCGGCTGGACCCTTGCTCCTGTCCAGCCACCCATGCCCAGGGCAGGGTTTGTGCCAGGCTCCCAACACGCCTGTCAGGGTCATGCACCTCAGCACTGAGAGGACCAGGCTGGGCAAAGGGCACCTAGTGTCTCGCCTGGACACCGACTCAGGAGTTCTCCTCCGGGACCACGGATCAGGCAGCACCCCGCCCTCCCGTCCCTGCCCACACAGCCTGGAGCTCTGCCTCGGGACTCTGCGCTGGCGCTGCGGAAGCTGCATCCAGCAGCTGCTCCTGGCAAAGCTCTCCGAGAGCCAGGGCGAAGCCAATTTGTGGCGGACGTCTGAAGAAGCTATTTCTAAACCAGCAATTACCAGAAAGGGGAACAAATCACTACTTACTTCACAGACTTTCACACATGGAGAATCGCAGCCCTACAAAGTAATCAGGGCAATGTGTTTGCAAAACTGCATTATTTATATTGAAATATTTCACAGGGAAAGGTCAGGAGTCGAAATTGAAGGTTAGCAAGGAATAAAATACCAGGGTCACTGCATCTCTGCAGAGCCGGCGCGGGCCTTGATTACCACCGCATTAGGCACATTTGAAGGCTATTACAGAAATCCAGGCTGGTAGCCAACGTCAGATTTCGAGGAAAAATGAACTCAGTTGTCCAAGCCCACTGACAAAACTGGCAGTAGTAGGCGGGCCATCTTGCCCACAGCCGCGGCTGCTGGGACGCTCCCGCGGAAGCCGCCCACCAGGGCCAGGCCTGGATGGCTGTCCACTGGTGACCAGGCCACTCTGGAAGACACTTAGTGGCCATGTTGTCTGGTGCCAAGCAACCCACTAGCCCCTCTGGAGCTCTCTCCAGGATCACCTGGAAATTAAAGCTGACCTGACCCGGGACTGGGACAGGAGCAGAAGCGCCAGGGGCTGGCTCAGCAACCTGGAAGGAGGCTGGATTTAGACCCTGCAGTAGGCTGTTTGCTGGAAGATCTCCTGGGGAGCAGAGGTGGAGCACCCTCCCCATTAATTCTCCTCCACAGACCCCACCATTTACCCATAGAGCTGTTATTCATCCATCCATGCATCCACTCCCCAGCCACCCACTCTGTCCTATCCACTCCCCATCCACCCATCCATCCATCCATCCATCAATCCATCAATCCATCCATCTGTCCACTCTCCATAAAGCTACTGCTTATCCATTCATCCATCCATGCTCTCCCCATCCATCCACTATCTGCCTTTCTACCCCTCCATCCATCCATCCATCCATCCATCCACCAACTCATAAAACTATTATTCAGCCAGCCAGCCAGCCATCCTCTCCCCATTCATCTACTATCTGCCCTTCTATCCCTCCATCCATCCATCCATCCATCCATCCATCCATTTGCCATCTATCCATAAAGTTATCATCCATCTGTTCTTAAAGCTATTATTCATCCATCTATGCATCCACTCACCATCCACCCACCATCTACCTTTCTATCCATTCCCCATCCATCTATCCATCCATCCACCATTGATTCATAAAGCTATCATCCATCCATCCACCATCTACCCATAAAACCATTATTCAGCCACGCATCCATCCATCCACTCATCATCCACCCACCATCTGCCTATCCAGCCATTCCCCAGCCATCCACCCACTCACCGCCCGCCATCTCTACCCATCATCTACCCCATCCATCCATACATCCATACATCCAGCATCTTTTGTCCCTCTACTTATTCATATTCTGTCATCTATCCATCCAGACAAACATGCCCAGGAGCTTCCTGGTCAGCTGTGTGACCGACCTTGGCTGGGGCAGGAGGGGACAGCACAGATACAGCAATGCTGAAAGGAGACCCTGGGCTTCCATTTCTTGGCAGCTTCTCCGTGGCACATGAGGCAGGGCCCAGTGCTGGGCAGAAGCTCTGTCTGTCCTTACTGACCCAGCAACAGCGCTCACATAAGAAACCTGTGTGCTTATCACACAAAGAAGGCAGCAGCAGGAGGGTCGGGGTCATGGACAGCAGAGACGCACACTGGAAAAGGTCAGGGGAAGAGACGCTCCCAAGGCCCAGTGAGGACAGCCTCCAGCTACCACTCCAGCCAAAGAACCACAGGACAGGGAGTGGCCGACACCAGGTGAACCAGCAGCAGGGATCCAGACAAAATGAATACCGCACCCCATTCCCTTCCAACACAGCCTCTGTCTTGTCTCGGAGGTTTCTGTTTGCTGTAAAATGCCATTCTGAATAAAGAAAAGCTGAGATTTAAAATTGCTAACGTGGATTTCACCTTTACTCTGAGTGCTGCCAGTTTCAAATGCAAACGTGAGAGTGTCTAACTTAGGTGGAGTCACCAAAATTGCACAATTTCCATTTTGCGACTTGTCCCCGAATCCCTCTCATACTCGTACAAGGACAGTGGCAGTGCTACATGGGACAGCTCTAGTGCCTGCCTCCCTTGCTGGGCAGCCCCAGTGACCCACACCCTGCAGACCTCAGCTCTGTGGGGTTGCCAGGGTGCCCTTGCTGTGGGCACCTCACGCTGACCACAGCTGCCCCGAGTGGGCAGGTCCCCACACACTTGGAATCAGTGCTTGTGGGCTGCACAGGTGCCAGGTACAAAAGGAGAGCCCGGGAACGAGGGCCACTGTTACCGGACCCCTGCTGTACCACAGGTCTGAGGGGCCATCCATTGTGACTTAAAAAACACAGGTTCAAAGGTAAACAAAAACCAGAATCAAGATGGGGCAACAACAAGTATTAAACTCTTCTAGCCAGGGCCATCTTGGTGGCCAGCAGTGCGGTCAGTGGCCACATCGCAGGTCCTGGGGCGGCCCCAGCATTTTCCTAGTGGGCTTCAGACAGCTTCTCCACTGTCACACCCGGCCCTGGCCACACAGCAGAACAGGATCTGCTTGGATCAAGGGAAGGGGCTCCAGGCTGAGCCCCACGGCGCTTTCCACTCACCTCTGCACACTCATACACACACACACACACACACACACACACACACACACACACATACACACACACAGAGCACTGGCTGGGCTGCCCGAGGCCTCTGCTCCCTCCACACCCTCAAACAAGAGCTTAAACAGAGCCCCGGCCCTGCATCCCGATGCACCCAGAACAGACACGCCTGCTCCGGCAGGAGCGCCATCTCCAGCATGCAGTGGGGCCGAAGGCAATGGAGTCAGAAGAGCTGTCGTCCTGTCTTTCTTTCTCCTTTCAAGCTATTTTTAAATCTTCCAGGGCATTAGAGTGACTCGGCCTCTGTGATCCGCGGAAGACGCTGTCAGCCCCAGGGCCCCACAGACGCACACACCAGGGCATCCTCACATCAACTCCTCCCACAGAGACGCCGTGCGCGGCAGGCAGAGCGAGGGATGGGACTGCCTCATGCAGCTCGGCGGGTGGAGACCCTTCATGGTGGCGGGCAGCATGCAAGGCTGCAGCAGTGGGTCTCGGCTTGGGAGCTGCTCAGGCTGGGAGCACCCTTCCGAGAACCCTCGGAGGGGCTCCTTCTCATCCTGAGGGCTGGAGGTGATGGCAGACTGGGGACACTGGAGATGAAACCAAGGCTGGCGAGGGACCAGAGCAACCTGCGATGAGGTTCGTGGTGCCCGCACCTCCACTTGAGCTCCCTGCACATCTCATGTGTGACCTTGGCTTTGCCTTTCTGCTTTGGTGCGCTAAGGTGGGACCTACTCCAGGGACGCCCTGAAGGACTGAGACCAACGCAGCAGGCCCTGGGCCACCTCTGTACGCGGTAAGCATTCAGAAGCACTCACGAGCCTCACCTCCCCTGTGCCGGGGCCCGCAGGCGTAGGGGTACCTCAGGTCCCCCTCAAATCCAGCCGCCTGTCTCCTGACTTCCCATAGTTGCCTCGACCAACGCTGACTGACAGAACGTTCTCCTACGATGACAGCACTGCCATGCCCATTCAGGAGCCACGGGCCACATGTGGCTGACCACGTACCTGAGATGGGGCCACTGGGCCTGAGGAATGAATTTCACATTTAGTTCGTCTAAACTCACTTAACTTTAGAAGGCCTCAGATAGCGAGTGTCTACCATGGCACGCAGCAGAAGCAGCGTTTCCAGGGGTTCTCAGTTTGAATGGAGGAACAGATCTCTACACACACAAGAACAGGAGCATCCCCTGCTACGTCTGGTGCCCAGACCAAGCTCCCAGAGCTCAAGAACAGAAGAAAGGCACTGAGAAGTTCTGCGGCCATCAGACTGTGCTTGTGCCACTGTCCCCGGTGACCTGGGTGCTCATGTGCAGATGTAGTAATGCCCTGGACTCTACCAGAAGGACAACGCCATGAATGTCTTTTGGAGTTTGAAAAGGACAAATCTTATGCCTTGTCTTAGCCTGTGCTCAGGATTTCAGGAATAGAGTCCCTACGAAGGCACGCATGCGTTCATTTAACAAGCACATCACAACCACCTAGCTAGGGCCAAGCTCCATCCTAAGCCTGAAGCCAAGCAGTAATCACTGCCTTCTGCACCGGGCACAAAGGAATTGTCCTCGGTTTCCCTGGGCAAGGCTACAGGATTAGTGTTATTTTATAATTCAGTTTCCTGGCTCCCCTCTACTGGGCCCGGGTTTGTAAGAGCACCCTCCGTGCCAGGGCTGGAACCAGCAGAGCAGAGAAAGCAAGGGAGAGTGGGCCTGCCAGCCTCTCCAGGGTTCCCAGGGCTGGCACTGCCCACTGATGGCAGCTCACACCCAGAGGCAGAGGAAGCAAACCTTTGCCCCTGCCCAGGTTCTCTGGATGGAGAAGCACCTGTCCCAGAGGAGGAGGAAGAGGAGGAGGAGGAGGAGGAGGAGGGAGGTCGAGCCCAGCTCACCTCCCAGGGAGCGGCAAGGACAGGGCCCCGGGGTGGCACAGCCATCAACTCCCACCCAGAGCTCGTCCCGTAATGACTTTCAGATTAAAAAGCCACGGCCTGGTATCTCCTTAAGATGCCTCCTAAAGCGATTGGCCCGCAAGCCGATCTGGCCCTCAAATGAAGTCCCAAATGCAAAAGCTCAACCAGCCTTGCCAGGCCTGCTTAATGCAAAATTGGTAATGTCATTTACAAGGCTCTCAAAGGCAGGCTGATGAATAAAAGAACAAGGCTGGAGAACAGGCCCCGCCGACTCCTGTGCACTGCAGACAGCTCAGAGCAGATCCTTCACGCCCCACCACCACCCTGCAGCCACCGGGGCTCCATGAGGAGTCCAAGCCGCAGCCCCTCCGCCTGGGCTCCAGGAGGCCTTGGAGCTAGCCCAAGGGCAAAGAGGAGTAGAAACGCATCCCTCGCCCCGGCCAAGCACCCAGCCACTCTGCTCTCGCTGGGGCTGCAAACCCGCCAGGGACTCCTGCCTCCGCTGCCCCTTGGACAGTGGCCTGCACAAGCACGGTGTGGGGACAGGGGCTTCTGGGGCCTCCACATGCCTGCAGCACTCTGCAGAGGACCCCAGCTCCAGGGCTGGCCTCCAGTAGAGACGCCCTCAAGGCATTTCTGCAGCACATTAAAGAAAGAACAAAGGGGGAAAGCAGGGGTGAGCCGGCTCCTCCAGGTGCGAATGATGAAATGTTCAGAAGCGAGAGGCACTTCAGAGGCCTTTTCATCCAGCGCCAGAGTAGTTTGGGAGACCAGGAATAGCGAGGTCTGTGCCAACAGGACAGACCTCTCCTAGAGCTGCCCAGTCGGTTCGAGGCCTGAGAAGAGACAAGGAGGACCAGGCCACAGACCAAAACTCCCTGGAGGAAGTACGAGAAGGCCCAGGCTGCCCGTGGGATCGCCTGCAACCCAGAGCCGACTGCTCTGGCGACCAGTGATCGCGGCCACCGGCTCCCACCGCCAGCCCCACCCCACCCCACCCCACCCACACCTTCTCCATCTGGCTTCAGGGCTGCACGGTGCCATCCCTGCTGGGTACACATGGTCTCGCGGGGAGGTCCCTAACTTCCCCCTCTGGAAGTTGAGCTGTAACTGTGACAGCATGACTCAGTGCCAGGGTGCCGGGGAACCATACAGTGCCCTGACTAAAACAGCAACTACACGCTGAACAGCCCCAGGCATGATTTATTAATGATGAGATTTTACAGGTAAGCCATCATTGACAAATGGCAGCAATTTTAGGCACCCCAGATCAATACCCTTTAATCAAGTCAAATCCCATCAAATTAAATTAAAGCAAGATTCCAAAGTCACTCCAAACTACACAAACGACTTCATATAAAATTCTAGCCTCTACCCTCCACATGGCCGGATGACGTGCAAGTCCCTGTCACAGATTGGCAGAGTCTTTCATCTGTTTGAAAATCACGGTGTGTGCCGGGCGCGGTTGTTACGCTGCCCTCGCTAGGGTAGTTCTGAGCCCTGAGGCAGGACCTTGACGACCTGAGAGGAGAAGTAACACAGACACAGACACGCCTGGCCCAGGGCGGCCACTCCCAGCCCACACTGACCCCTAGGCAGACACCAGATCTCCACTCTGTCCTGGGAGCAAAGCAACCCGGGCCTGGCTGAGGCAGCCTTATGCACCTACAAGGCAAGAATGGGAATCATCTCCAACACCCCAAAGCTGCCACGCTACTAACAAAGTGAACTATTCTGGGAGGCCACCTAGGGGCTGGTGCAGAATAGGCTCTCGGGGGAGGAGAGGCAGGGGTCCAATGGGGCCCACCAGCGAGGAGGCCACACCCACCTCGTAGTCCCTGGGGAAGGGCTGCCCATCCCTGGGAGAAACAGCTGCTGGGGGCAGGGTCCCCACAGACCGGAGGTCAGTGTTGGGGCTCAGCGTGCTGCACAACCCTAGAAAAGCCCCCCTCAGGGCCAGAATCCTCGCACCCCTGCCTTGTCCAGGGTGAGTCCTGACCCACCTTAGAGCCAAAGGAAGACCTCAGAAGGCCACTGTCCCCAGGTGGCAGCTGTAGGACAGGAGACACCCTCCCGGCCATGATGTCCGCTCTTGATGGAGCACGTCAGAGACTCCCGTGACAGCCCGCAGCCTGTGCCATGCTCAGCACAAGACAGACCCACCACCTGTCCTAGAGTGATGGTGGGTGGCTAACGACAGGAAGGCCCGTGGCTGCTCCTGTGCTGCCTGGAGGTCATTCCAGAGTGGGGACAGGCAGTGCCAGTCAGGCCGGGGCCCTGGGCAGCTGGGCTCTGGCTGTGTCTCCTGAGAACCCCACCGTCCCTGGTGTCCCCAGGCTCCCAGCCCGAGGCAAGTGGCAGAGTGCAGACCCCTCCTGGGCACCTGCCCTCTGCACGGCAGGAGGGACACAGAGCTGCCTTCAGGCTCCATCTGCAGCTCCCGGGCTCTGTGTCCATGCAGAGCGCCTGGGCTTGGAGCAACCCTTCTCCTCCCTGGGCTCCCAGGACCTACCCGACCCCACCTCCCACTGCTCCCCGAGCTCCTACTTGCCTGTGCTGTTTTCCATCGCTGGCACAAGGACAGACAGAACTGTGTTCTCAGTCCTGAGGTCAGAAGCTCCAAGCCGAGGTGTGGTGGGGTTGTGCTTCACTGACGGCCCCACCCTCCCTCCAGGCCCTAGCTGTGCCCTCGCATACCCCCCCTCCACTGTCTACGTCTCTGCCTCTGGCTTATAAAGACATTGCCACTGCCTTGGGGCCAAACTAGATTATCCTGGATGATCTCCTCTTCCCTAGATCTATAATACCATTTTTCCATACCCACTTTTTAAATAAGGTCACACTTACAGTGCAGGGAATGCCAATGTGAACTGCAGTTCTTTGGGAGACCATTCTGTCCACTGCGTGGCAGCTGCTTTTTTATCACAGGGTCCTCATTAGCATTTGTGGGATGGATGGGTGGAGAAATGGAT
>NW_004524689.1:3189088-3202247 GCF_000260255.1 Octodon degus
GGAGGGTGGATTGGTGGGTGGATGGATGGGTGGGTGAATGGACAAGTGGGTGGGTGGGTGAGTGAATGGATGGATGGATGAATGGATGGATGGATAGATGGGAGGGTGGGAGGGTAAGTGAATGGGTGGATGGGTGGATGGGAGGGTGGGTGGGTGGATGGGTGGATGGATGGATGGATGGGAGGGTGGAAGGGTGGGAGGGTGGGTAGACAGTTGGGTGGATGGATGGCTGGCTGGATGGATGAATTATTGAATGAATGAACTACTGGGTTACCGGGCAGCTTTTTCTGCTCACAGGGGTCACCTCCCACTCTTTAAGAACTCATGTTACCAGGGGTCCCCATAAATGCTGCTGTGTGGATCACTTCTACCTTTCAGAGTTACCTTGCTCCCAGGTGACCCCAACTTCATGCCAAAACATAGAGATATGGATGCTACTGAGACTTGATGGCCTCTGAAGCCGGTGTGGGAAAGCCTCCCTAACAAACCATGATGTAAGCCCCAACCCCTGAGCCTCATCCTGGATCCCCGGGATGACAGTAGGGGTCTCCTCGCACACTCTGGATGGCACTGCCTGGGAAACACCGCAAGGCCAGTGGCTGTGCACTCCGGGCCTCAGCATGGACACAGGCAGAGGGCACCGCCCACCCACAGCACACAGGCCCAGCCAGCACTCGGGATGGGAAGGACCCCGCTGCTCCCAGGAAGGGTGTGAGCATGTGAGTACACTGTGCACAGGCCTATCCACATGGACACAGGTGTGTCCTCGGTGCATTCCCTACCTGCATAAGCTCGGTCCCAGCCTGCGTTCCACCTGTGGCTTTCCACGCACAAGTGGGTGTCATCCACAAACGTGGCCGGACACTTGTGCTCTCTCTAGGCCCATGATTTCCTGTCCAGTCAGGATGTCAGCACTAGAAATAGTGATACACAGATGGGGCCTGTAGCAGAGAGGCCACAAAACACTAGCTTCTCATGGAGCCTGTGTCCAGATGAATCTGCCTCCCGGCTACCTTCAGGAAGAGGCTGTGTCCACCCAAAAGCAAGTGGCAAAGCCTTCAGACATGTCCCCACATCCCTCTGCAGGGTGCCCAGTGTCTAAAGCTCTTGGGGAATGCTGACCTGGGATTATGCAGCACCTTGACTCTGCCGGGCTCCAGGTAAGGCGGCAGCACATCTTCCACCACTGCGCCCCAGGGATTGGTGCCGTCCCCCGCGGAAGGCATGCAAGCATAAGGCCCAGCCCAGCAATGGCGTGTGTGCAAAGCTACACAGCTGCTCCCAAGCAGCCAGACAGGGCCCTGCGCTGCAGCTGAGCCCCAGAGCCAGGTTCATTCTGGGACAGAGAGGCAGGTGGGGGTGGCACGCCTGTTGTCTCAGCACTCGGGAGGCTGAAACAGGAGGATCGATGCCAGCTCGAGGCCAGCCTGGGCAACATAGTGAGTTCAAAGCCATTCTGAACTACACAGTGAGACCCTGTTTCAAAAAAAGAAAAAGGAAACATTCATAGGCCGGAAGAAGAGAGAGCTCACAGGCTATGGAGAGTGAAAGGAACTCCAGCCCAGGACCTTCGCTCGCGCTGGTGAGAACCCAAGTCCGCAGGCAGAACTGCAAAGCACAGGGCCAGTCCTCTCACCCACCGGTGAGTTGGGGGCAAGGGTGACTCCAGTCCCCACCAAGGTGTGCAGGACACCAAGGAAGCCCCAGACCAGGATGCACCTTCTCCACAGGAAGCTCAGAAGCAGGAAGGTGACAGCGAGGACTTGCCCTCCAGCTGTGGCCCGCAGTGGCCCGCAGCACCAGGTCCACACCATCCTTCCCAGGAAACCAAGTCTGGAGATGCTAGCAGAGCACCTCCGGCATGGTGGCACTTGCTCCTTTGCATGAAAGGTCCAGGATTCTCTGATCAAATAATTGATGGGGAGCCAGGGATATAGCTCAGCAGCACAGCACCTGCCCAGCAAGCAGGAGGGCATGAGTTCTAGTCCAGGTTTAAAAAAAAAAAAAAAAACATGGAATAAAGAACATGCTTTTGGGCCAGGGAGCTAGCTCAGTGGCATAAGCGCCTGTCTGGCAAGTTCAAGGTCCAAGTTCAATCCCCGGCACTGGAGGGGGAGGAGGAGGGGAAGGGGAAGGAGAAGGAAAAGGGGAAGGGGAAGGAGAAGGAGAAGGGGAAGGGGAAGGGGAAGGGGAAGGAGAAGGGGAAGGGGAAGGGGAAGAAGATTTCAATAAAATGTAACAGATGTATAGATAGATGAGAGAAAGACACATGGACACACAGACACACAGACAGATGAGGCCTGGATGGGCTCTCAAGCCTCTCTTGACAGCACTTGCAGATAAGTAATCCAGACCCTCAAGGACAGTGAAACAGCTTGGGGACCTGCAAAGCTGCTACTCAGCACCAGAGCTGTGTGCGGGCCCTCTTGCCTGCCAGAGCAGCTCGGGTAGATGGGGCGGGAGCACCACCGGCCTTCCTCATCCTCGGCATCACATTGCAAGCCCTCAGTGAAAACCAGAAAGCTCCAAGCGCACTGGACCCCAGGTATGCTGTTTTCCCTGTGCACAGACATCCGGGACAAAGATGAATTTGTGTATTAGGCACAGTAAGTACCAGCAATTAATACTAATAAAAGTAAAGCAATTATAATAGACTGTAGTGAAAGCTGTGACTGTGCTTTGTCTCTCTGTCCTGTCTCTGTCTCTGTCTGTCTCTCTCTCTCTCTCTCTTTCTCTCTCTGTCTCTCTCTCCCCCCATCTATCAATCCAGCAGCACAGCTATGGGCCCACTCCTGTGCCAGGCCCTCCCCTGCCATCATCCGTGTGCACACCCATCTGCCTCGACCCCTGCACCTACCCCCTACCTATTTATCTCCGCCCCTGTGCCCTTACCATCTACCCACGCACCCACCCACCGACCCCTCCATCCATCCATGTATCTGTCAATGCATGGTCTACACACATATGCATTCAGCAGAAATGTGTGTGCAATAGGCAGCGAGATTAATATAAGACATGGAAGAAGGAGCTGTGCCAAGGCCTTGGGCGCATCTGGATCTACAGAGATGTTGCTCCAAAGCAGAAAATATTTGGCCTCGTTTTGTTCTGCTGAGTCTGTGTACCGAAAGCAGCCGCGCAAACACTTCCTTCACAGTAAGCATGTTTCCCCTAACACAACTGACCCAGACTTGCCCTGATTAACTGAACATTCCAAATGGGAAAAAAGCCACCTTTGGAAATGATATGACGTATAATTTGACAATTTTCTAACCAGTGGCATTGGAACATGTCTCAGGGGCTCCTCCATCCATGCAATGGGGACCTTGGCGACCCTCTCTGAGGCCCAGGGGGCCCAGGACCCAGCCTCTGCCTCTTCCCCACAGCCCTCTCCCTGCCCGAGAGCAGAAATCAAGCTCATGGCTGAGCCTGCTCCTGCTCAAGTGGAGTTAACTGGGAGCTATTATAAAAGGCTGACTGGTAAGCTATGAAATGGATGTTTTGTGTCTTAATTTCTCCTCTTTCAAGTAGCATCTTTTATAAAGAATTTATCCAGGCCTATCTCTCATCCCCGGCCACAGCCTATTTATAGGGACATTCCTGCCAGCCTCGTCTTCCCCTCACCCCTCTTAATGTCCAAGTCCTGCATTATTCAGAGAGATATCCCTCCTCTTGGACCACAGCACCTCCCCAACAGGTGCACTCTTCTCTCTCTGTCCCCAAGGCTGGGCTCTTCATCTAAAAGAAAGCCAGGACCTCTTCTCCTGGCCCAGTGACCCCATCTCCTTCCAGGAAGCCGTCTCCCCATGCCAAGAAGGTGCTCATAGCACAGGCAGAGGTGGGCAGCGCATGTGCCCCTTAGCTCCGTCACAACTGTACACACGACATGCCAAGTCACAGCCCAGGCTGACCCCCCAGGGCCAGCCCTAGGAGACAGCAGGAGGCACCCGGCCCTGGGCCTGCTCCATCCTGAGCTCCGGGGGACTCCGGTTTTGCCTTAAACCTACAGATTCTGCATGTGCACTTTGGGGTCATGAAGTTTGAGGTTAGCACATGAACCCCCCCATGGCTGCACCAGTTAGCTTCTTGCCACTAGAACCCAATACCAAACACGCACCACTTAAAGCAGTTGAGGTTTAGCTCAGCTCATAGTTTCAGTGGATTTAGTCCACGGCCAGCTGCCACCAAGGCGGAGACATCACAGCGGAGGGTATGGCAGAGCAAAGAGGTGGCATTCACGGCCTCTGGGAGGCACAGCAGAAGTGCAGGGCCAGGAATGCAGGAGCTGGGCACCAGTCACAGCAGCTGTGGTTGCAGCTCCGTGACCCCAGACACACCCCACCCCCGGGCAGCTCCCAAGACAACCAAGTTGGCAAGCAAGCGTCACCATTGTAGTGACCTTGGACACATGGCCATGTCTAGAGCTCCTTGTCCTCACCTTTAACATAGAAGTTGTTACGCCCATTCTAGAGAATTCCAGCAGACAGTGTGAACGCTCAGGAAGGTGGAGACGGAGAAAGATCCCGCGGCACCACAGATGAGGCGGTGGAGAGCAACCGTGCGGCCAGCCGTGCGGGGTCTCAATGAGAGGGCAGAGTGGACAGGCACAGCAGACCCAGGTCCACCGCCTCTGGTTCAGCTGCAGTTGGAACACGAAGGGCCCTGCTGCCAGCAGGCCTGACTATTTATGGGCTCGCCCTACCTTGTCCAGGGAGACTTACAAGCCACACAGACATGAAGGAAACCTGGCAAATTCCAAGCTGCGCTGAAGGGCTGCAAATCAGCCTTTGGGCCGGGTCCCAGGTCCAGAGAGAAAGTGTGATTGAGTGTGGCTTCTTTAAAGTTTTGTTTGGATTTATTCCTAAAAGCTCCTTTACCCAGAGCCGTGGCTTTTGCATTGGCCTGGAAGGCTGCCCTGTCGTGAATCAGAGGCGGAGAATTGGAGGAGCACCAAAGGGCAGCCCAGAGAAGAGGAAGGAGGGGAGAGGGTGAGCCCCGGCTCCACGCAAGGTGGGTTCTGCCCCACCTGTCTGTGGTCACAGGCGTGTGCTGGGCCACGTGGTGCACTCTCAGGAGCACACGCCAGGACCTCCGCTTGCAGCACCCTGGCCTGAACTGGGAAAGGCTTGGTGGCAGTCCCCTGCCCAGGCTGGGAAAAGCAAATGGACCAATGGGAGATGGACATCAGAGACACTGGACCAAGGGCTTGGATGTCCCTCCAGGCCCCAGCAGTGGGCAGTGTTTGTGCTGGGACAAGGACTCCCCTCTCTGTGACATCCTTCTCCCCTAGGCAGGGCAGAAGTGCTGTGCTGGGGAGCTGGGATGACAGAGCCCAGTACTCCTGAGACTCCCTGGGCAGGAGGGCACAGCCAACTGTCTCCTGAGCCTCAGAGCCCCAGTCTGGGAACTGGAAATGACAGCGGCCTGGAGGAATTTCCATGCAAGCCCAGCAGAGGCCTGGTGGTCTCTCAAGACCAGCCGACAACTCTGGCTCCAGGGCAGCTTGCTCCATGCTACTGTAGTGTGAACTAGCATTGTCCCTCTAGGCCCACATGTTGAAGGCTGGGTCCCCACTCTGGTGGTGGTGGAACCTTTAAGAGGCGGAGCTAGTGGGAGGAAGTGAGGTCATTGGGGCGAGGCCTTGACCCTGAGCTCTTCCTGTGTCTCCTTCACATCCAACCTTGGGATGGCTGGGTTCTCCCCACCGCCACCACCGCACCACCACAACGGGCCTGGCCACTACCTCAGAGGTACAAAGGATGGATGACTAGGGACAGAAACCTCTGAACCAGAGCCATAATGAAACCGTTGTCTTCAGAAGTTGATTATCTTGGGGTTTTGTCATGGTCGCAGAAGGCTGACATCTGTACCTCGGGGAGATGCTTAGGTGCTAAGGGCGGTGCCCTTTGTGCATGAGATCCGTGTCCTCAGAGGAGAGACCCCGCTCTCCCCGTGGAGGACAGAGTGAGAAGATGCCAGGTCGTGTCCAGACTTCACGGCCATCAGCGCGCTGGCCTGGGGCTTCCCACCTTCGCAGCCCTAAGCAGTGGGTTTCTGTAGTTTGCAGCCACTCGGTCCGGGCCGTCCTCCTGTCACAGCCGCAGGAGCCTGAGACCAGGTCACTCTGAGGACCAGGCTGTGACCTCCGCGGAGAGGGAGCTAGAACGCTGTGGGCAAGTACCGAGGTGGGGACTGTTGGTCACCCCGCGTGCTCCAGGCCCCAGAATCTGTCCTGAGTAATGGCACAAACAGAGGTCCACATCCACTGCCAGGGACGCTGGCCGGGGGCCTCCAACAGGGCCGTGGCTGGGACCTTCTGGACCCACGAGGCCACGCCAAAGCCCCCGCAAAGGAAGAAACGCGGCAGCCGCCACCAGACGTGGCCACATATGAGCAAGAATCAGAGTCAAGAGCTCCGTCCTCTCAATTGCCTGAGGAGAGACCGCTCATTAAAAGTTTTCTGAAGCCATCCCTCAGCTCTCTAATCACGAGCTGTTCTTCTTTCTTTCCCGTAATGTCTTAAGCACATTTACTGCCTCTGCATAAAGGACTTGTGCAACTAATCATATCGATTTTACTATAATTAATTTTTAATGTATTTTCCAGGGTGTTGTGTATATACAGACCCAGATATTTTATCATATATTAACATAGCCATTTCCACTCTTAAAGTGGGTTATTAAATGAGTGCTAATTTATTATTGCTTAAGATGGCACGACGTTAACCCAATTATCGTTTGAGCTTTGTCGTGTACACTTTGGAGCAGGGTAAGATGTTGATAATAGACTCAGTAAGATTAAATTTACCACGCGGAGTGCCGCACGGGAGCAGCGGCTTGGCTGTCTCCGGGCTCCCGCTGCTGCCCTCAAGGCGTGGCCTGGAGGCAAACACTGGGCCCTCACCTGCGCTGGGCAGGGGTCGGCGGGGACCGTGGTGAGGGCTCTGTCCCGGGACCCGGCCACTGTTAGCCTCCCCCTCCTGCACCAGTGGGGGCTCCAGTCGAGGCCGTGGAAGACTTTGCCGAAAACCCAGGGGCAGAAAGGTGACAAAGGACCCGGTCTGCTCAGGGTCCTCCTTTGGGGAGGCGTTTCAGGTATGTGGTGGGGACGGCCACAGGAGGTGCTGGCCAGCTGTGCCTCTGGGCAGGGAAAGCGGTTGAGTGACAGACATTGCCTGTCTGAGGGTGGATGTGAGCCTCCTCTGCCCCATTAGTCGGGACAGACAAACAGCCCCATCTCAGTGACAGGGGGCCTGTTGGCCACAAGTCGGGCTATCTGTGGAACAGACATGATCGAGCCAGCCTCGCCCATAAACAGCACCCAGGCTGAGCAGAGAACCTTGGCACCCACTGGCAGAGACAGACTGGGAGGTGTGTGACCTCCTTGCTGGGGACCTCCAGGCCACCGTGTCTCCAAGAGGCTTTGCAGGCAGCCTGACTGGGGAAGGCAGAAGGAGGGGCAAGGGTAGCCAAGAGGAGCCATGTCCCTTCTAGAAGGTGCCCTGGCCACCCTCTTCTCCCTGACAGGCACCGCACTCCACTAATTGCAGGGGCTGGGAGCAGCGAGGCTCTGTGCTCGTCACCGAGATGGCCTGCAGCTGGGGGAAACCTCACCAAGCCACCTCCCCCTCCTCATAGGACCTCATTGAGCCCAGTTGCCATCCCCTGTGACAGCCTGGAGTTGAGGGGTGCGGGTACTGAAGGGGGCTGCACCCACTCCCAGTGTGGACCCCCCGGGTTCCTTGTGCCTGGCTCGCAGCTGGATGGCACGGGGCGCTTATTTATAATATTTATGCGGGGTGAGGCAGCAGGCTGGCACGGGGCCATTCATCTCCTTGCTCTGGGCAGCTAATGAGCTGGCTTGCTAAATAATGTAGGACCCTCTTGGTCAGCAGGCCAGGCCCCTCGGGAGCAGCCCCATGCGAGCGCCACCCATGTGGGTACATGGGTCCAGAGCACAGGCCTCAGGGGTCCTGTGCCCTGTGGGGTCTGCGGGTGGTCCCACTTGCCCTCGCCCCAAGATGGGGGTGGAGCATGCAGGGGAGGGCCCACACCTGCGCTCTCCAGCAGAAGGTCACCCGAGGCTCCCAGATGTGGGCCAGGTCCGGGGGATAGAGAACGTCAGGGTCAGCCACAGACCACACAGTGCACCTCGGGCCTTGGCGCACCCCAGCTCTGGCCCACCCATGCCCATGTCCTACATGGCCTTGACCGTGCTGAGTGTGTTCCCTGGCAGTGGCCAGGCAAGGTAGCCCTAGAGTGGGAACCTCACCGGGATTCCCTCCTGGCTGGCCCTGAGCCCGGTCCCACGCACAAGAAGCCCTGGCCCAGCTCTGCACGGAGGTGTGCCCACGCTACCCCAACACCCACCCCAGACCATAGGTCCACTGGCCCGTGACCCAGCATAAGTATCCCCAACTCAGGATCCTAGGGTGGCCCCAGATAAGGGGGACACTACATCAAGGGTACCGGCTGAATTCCCAAGGAGATTGGAAAGTTCCAGTACGGACTGAGAAGGCCTCGTGTCCCAGGATGGGACCAGGCACTCATGTCAGCTTCTCAAGGCATCTGGGAGCAGCAGTACCGAGGAGGAGCTGCCAGTCTCAGGCCTCTGCCCCAGCCTACCCTGGGGGTGGGGCACTGGGGGTGGAGCCCACAGCCCCCGGAGACTTCCAGGCTCCCCCAGCCCACAAGGGTGCTAGCCACTGTGCCCACCTAAGTGGACCCAGCTCCAGGTTCGGGGCTTTCCTTGTTCAGCCACAGTCTCAAACTGTGGGTCCAGTGGAGACCCCCACCCAGGACAGGAGGAGGGAAGACAGATGCCTGTAGGGTGCAGTCAGCTGCCCTGCTCTGTTAATTCACCCCATTTGTTTCTACCTTGGGCCCAGCTACATGCCCCAAGCTATGTGGCTTCACCATTCCTTCTCAGCATCCACCTTCCTCCTCTGTGGGGGCGCCCAGTACCTGTCCCCTTCCCCTTCCTCTGCAGCTTGGGGAGCTCAGGGTGGTCGCCTCCCAATAGTTTCACAGTGGGAGCCGGAGCGATAGCTCAGTGAATTAAGTGCTTGCCTAAAAAGCACAAGGTCCTGAGTTCGATCCCTAGTACGGTCACAAAAAAATTACCAATAGTTTCACAACCTACGACTGCTTCGCACTCAGTTTAGCTGGCATCTGCCTGGCTCCCTGGAGGACGTGAGCTCCAGGAGATGACAGGGATCAAGAACATTGTGTCCTCGCCTCTGTCACAGGGTTTGGGACCCTGGAGAGGGTGAGTGAGTGGCCATCCACTGAGCGCCGATGCTGCGTATCCTGTGTGACACTTCAGCATCTCGCAGGGCGGTCATGCAGCTCGGCACCATGAGAAGGAAGCCGCATCCTGCAGCAGCAGGTGCCCACCCAGAGCCTGGGGCCCTGCCGCACCTCTCCAGGAGCCCTGCTGCAGGGAGCTTGGTGTTCAGGGCTTTCCAAGCCCACTGCAGTTCTCGGTTGAGCATCCCAGACCCGCAGTCCTTTGTCACCATGTGCAGCACCGAACAAGGTCTTCACGTGGCTGCTGGGGCCAGTGAGGGTCCGCAGCTAAGTTGGGGGTGAAATCAGTGACGCTTCCCGAAGCGCAGTCAGTCTCGGCTGGTCCACAATCCCCCAGCATCTGCGCAGTGAGAGGCTCGGAGAAGCAGGGTGCGGGGTAAGGAGAAGCCACAGGCCGCATCCCAAGGGCACTGAGGGTGAAGGTCCTGGCACCTCCCTCCATGGGGTCACCTTTGGCAGCAACCGAACTCCTGCTCACGGGCAGAGCAGAGCTCACCACCAGCGCAGGCCGAAGTCCACAGGGACAGCCATGAGGGCGGCCACGTGTGGGTGAGGCCGCTGACTGGCTGGCTGAGTTTCGGAGAGCATCGTGGCCTCGAAGACGTAGGCACTCGTGCTGCTGGGAAAGACGATCCTGCACTAGGGATTCTTCCCGTGGTGGCCCCAGGGAGTGGGCAGAGCCTGCGCAGGAGAGCAAATGGGACTCACGCCAGCCGATGGCTTTGCAGCAAGGAATGAGGACCAGGATGTATTAACAAAACCATCGATGCCAAAACACTAAACTTCTCTTCATGGCAGAGTCATACTCCACCGTGGGCAGGTACCACGTTTTCTCCATCTGTCCTTCTGCTGGTGGACGCAAGGCTGCGCTCTGGCCCCATAAGGGGAGAGACCCACAGAGGAGACACGGCTTGCTGTCAGAGGGGCACAAGCTTGCTGTCAGAGGGCTTCTCCTCTGTGAGAAACGCAGAGCATGAGTAATTAAAGATCAAAATGAAAGACAGAGGAAACGGAGAGAAGTGGGACTGGGACCGAGAGATGGAAGAGCAGAGAGAGGAAGGAACGGGGACGCAGAAAGACCTGAAATGTGCTGTGTCCCTGTGCCGGCTTCCCATGGGGACAGTGCTCCGTAGGTGCTGTGCACACACGTGGGTCCACATTATAACCTAAAAGAAAATGAATGAAGTAAAGATATAAACCCAGAATACATAATTTTGGTTAGGCCAGAGCAAGAACTTTCCATGATCTCTTGCACTAAATATATATTACATATTCTATTTTTTTAATCTTTTATTTATTTAGTTATGTGGTACAGGGTCTCCCTGTGCAGCTCAGACTCATAGTGATCCTCCTGTCTCAGCCTCCCCAGTGCTGGGTTTCAGGTGTGTGCCACCATACTTGGTTTCAGTGGCCAGCGTGGCACCCAGGTTTCCGGGGCCAGCACCACATGCAATACCAGAGATCAAACTCAGGTCCTTGCACTTGCTAACCAGGTACTTAGACTGCCTAGCTATCTTCCCAGCTATATATATTCTAAAATTAGCGAAAGAATAGATTTTTTAACGTTCTTACCATGAAACCAGTAACTGGCAAAGTGATAGATAATATTATGTTTGTTAGCTTCCCATGAGGTAGAAGAATATATCATAGTTTGCCCCATAAGTGTAGACCATTATTAATTAAAATACTTCTACATTTTAATATAGATATAAATATAGAAAAGTACAGACACACTATCTGCTAAGCACCAATATCTGCCACCCAGAACAAACCAGTCCTTCACAGTAGTGCACGGTGCTTCTTGGTTGAATCGTAGAAATGTAATATTTGTCCACCAAAACTGTGGCTCCAGGTCCAGAATGTCCTCTGCTTCCGGGTGCAGCCAAGCCCCAGGCAGCTGCACAGCCCAGGGCCTGAGGAAGGTGACCCCTGCCCGCCTCTCTGCTCCTCCCTCACCTGCCGCCTCTGAGTCTTTCCCACTGACTTACCACCTGTCACAAACTAACTCATGACAGCTCTGTCCAGACAGGAAGCTGTCCTCCCACCAGTCCACCTTACGTGTGGGGCGCCAAGCCAGATGTACCTTCCTGAGGCTGTGATGGGCCCCTGGCAGCTCACATGCCCCATGGCCCTGAGGGGGTGACCAGGAGCCTTGACAGCAGGGTTCCAGGCAGGGCCCAGGGGGCTTCTGGGCCAATAGGTGGTGTCTCCTGCCCGTGTCCTCCCATGGCCATCCTCTCTGCGTGTCAGTGTCCCGAGGCACTGAGGGTCATGAGGTCAGCAGATTAAAGTGGGCCACAACTGAGCCAGGGACAAGAGCAGGCCTCCCCCTACCCCCAGCCTCCCTCGCCTCCTTCCCTGGAGACCTCCTCCTCTGTCTGTGACCTTCCAAGAGCTCTTTTCAGTTTGTTTTTCACAAACTCTCCTCACTGTGAAAGGTTTGAGGAAAGAAAAGAGAAAAACAAGCCAACCTGAATCTCTGGGTTTGCATACTATAAAATCTCATTAGTTTGGACTTAGGGTGGGAAAATATTCTAGGTAGTGCAGCCTTCTCATTGAGGATTATTTCTAGATTTCTTTTCATCAATTAACTCTCCTAGTCCCGCTGGGAAAACCCAGGCCAGCCAAGAATCCCTGGCCATTAATAGCAGGCTCGGTGCACCCAGAGGTGGGCACTGACACCCTCTCCTTGTCAGTCAGCCACCTGGCTCCCTGTCCTCCTGTGCCCCTGCCACCCATGCTTAGAGACCCCAGTGCCTAATCCACCGTCTTTCTTTTCCTGTCTCTGGACTCACAGGGTTGGATGGACCTCAGAGAAACTTGGGTGAGCAGAAGGGCGCCAGGGCTGAGTCCCACATCGGGTGGAATCTGGATTGAACCAGATCGAGGAATCATGAATGCATCACGTCCCTTTGAGGTAAAATAAAGGGAGGCATGAAAGGCAGAGCGACTCGGAAAACATTGCTTTCTTTAAAGTTAATGGGGCCCCCGGTTCTAAATGGAGCCATTTCCAATTCTCGCAGGTTTTGCTCTCTTTTAAACACGGTTCTCAGCTCCCAGGGCAGCAATTAAATGTGTCAGCAAAGCTCCTACTTAGTGCTGCTGAGGCGCTTAATTTTCATTAAAAAGATGACATTGCAAGCAATTATCAAGGACAAGCCGTATCCGCGGGTATTTGTATTCATAAGGACAGACCATGGCGGAGAGGCATAAATTACCCAGGTCTGTCTCCGGGCTGCCTCCGAACCCAGGCAGCACAGGGCTGGCTCTGCATCCTGGCCGCTGGCCTTGCTGGCTTTGCTTTTCTTTCTTCTTCTTTTTTTTTTTTTTTTTATTTTACTGAGAAACAAATAACAATGAGACAGTTTCAAATCAAATTGGTAGAACAGTTTCAATAATTAACACATTGCATACTGTCTTCTTAGTGGTTATTTGTTGTACAAAATGTAGACATGATATCCTGTTTATAAACACCAGTAGAACAAATCACTCCATTCATTGATTTGAGAGAATTTAGCTATACATCTATCCTAACCATTTTGAATACACCGATACAAAATGGTCATTCATCTGTATCCCCTTTTTTTGTTTAGTCCCATCATCTAAATATTATAGGTGTGTGAACTCAGCAAAATATCCCAAAATAGTCCAGTAGTCCATAATAGTATTGGGTCTTCCACTTGACTGGCAGTGTCAGAAATTGTGGGGGACCTGAGTCCCCCACAGCTCAACATAACAACATGGCTTTGCTTCTTTTATTTCGTTTTTATACTTTTCTGCTGGATGGTTAAGACCAAGGTAAAGCAGGACCTATGCAACAAGAGTTGTAGCTTTTGGGTCTGATAAGGTCAGTG
>NW_004524689.1:3203232-3204635 GCF_000260255.1 Octodon degus
TGTTTAAATCCTTAGAGAGGCTCCCCGCATTGGCTGCTTAGGTTGACATGGAGATAGAAAAGATGAGAAAGTTGGTAGGAGATAAAGTTAGAAAAGTCATGGCAAACTGGCCAAATCCAATTCCTGATCTAAGCGCTTCATGAAGTAGATAACCCAGAAAGACAGTGTGCGGCGTGTGAAGGAAATAGTTATGAGGCTGGGAGCTCGGAGGGGAACTTCAAAACGCGTCTACCATATTTCATAAAATCTGACGTGATTGATTGAAGTTGTACCAACAATAGCTCATGAGCCTAAGAAAAAGCAGGATTCCACTTATTCCAAGACACTTTCCTGTGATGTGGGATGTTCGTTGTTGACTGAGGCGAAGAGCTTTTTAAGAGTTACATAGATTTAATGAAACTTCTTTGTATGTTCAAAAAGGAAAATGCCAGCTAAAAATTAAAAGCTTGGTAAGGTTGTCTTACATCTGCTTAACTGTCAGTGTCGCTCTGTGAGGGATGCCACATAGAGTTTGGGCCTGTGGGCTGCCAAGGGGACATTTGTGAGGGTTGTGAGGCCCCCTCGCCCTGGGGTTTCTCCCAAGCTTCTAACAGTGACTGCATAGGTGTCGACTGTCTTAATCATACAGATGTTAGGAAACAAAAAGATGCAAATGTCCCCTCAGTTTTGTGTAAATGGTCTGTGGGCTTTCCTGAGGGACTGCCATCATACCCTCTGCCACCAAAGACCACGACCACGGAGACCACGAACAGGTGGTGGAAACCACAGTTGCCACAGCTGACAGCTACTGGAAAACCACAATCAGCAGATGCACCCCATTTTTGTAGAAGTGTAAGGATGGAAAAAAACCCAGGATAGCTTGGACAGCTGTACTGTTCATTTCTACTTATCTGTTGAAAGAATAGTTAATACTTATTTTTTTTTTTTTGGTCTTTTAGTTGTTGTTGGGGTTTTTTTTTCCAATTCTGCATGCTTAAATCTGGTAATCTGAGCAACTAATCTAAAGACAATATTATACAGTATAGAAGCCCCTTGTTGAACTCCAGTCACCTTGCTTAGTGGAATTCTGTAACATGTCTAATGCTTTTTTATTTCATCATTTTTATTCTCTTTTAAAAATAAAAAAGAACTGAAGGGAAAAGGGAATCTTGGAATTGAAATACAGTAACAGACATTTCAGAATAAGTATCTAGAGAGGCAATATTTCTAGAGGAAGCCCAGACAAGGGCTTTCATACCTGATAGGATGTGAGTCTCCAGGTTGAAGAGGGATCTCATTTCTGAGCAGAATAAACCAAAGTCAGATTTGTCCACATTCCCACCAGCTACTCCGGAGTGTTCTGGGTGCTTCACATCTGCAGTTATGTCAGTTTTTAAAATTTTGTATTAGTACAGGTTTGTAAT
>NW_004524689.1:3206061-3209078 GCF_000260255.1 Octodon degus
CCCTGGTGACTGTAGCTTACTGAGCCTTGGTGGTTGTCTCACCGCCCCCCCCATTCCAGTGGGGCTCGGCCCACAGGACAAGCTCAGAAGGTGTGTTGAATGAGAGAGTTTGAGAAAGAGACAGAAACAGAAGGTGAAGAAAAGAAGGACAGCAGGGGGCGGCCAGGATACGAGGGTGCGTGGGGCCCTATTGGCAGCACAGCGAAACAACCGGATTTGAATTTTTCAAAATATCGTCATATTTGCTGGATGGAATGCATGAAAAGGAACAGGAGAAACATGGATTTCATGGAGTCCACAGAGGACAGAATGCTCCTGGGAGTAGCATGTGGCACCTCTGCAGGGACAAGTGCAAGCAGGGGAGCAAGACGTCCCTCTGTCCTGTTGATCCTGTGTGAAGAGTGGCCTGCAGACACCTGGGTTCTGTGGAGTGGGAGTCCCACCCCCTCCAGGGACAGCTGCAGAGCTGACTCCTTGCCAACCATCCACTCTTGCTGTAGCAGACAGTGCCCAGGCAAGGCTCCACTTTGCACCAGACCCTACTTCCTCATGCTTAAGTAGCTCATTTTGTGCACAATTAATGATCCAAAAGTGCAAGACCTTTCTGTTTCTGTGACAGAAGTGCTCCTCCAGCCCTCCAAGCTAGGAACTGCTACTGGATAAAATCAGGGGAATCCCAACCGCACACACGTTCTTCCTTTCCAATTCTTGCCACTCCTGGGGCAGAAGCCCAAGGGCAGTTCCCACATCCACTCCTCCCGCAGGCCCCCACTGGCCACCATGGGTCCAGCTCCTTCCCAGTGTTCCCACCTTGTGCAGGTTGTGCCTGCTCTAACCTGGATGGACAGGACAGAACTCGGCCCCAAAATGTTCAGACACTGATTGGCCCAGCTGGTGTCTGCAAGAGGAGACCTCAAACCTTGCCCTCCATTGGGTGTTCAAGCATCTTTCCAAGGAAGGAGAGAGCTGTGCTCACCAGAGTCCAGACTCCGCTCTCCTGGGAACTGCTGGCTCCTCTGGGGCTCACAGATGCCTTGGGAAGAGGGTGCGCCTGGCTCAGGAGCTGGGTGGCCTGCATGAGCTACTCAGCTGCTTCTGGAGGGCACTAATGCAGGGCAGGAGCCCTGCACAGCCTACGTTTTTGTGTGGGAGGCAGCCGTCCTGGGCAGGTTGCGCCCCCCAAGCCAGGTGACTGAGCCCTGTGGATAGCATGGACAGTGAAGCTGCCCCATTTTCAGGCTACACAGTGGGGGCTGATGTCCGGGATTATGCAGATCAGCCTGAAGGACACACTCTTCATGGAAGAAGCCAGACACAGAAAGACCAATCCCACAGAAGCTCAAAGTAGAGGAGCGTGAGGGAAGGGGTCAGGCTGGGGCTTGCAGTGTGACTACAGAGCTCTGGGTGATCAGGCTGGATAACTATAGACAGTGCCACATTGTCCACTGGAGATTTGCTGGGAGCAAATCTAAGCGCCACGCACACATACACATACACATGTACACATGACCACACTAGGTAGGGATGTGTTGACTACAACCATCACAGTATGTCTGGAAATGAAACAAGCATGTTTTATTCATTAACGACCCCAATAATGCCCACTGGTGGGAAGGACACGGAAGGAACTGCTGTGGGAAGAAGCAGCCACGTGGACTCCAGCGGGGAGACAGCAGGGCTGGAAGGGCTGGTAGGCGCCTGCCTGGTGGGTCTGGGAACGCATAGCGGAGGCCGCTGTAGCCATCATGGGAGGAAAGGGACCCTGAAGTGAGGGACAGCATTCACATTTCCCGTCCCTCAGACCCAACACCCACACTTTAAAGGAGGAGAGGTTGACTGGGCTCGTGGTTCAGGGCTTCAGCCCATGGCCTGCTGGTTCCAACACAGGAGCGTCAGGGTGGAAGAGCGCGGCGGAGCAAGGATGCTTAAGTCATGGCGTCCAGGCAGCAGAGCAGGGAGCAGTGCTAGAGGGAGCGGGCGGCCGAGGCCCAGACGCAGGGCAAGGTGGCGTCTCCAGGACCACCCCCCATGCGTACCTTCACTAAGTCCCTCCAGGGCAGCCCCCAGGCCGCTCAGGTTGACACTATCAAGGTGAACCTCCTAGGGAGACAACAGGGTGGGACCAGGTGGCCTTAGGAGCCCTGTTAGATGCTAATCTTTGTTCAGAGTGAAATGGGAGGTCCTGAGGCTCAGAGGTTTTGAGCAAGCAAGAGGCTCCCAGCTTTAGAGTCCCTGAGCCCAGAGGGCTCCCACAGGGGCAGGAAGCCAGGCCATTCTGACAACACAGTCCCTGAGGGAGGAAGCTGCTGCTTATAGTCCCAAAGGCAGAAAGCCCAAGGTCAAAGGGCCCAAAGCCTTGGTGTCCCCAAGTCTGTTCCCCATGGACAAGCATTCTTTGCATCCTCCAGGGGCTGAAAGGCGAAGGCTCCCGTCAGCCTCCTTTATAGAGGCGCGGTCCTCACCAGGAGGCTCCGCCTGTGGGACCCAGCCTCCTTCCCAAGGTCCTACTCAGACTCTATCACCCTGCAGCCCTACTCAGACTGTCTTGACCCCAGATTGGGGGATACAACACTCAGACCACAGCACCTGTGTCCAGCTGTCCCCCTAAGCTGCACGCGGTCACAGGTGGGGCTTTTACAGAGGCTGCTGAATCGAGTGTGTGGTGCTGGGATTGATTTATGGTGCAGGGCTAGGATTAAGGGTGGGTGGGCTAAATCAGTCCGCTGATCGGATTGGCACTGCCCTGATCACGGTGCCTGCACACAGCATAAGGGACAGAAGGAGGCTTGTCCTGCCCCTTGTCGCTGGCACTCCGACTTCTCGCCCAGCATGAGCTGTGTCTCCTCTGTGATGCCGCCTGCTGTGCCGCCCTGCCTTGGAGCCAGCCGGCGACGGACCAAAACCTCTACAGACTGAGCCAGATAAACCTGTCCTCCTAGAAGGTCGTGTGTTGGATATCTTGTCTTGGCAACAAGAAAAGTAACTGAGACACCAGGTGAAGAAGCGGCCAGGGCGGG
>NW_004524689.1:3210038-3227217 GCF_000260255.1 Octodon degus
GCAGCAGTGGGGTGGGCGCCTTCTTAAAGGACGGGGTGGAGGAGAATTCTAGGAACAGCCGAGGACACCAAAGGATGAGTCGCTCGAACCTGAACTGCGGAGGCCCAGGCCGGCCATAAACACTCGAAGCCTTAGGGCAGCAGCTGCTGTTGACCTCTGCTTAAAGGAATTTATTGTAAGGGAACAACTGTAAACTTGGGGAAACACCATAAACATGGCTCATTAAAATCTTGTTTATAATAAAAAATTGTGAGCGTCCTACTTAGCCAGCAGGTGCAGCACTCAACACGGGGGCACTGGGCTCTGTGGCCCATCCTGGTCCCAAACTGCCCCCGACCCACTCCACTCTAGAGGCAGGAAATCCAGGCACTTGATTGCCCAGGTCCCCTGAGCTGGGCTGGCCAGGTGGCCAGATGACATCGAGAGACACAAGGGGATGCGTGCTCGGGAGTTTCTGGGGTGGCCTTTCCCTTCCCAGTGCAAAGTCAAATGTGAAAGGGCCTCGCCAGTACTGCTCCCCTGCTGCTGCAGTTTCTGCTGGGTGCACACATCCGCTGCCTGGAGCTGTGGCAGCTCTGTTGGGGCCATGAGGCAACAAGCTTGGGGAGAAAAATAAAAATCATACTAAGCAAAGCAGAGCAGAAGCTAGACGGTCCTAGAGCCTTGGTGGAATACTTAGGCAACACGCGGACCCAGCCCCTGGCAACCTCCCGACTTCTCATTACAGGAGGAAAACGAATCGCTGACATTAAGCCACCATAGCGCGCATTCTCCGATATTCGCAGCCCAGGTATTCTTACCCATTTCCTTGCCCCTGCTTGTCCCCAGCCAGCTCTGCCTGGGTCTCAGGAAGGGGAATTGGGGAACTGGTGGCCGGAGGAGGAGGGCATACTCTGCGTCTCTTGGGTCAGTCTCGGCACAGCACCCGAGCGCAGGTTGCTGCAAGGAGACCCCAGCTCTCTCTGCAGCTGAGCGCCAGCGAGCTGAGCGCCGGGCCCACAGGCAAGTGGACTCTGCCACTCCGTGTGCCAGGCTGCTGTCAAGATCACGCGGTCACTTAGTGCTGGAGCTGCCGTGGGTCTTGGGGCAGCAGGGCGGGCCCGCAATGTGGGGTTGTAGGAGCAAGCGCCCCTTCGTGGGAAGGCAGCCCGAGGGCTGTCGGGGGGCCGAGCACCCAGCACTGCTACTCACCGATTCCACTTGTGCAGGTGCATGAGGTCACCGTGATGCCTGTCACCTGAGGCAGGATGGGGCATCACACGTCACCCACTGCAGAGCTGGTCCTTCTATGACTCCATCCTTGCAGCGCGTATTTTTAGTCTGGGAGATCTAAGCCATGACTGTCCTGAGCCAACTCCAAAGTCCCCAGTCAACAGGGCTGCCCTCATACCCACGTGTCCCCTGCTCCTGGGGTCACCACCCACCCTTCTGGCACTCTACTTATCATGCTGATCCATACCCCCAGGCCTTGGGTTCCCTGGGACCAGTTATCTGCACCCGCCTTCACTTGGGGACCCCTGGAGGCCTCGGCCTCATCACTCACCAGGAGGTGCCAAGAAGGGCAAAAGTCAGTCACCCACCTGGTCGTAGGAGTTCACCAGCATGGGCCACACCTGGGAGACATGGTTACCATTTCTTCCTTCTTTGCTACTTCAAACAGCCTCTTCCTGTGGCCCACAGAGGCCTGGTGACTGGAAGGCCACAGAGCAGGAGCTGCTGGTACAGCCTCACTCCAGAGCCCGTGTCCTCCCAGGGACGTCGTGTCACCCAACAGGTCCCCGAGCCCTCCTGGAGGCCTACAGCCTGCGACATGTAGTCTCCCCTCCTCGCTACTTCCCACACATGTCCCAGCACAGGGGCTTCCTGGGCCGATGGCAGGGTGACTGTGGGCTGCCGGGAAGCTGGCTGCGGGGCTCCTTGCTCCAGAGGAGAGAAGGTTAATCTTCCGGGAGCCACTGGGGACTGACAGTAGCATTAACAAAATCACTGGCAATAATCTGCTCAAACCGTGACCGAAATGTAACCACCCAAGGTACGGTGAGTCCTAATCGCTTCTGGGACTCGGCCAGGAGAGAGGACAGTGTGAGGGGGCTGCCCCGGCCGGCTCTGGGCCCCTGCACTGCCCCACCCACGGGCGACCCTTGCCCTTCCGTGGTCAGCTGTACAGCCCTCTGTCTTCCGTCCCCACCCAGCCACGGTCCATCTCCAATTATCTCCTTGCCCCAAATTAATTAGATGGAGCGAGGCGTTGGGTGAGCGCTGAAGCCAACAGGAGCCCAGCGACACTCAGACCCATCTGAGGGGAACCTGACCCTGCTAATTATGTTTGCTGATTGCTATTTAATTGCTTGGATTCGGCAGGAAGACGCCACGCTTCTCTCATTTAGCTCTGACATTTGTGAACAAGAAGTAGTGGCATGAGACTGGATGACAGCACAGAGCAGCTCTCCATTACTGGCAGCATCCGGAAGCTGAGAGGGACAGGCAGGCCTTGCTACTGTCCCCAGGCTCTGCCACCTGGCTCTGTCCTGACCCTGCAGACCAGGTCAGAGCAGGGCCAGGGCGCCACCAGAATAGTTGTCCTGTGCTTGGTGTGGCCACAAGCAAGCGCCGGACCCAGCCCCCTGCACGCTGTGCTTTACCCCATTCTTGGGGGCTGTGGATGAGCCTAGGTGAACTCAGGCCTGGAGAGGGGCAGAGACATCCTGCGGCACCCAGCCAGTCCCCGGGAAGGCCGCCTCTGCAGCTCTGAAGCTCAGAATCTCCCGATGCTCTTCCATCCTGCCTCCTCCACGTAGAAGAAACATCGGGGACCTGGACACCAGGCTCAGCTGAGCTGCACAGCTGCCCAACGCTAACTGTGCCTCAGCCTGGCAGCAGGAAGCTGCGGCAATAGGTATTCACCGAGGAGCCTGAGAAGTAGAAGGAAAACGCCACCTCGGAGTTGTCCTCCTGGGGTGGGAACCAGCCATAGGAGTGTGACTTCCACTTGGTGGACAGAGAAAGCTGTCCCACTAGCATGGCTGGTCAGGCAGTGTCTCTTGGTGATGCAGGGAGCTCACGCCCAGCAGTGGCAGCGGACAGGACAGAGCCGAGCTCGGAGCCAGGCCCCAGAGAACGCGCGCCTGCAGCAGCCCCCTTCCTCTCTCTGGGCCTCGGGTCTCTGGCTGGAAACAGTGAGTAAACAAAGTGAGACAATACACAGCAGGAGGAGAATGTGTGGCCGGCGCCTGGTGGGTGGAAACTCAGAAACACCCCTCGGGGCTCCCACATGAGACAGCGCAAAGGTCCAGCTCGGTTCGGAAGACAGCGGTCTGGAGTTCCCCGTCCCTGCCACAATTGTTCGTCCTCGTGCAGAAAGGGAAGGACACTGTCCTCCAGAGCCGGTGACTCAGGACCCTTCCCACAGAGCGGTGTCCACCCTGGGCAGGTGTCTATGGACGCAGGCCACCCAGGGACACAGAAAGGACTCAGACCTAGGCTGGGGACCTTGGGGGAGGCCAATCCCACAGCCTCTCGGAGTCCAGGAAGGACACGAAGGACAGCTCAGGTCACTGCAGCCAAAGGCAGCCTCTGGAGTGTGGGAGCCCATTCCCCACCCTACTCTCCGTCACCAGCCCCACTCTTGGTGCAAGCTCCTGGGAGCTGGAGAGGCGAGCCAGGACCGGGGTGCGGGGGGCACAGGCCTGCAGTGACATCACCCGAAAGCAGGCGGGGTGGACAGTGGCAGTTTCCAGGGGTGCCCTTCAGAAAGAGATAAAGCAGCTTTGTGACTGATGAACAGGAATTGGGCGTGACCTTGTGCCCAGCGGTGGGGGGCAACGATAATGAGGCCGCCAATAAAATGCTCTCCAGCATCAACTGTAACGCTGGTAGCAGCGAGTCACATCTCTAATGAGTACACTGTAGCATTTTACAGTCTGACACACGCCCGCAGGATACATCTCGGTAGATTCCGGACCAGCAACGCGTCCTCACTTCAGGAAAACAAAAGCTCGTGTAAATATTTTCGCACCACATTTATCAAGACATCGTGGGATTAATACAAGACACCTTTGGCCTCCACAATGACAAGAGGGGCTCACGGTGGCTCCAGTCAGTGCTGCTGGAATGACCTTGGTCGCTGAGGTCGCTGCACACGCGTGGTCAGGTGCCCCTGTATGGGTATACGACATGCTCTAGGCCCCCATACGAGGCCAAAAAATCTACCGACAAAACAGCGTACTATTTTTCTTCTCCTGAAGTGTGTGTACAGTTTTTGGCAGACTCTGTGTAGAGATAATAATTTTATGTAGAGTCTGAGGTACCCATCACTTCAGAAGGTTTTGGCTTCCGGTGCCTTCAAAGCCCCGGTGGCTGCGACGGGCTGGAGTCCTTGCTCGCCTCCAAGAGGCGCTCGTGAGCCTGAGCCCCGTGAAGCCTTCCCGGCTGCCCTCCTAGACCCTGAACACTGCATGGTTTCATTTTCTTGGCTTCTAACCAAGAAACGCGTGGCATCCCCGGGTCTCTGGCTGCCCCCCACCCCTCACCGTGCCTGAGGGCTCCCCATGCCACGGAGGCATTCTAGTGGCAGCACCTCTGCACTCAGAAGTTCCGTGTTAGTGCACCAGCCTTTATTTAGCCACACTGGGGCTGGTGGGCGGTTGAATTATTTTTTCAACTTTTCTCTTATGATTAAGAAGGCTGTGAATCGTCACAGGTGCTGGCCTCCCTCCAGGGCTGCGCGTGGGGACGCGGAGCAGCTGGCTTGTAAGACAGGAGCACCTGCGAACGGAGTAGGTGGCAAACTCTCTCCTGAGTGCTGGCACGATCTACGCTCACCTAGCACCACCCAGGTTCACTTATGAGAGGCCTTCTGATTTCTGCCCTTGTCCTGTGTGTTAGTGAGGGTCCCAGCAGGCAGCAGATCATCCCGGGAAGAGGACTTCATGAGGAATCACTCCCGAGAGAGGGGCTGTGATGGAGACAGTGCTGTCGGAGGAGGGCCAAGGTACCACCTTACAGCGAGGGCACCAGAGGGGCAGGTGATGCCAGGAACCAGCAATGCTCAGAGCCTGGAGATGGCTGCCACCCAGCCGAGGACAGGAAATGTTCTGAGCTCTCTTTCACCATGGCATCTGTGCCAACCTGTTATGGTTTGTAACTAGGTGCCCCCCCCCAAAGCCTCCTGCAGTCTTGGGGCGGCTTCTGGAGTTTGTGACTGATGACTGTGGGTGTGGATGTTGCACGTGCCCAGGGGCAAGTAATCTGCATTACAGTGTAAGGTGGGAAGAGAAGCCAGCTGCTTGAGCTGCTGCTGCCCCTCCTTTGTGCTCTTATTCTTTGCTGCCACCACGAAAGGTTGCCCTCTGTTTTGTGCTGCTCTGCCTTGGAGCCAGCTGAGTATGGACTGAAACCTCCAGTAACTGTGAACTAAATAAACCTTTCCTTCCTTCATTTTGAGTGTCGGGTATTTGTCCCAGCAACGAGAGAAGAGTAACTAAGACAGAATTTGGTACCAGGAGTGGGGTCGTTGCTGTGGATAAACCTGACCATGTGGATTACAAGCTTTTGGGAATGGACTATGGGAAGAGATAGGAAAGGTTCAGAGATGTCGCCTACAAGCGAAGCACTGGAACAGCTTCGGCTATTCTGTATGGGAGATTCTGGTCAGAGCTCAGAAGACCAGAAGGCTGATGGAAAGCCGGCCTGTAAAGACCAGGCTGGGGAGGTGTCTGCTGGGAAGAGGGACTGCATTGGTTGTCGGGCTCCGGACAATATGTGTTTGGACTTGGCAGAAAAGCTGTCTACATTTTGCTCATGTCCAGAGACTTTGCCTGAGAGTGAGTTTAAGCATGGTGGACTGATCTATCTGGCAAAAGATATTTCAAAGCAGCCAAATATTGGGGCAGTGGCCTGGTTGTTACTGGGGGCTTTTAGCCAGATTTATGTTAAGAATGAAGAGCAAAGAGCCCAAGAGGATAATTTAAAATGTCGTGAGCTTGGCCAGAAAGAAAGTGCCAATAAAGCTGTGGAATGCAAAGATGGAGCCGAGAGGATCTCCATTGCCAGAAAGGAGCCTGAGAATGGACGGGACGGCCTGAGGGCACCACAGGAGGAGGCGGGTCTCCACCCTTTGCTGCCTCAGAGCTGCAAAGGTCAGGGACTTTGCCTTGAGGGGAAAGCCGCTGAGCCCCAGGTTCCAGAATGGCGGCGGCTGCCACACCAGGTTCCAGAATGGTGCCAGTGTGGAGAAATTATTCCTCGGAATCAGGGTCAAAGTGCTCGGCAATCCAGGCACTTGACCCCTACAGCCAAGAGAGAAGGAAACCTGGCTACTGCTCCAGCTGGCAGCAGACCTTGGTGTCATCCACGTGGCTTTGGTTTTAGGTGCATTCAGAATGCAGGAGTTCTGAGGTTCAGAAGGCTTCCACCTCGATTTCAGAAGAAGGCCTGGGAGGCCAGGCAGTGTGCCCCTGGGAGGGCAGAGTGTGAAGCTGTGAAAGAGAAGCCTATTCAGTGGAAACCCCAGAAGTTTGGAAAAGCCAGGAATGTGGATCGTCTAAGGGAAACTGCAAGGAGGAAGCAAAGCCAGCCTAAGAGAGAAGCCACGGGAGCTACCACCACCAGTGCCACAGGGGTGGAGCCTCATGGAGCTCACAACTCATCTCAGATTGCTTCAGATGTCCCACATAGAACTGCGGGACTTAATGTTTGCCCTTCTGGATTTTGGACTTGTGTTGGTTCCAGTGCTTGGTATCCTGCTGTGTGTACCTTTTGGAATGGTAATGTTTATCTTGTGCCTTTGAATGTTGCAAGCGTTTAAGTTTTCATTTGTACAGGGGCTCACAGTTGAGAGTTTGCCTCGGATCTTGGAGGAGACTTGGGACTTGGAACTTTCCAGCAATGCTGAAACTGTTGGGACTTTGGCAACTCTCAGAGATGGACTAGAGTGTCTTTTGCATAAAGGGATGTGCATGAGTCTTTGGGGGTCCAGGGGTAGAATGTTATGATTTGTGTCTAGGTGTTCCCCCAAAGCCTCATGCAGTCTTGGGGCAGCCTCTGGAGTTTGTGATTGATTACTGTGGGTGTGGATGCTGCACCTGCCCTGGGGCAGGTAATTTGCATTACAATGTAAGGCGGGAAGAGAAGCTAGCTGCTTGAGCTAGCTTCTACCCCTCCCTTGTGCTCTTGCTCTTTGCTGCCGCCCTGAAAGGTTGCCCTCTGCCTTGTGCTGCTCTGCCTTGGAGCCAGCTGAGAATGGACTGAAACCTCCAGTAACTGTGAGCTAAATAAACCTTTCCTTCCTTCATCTTGAGTGTCGGGTATTTGTCCCAGCAATGCGAGAAGAGTAACTAAGACACAACCAAAGCAGCTGGCATGGGCCAGGCCACATGGCCCAGAAGGGCTGAGAAGGGCATGGAAGCACTGGGGGTGGGTGGAGCAGAGCCAGCCCACCAGGCTTGTCCCTATTTGTTGATGTTTTGGACATGCGAGGCTGGCTCACTCGGACTTTAACCTGCATTTCCACAGTTGCTAGCAACAGTGGACAGCTTCGTGTGAATTTCATAGGAGATCCATGCCATGAGTTCCATGAAATGCCCCTTGGTGACATTCGCTCTCCTTCTGATTCCCAGGACTGCTCTGGGTCTTCCAGGTACTAAACATTGTTCAGGCCTGAGAGTCCTAAGCATCTTCTCCAAGTGGGGACCGATGCTAAGGCTGCCAACTTCATCCATCTTTTCCTTTATGGTTTATCTTAAGAGGTGTGAGTGTTAATGGCTTGGTTTAAGAAATTAGCTCCTCCCTGAAGTGATAATTTCATTCATTCATTCATTCATTCATTCATTCATTCTATGCCCTCCTTAAGTCTTTTCACAGTGCTGGGGATTAAATCTTCAAACTAAGCTACATCTTCAACCCTTTTGAAGAAAAATTTAAAGAGAATAAAAATAGTAAAACAAAACATTAGAAACAATAACAGAATTTTGCGAAACAGAATAAGAGGAATTCAACAATGGTTGTTATGTACACATTGTGGTCTTCAAATTAGTTGCTCAGATACTAGATATAAGCATAAAAAATGGTCAGTAAAAGTTATAAAAAAAATTGAAAAGGAGGGAGGAAGAAACATTTAAGCATTATTAAATGTTTTTGTCTTAAACAGGATATCACCAAGTGGCTAAGATGTCCAGGCCGGGTTGGAATTTGTAATCCGCTGGGTTTTAATTACCTTCTCATTTCAGGGACAAAGTATCTGACACCAAGGGCTGGGGAGATAGCTCAGAAGAATAAGTGCCTGCTTGGCAAGCACAAGGTCCTGAGTTCAATCCCCAGATGTGAAGAAAAAAAAAAAGTCTGACACCCACAAGTTAAAGGAAGAATGGCTTATGTGGCCTCAGTTTGTAGAGCTTTCGTGTGAGGATCCACCGGCCTCAGTGTGATCCATTCTACAATAGCAGCAGGAATGAGGAAAAGAAAGACAAGAAGACAAGCGCTGGGTTAGGCGGTGACATCTGCAGTTGGCCAGCCGACACCCCAAGCAACAATATGGACATTAATTTTTGCCTTTGCGAAGTTAGTAACACATGACGCAAGGTTACCTAGCAACTAATAATCAACACTAACCAACCAGGACTCTTCTCTCAGGACTGAGGTAACACTCAGGCCTAATCCAGCTTACACACACTTGACCGATTTCCAGCTTCTGTGGCTCCCACCAGCTCCAGTCCACAGTCAGCTGGTTCCGAGGCAGGGCAGCAGGACAGAGGGCCTGGGAGAGGAGACAGCCCATGGCAGGGTGGGCAGGGGGCAATGAGCCGTCACGCCCAACGAGCCGTCACGCCCGTGGGCAGGCTAACCCACAGTCACACACTTCAAATCCAGTCACCTCCCCTGTAGCCCCCCCATGAGTGCACGAGGCTTTTGAGACACACGTAGGTAGAAGCTGTAGCGCCCTGCTTCAGCCTCCCAGAGTGCTCGGATTACAGGCGTGTGCCAGCACACCCAGCTTCTTAAAAGCGTTCAAGTTACTGTTTGCTTTTGAGTGCTTGACCCAACACAGATTAATGAATGCCAAGTGACAGATGAGTAGGTGATTTCAGACTTCCACAAGAACAGACAGTTCCTTCCACGTTACTGCTCTTGCCTTTTCTTGCCTTGTCCTCTCCTTAAATACACTATACATCTTAGTTGACTCAAGTATTTTACAGATTTCAACAAATCTTAACAATATCCAGTATGGCATATCCCCCCCCCCGGGATGTATTCTCAATAAATTTTTTATTGTCACTGCTATTTGTAAATAGTACTTGTTAAGTACAGCGGTACATTGATCGTGTCTGGTTTACACAAATGCAATTAACTTGTTCATTGATCTTACACCCAGGAAGGCCACAGAAGGTTATATAAGATCAATACAACCTTTCCAAGGCTTTGTAACTTTATTAAACTCGACTTAATCTGCATCCTTTGACTCTAGACTCTTTGACATATTTCCAAGACGAGAGTCTAATTCTGCCCAGAGCAACAGTCCGTCCCTCCCTCTTGTGATCCGGACATATTTTCTTTTCTTGTCTTATCACGCCGTCTAGCTCCTCCAACACAAAGATTCACAGCAGTGTCGACAGTCAGCACTCTTAGCCCGAAGACATAAATGCTTTCAGCATGTTTCCACCGGGTCCGATGTGTGATTGCTCTTGGAACCTGAATACACATGATGTAGGAGTTTGCCTACGAAGAACTTCGGTCAGCAGCAACTGAACCCAGGTGAGGCTTTCTCTCTCTCTGCTCCGCGGGCCATTCCTTCTTTTCCTGTTTGAGTTGTTAATGTGGAAGAAAGAAGTGAATACGTTTTCTATTTTTGCTTGGAGAACAAAGCCCACTTAGTCACAAGCGACTGTCTATGCTCCACCTGGTGCTGTATGTAGCTGGGACAGTGTTAGGACTCCTGCATTTGTGTTAATATTAGAGACGAGGCTATAATTTCCTTTTCTCAAACTGTCCGTGTTTTGATATAAAAATTACACACTTCTCATGAGTTGATTTTATAAAACTATTCTCTAAAAATCTTGTGTGGGAATTAATATCCGTCCTTTGAATAATAAAATCTGAATATAAAACTTGCTGGGTCTGCTGTATTCTTCCTAAGAATATTTTAAGCTAACTTCAATTCTCTTAATGGTTAAAGGAATGTTCCAGTTTTACATTTCTCTCTGGGCAGTTTTGGTAATTTATACTTTCCAAGGATTTCTTCCATTTTGTCTAAGTTTTTTTAATTTACTGGCTTAAAATTATTCATAATATTCTCTTATGATCTTTTCTCTTCTTTCCCATGCTGAGTCTAACCTTTGCGTGATATATCATGGAATGAAGTAGGTCAAAAAGAAGCCTATAAAAAACCCCGACTTCCAGTCAAGAGTGCAGGAGTGGGTCCTGCTGAGCCATTGTTTCTGAATAATTAGTGACATTTGTTTTCTTCTCTGTGCTTTGAGATTGCAAGGAGACCTCATTGTCGGGCCTGAGGCCAAGCGAGCCCCAACGAGCTGTGCTAAGCAGAGCACAGGACCCAGCCGCCACCCTCTGGGCAGTGCTGGCACCATGCCCTCCTCCGCAGGATGCTGAGCAGGAGTCAAGAGAAGGGTCCCACATGCGCCCGCCCCTGCACAGCAGCCTAGATCCCGCGATGCTCTCTGAGCCCTTGGGCTATCCTCAGTTCTGGAGGTGAGTGAGCCACAGGGGTCTTACTTGACTGAGGGACCCAGAGTGGGGGACACAACCAATGAATGGAGCTGGAATCGGGCTACAGAGAAGCCTGCAGCCCCCACTGAGGTTCCCGCGCCCCTGTGAGGGCTGTGCAGCTTGCAGCCAGCGGCCGAGATACACAGGTGCTTCCTGTCTTCTGTGTGCAGCTAAGCTGCAAACAGCACAAACCCTTGGCGAACGCAGGGAGGTGGGTCCCCGCCTGTGGCCCCCCTGGGGGTCCCCTCCAAGGCCCCCCTGCCCCGCACCTCACTCAGAGGACTCTGAGTCTGTGAACAGACTCCGCGCTAGGGCTGGTCAGAGCTCCTGCCTCTGCCAGAGCCATTTAGGTCAGCAGCCTGCTTCCCAGACGGGGCCCTTTGCTGACATGTTTATGCAGCGCTGTCAGCATGCGAACCAAGTGGCTTTTGTGGGCCTCTCTTTGATTTTGTTCCAAGAACCTCATGATCAATTAGCCACACCAAAGTCTTCTGATTCGCAAGCTGACTCTGATGTGTAATGGATAGCCTGGCCCTTTTCTCTGGCTGCTGAGAGTGGCCACTGGCCCCCGTTTGCCCAGGAGGTCTCTTCCCAATTGCCACTGTGGTAGGAGTTTTACAAACATGGGCAACACCTAAGTGGTTCTGTTGGTGCCTCCCTACCTGAAGGACGTGCCAGGGTCTGGTGCAGGGTATATGGTGCCAACCTTCTTGGGTGTGTGCATGCACGCACATGTGTATGTGTGTGTGTGCCTGCATGTGTGCATATGTATGCATGCATTGTGTATGTGTGTGCATGTGTGTGTGTACATGTGCAAACGTGCATGCATTGTGTATGTGTGCGTGTGTGTGTGGCTTGGGAGGGACCCGGTAAGACAGGATGATCAGCCTGGCCACTCCACATTCCTGCCTTCCACTGCACTTCATCCTGCCCACGTCACGCCAAGACTGGGTATCTCGTCCTCGGTGACGGAGAGCTACTTTTGAGCCCAGCCTCTCGCTGACCAGCAGGGAAGTGACCCGATTCGCTCCTGGCTCACAGGCTCAGACTCACATCACAGCACATCTGTACTGCACTGAAGTTTCTCACTTAAAAATCCATGTCCCTGGCGTCCTGTGAATGAATGTACCCTTGTTTGGAAATACAAGCACAGTGAGTTAACGCGAGCCCATCCTGGGGTTGGGAGAACCTCGACCCGGTTCTGGGGTCCTTGTCAGAAGAAGAAAGTTTGGACAAGACCAACTGGGAGCACGCGGAGAGATGGCCTCACAACCACCTGGGTCGCGACTAAAGCAATGTGCCTGTGAGCCGTGGACAACGGGGTGCGCTGGCAGCCGCCCCAACCTGGGCAGAAGCGAAAAAGCGTTCTCAGAAGTGGCATGGCCGTGCGACGTTGTTCTGAGTCTCCAGAACCGTGGTAAGATAAATTCCCGTTGTTCCACGCGATCTAGTTTGTGGTACTCATCACAGCTGCCCTAGAAAAGAATTCAACGTGTTAAACTCACATTACCTGCGTCGGTGTTTGGAAACTAGACCCAGCGTGAGCTGCGTTTTTCCTCCAAGGCTCACCACCTCCCACCTGCAGCGCATGCGCAAGCGCGCACACATACACACACACACGCACGCACGCACGCACACACGCACGCACGCACGCACGCACGCACAGGGCAGAGTTCTCATGACAAGTACTGGCAAACTCCTGAAGCTCCCTTCCTCCTGCCCCCATGCCATTTTGCCGTGCGCCTCCCGGGATGTGCCGCAGTTTGAAGGCAGCCTGCGGGGAGGGGAGCGTTGAGCCCACCGTAGGAAGGCTGAAGCCCAGGAAGCCCCGACGCTGAGCGGTGCGGGGCCGCGTTTCAGTTCCAAGGCCAACCGGCGGGCCGCAGGCCTCCCGCGTGTCTCCGTTTTTTCCTGAGCAGCGTCCTGCATTTCACATGAAAGACTGACATGAAGCTGATAGAGCAATTCAGCTCGGAGGGGCTCGTCGTTACTGTTCTTTATTGGTTTGTTGTCCTACTTCCGCAGCTGAAAAGGGAGGTGCTCAGAGCACGGTCACTAAACTAGGCCTCCGGCTGAAGGCTTAGACTTTGGAGTTTGGCATAGCGGAAACGGCCGGCTCAGCCCAGAGGCCTTCAATCGTCCCGCCACCCTGCTTTATGGTAATGCTATGTGGCCCTGCCCCCTCCGTATCTTGGTTCCGACAAGCGTTGGATTCCAGGCCATAACCAGTAATAATTTAGTTAGCTGCATGCTCTGGGCCACTGCATTTCCATCGAAGGATGTTAAGCGGGCCTTCCTGGCTTTTCAGCCCATCGTGTGGCTGATTGCTGACCACCCAGCCACCCAGCCTCAGCCCCCGGCGCTACGATGTCTGCAGAGGAGGGCAGGTCTGACCAGCCAGCCTGCCTTGCAGTTGAACGAGGCCACATGGCCGAGGAACGGGAGGTCAGCACAACCGATGCGTGCAGCCCTGCCACTTCCCAGTCCCTCCGTCCTCCTTCCCCGTGATTTGGAGATGAACTCTGACCCAGCAGCCAAGTGCAGAGAACAGCAAAGCCTTCCCCAAACTCAGACTGTCATGGGAGAAAGGAAGAAACATTTGTCTTTTTCATCCACCCTCTGTTGGGATCACTTAAATGTGGCATCTCAGAGCCTCTCTAGGAGCAGATAGAAATCCTCACCCGGTCCCTGAGCGTCTCTTGACTCCACTCTATGTTGAGCATCAATTCAGGCATCAGAGTTCTTAGTAGGAAGGACAGCGCCCGACTCTAGAGAAGCCAATGCATACAAGCACATGTCGATTAAGAAGAGAGGATTCTCTTCCCAATTCTACAGACATGAAGGACCAGGCTTTAATGTGGACAGAATCTGAGGAGCCACGGAGGAGCAGGCAAAGGGTCGCAAGCAAGGCCACCTGACCCACAGCTCTCCAAGGCTGAGGGACTGATTCCGAGCCCTTCCCCACAGCCTGTGTGTCACTCTCACCAATCCAGAGGCCTGCAGGACAGCACCTGATGGGCCAGGTGTGGTGGGTGCCAGGACAGCTGCCCTCCAGCTCCACACCCATGGAAGATTCTCTACAAAAGTGAGGGTCCATATGAAGTCTGTGTCTACAGCGCCACAGTTTAGGGACACATCCATCCCAGCCCCCAGGGTGGCACTTGTACCCAAGGCCGGAGTGATCTGGAGAACCACAAGGCCATTCTTGAGGGAAATAGTGTTCAGGAATCTGATTTGGTATATTAAAAATGAACAGGTTTGTGCCTGTGGAAGCAGCTGCTCTAGGGAAGCTGATGGAGGAGAAAGCCTGAAGCTTGCTCCTAAAGGTGTCTCTAAGGCAATGACCGTCATGCCCAGGAGGCAGCCGAGCCCTGGCCTGGCCCTCAGCCTGCAAGCAAGAACTACCCGCGTCTCTGCCTCGCTGGCCTTTACCCACAGCCCTCTACACTAGCGTACTGAGCTCCAGGGAGAACACCAAGACCCAGGAGCTGCATCGCTCGAGGGAGCGGGGACCAGAGGAGAGGAGTGGGAAGAAACAAGCACAGCCAGATGCTGTATGGTGAGAGCTGTGGAGATGCTCTTGCCCACGCCTGGGATGCGCAAAGGCACCACGAGAGGCTCCTTCCCCCTGGACAAGGCTGGGCATAAAACAGCTCAGTCACCTGGGAAATACTTGTTGAAAGCCTACACTGAGCTACACAGAGTTAGCCTCCAGGGACACCGGGCACACCACAGGGACAAACAGGAGCCCAGGCACCTATACTCTGACTACAGCAAGAGGACATGGAGAGTCAGCTGACCCTGGTCCCCCGGAAGTGGTTTTGAAAACTGTTCTAAGTAAAACTGAAAGACAGAGTTTGATGGGTGAGTAGCTGAGAGAAGATGCATAAGGGGGTCTGCCGTAAAGGACTGCGACACACCACGCACCACGTCATGGGGGGACGCTCCGGGAAATGCTCTGGTAGGCAATTTTGCTGTGACTTGTGCATACATACATGACCTCCTATAGCCGCAGTGTCAATAGACAGCGCGATTCTGTGGGGCACCATGGAGTAGGAACACCACCATGGATCAAATCATCGTTATGTGGACGTCGTGAGCACAGAGAGAAAGGGGGCTCGAGATCAACTGGGGGGCCTGGAAAGCACTAAGTCCTGGGTGTTGGGGAAGAGAGAGGCCACAGAGGGCTACCTGGCTTCTGGCTCGAGCCCCTGGTGGAAGGGTAGACTGCTGCCTGGCGCCACCTCCTCAGAGGAGCTTAATCCGCACAGTCAGCATGGAAGGAAGAGAGAGGGGCTTGTTGAACGCCACAGCTGCAGGGCCTCCTCTGCTCTTCATTGTTTTCTGCCGCCGTGAACTGCTGCCATCTGCCCTGGAGCCAGCAGAGTATGGACTGAAACCTCCACTAACTGTGAGCTAAATAAACCCTGCCTTCCTTCATTTTGGGTGTTGGGCATTTTGTCCCAGCAGTGAGTAAAAACCAACTGGGACAATATGGATCATTCTCCAGGATAGATCTGATGTCAGACCACAAAACAAGTCTTGATATACTTAATGAAATTAAACTTATATCAAGTATCTTTTCTGGTATAAAACTAGACAAAAAATAATAGGAAGAAGGCTGGGGAAATAGCTGGGTGGTCTAAGTGCCTGCCTGGCAAGCACAAGGACCCAAGTTCGATCCCTGGTACCTCATGCTGTGCTGGTCCCAGGACACCAGGCACGCCACACTAGTCCCAAAACCAGGAGTGGTGGCCCAGCCCTGGGGAGGCTGAGATAGGAGGATCACTATGAGTTTGAGCATCGTAGAGAGGCCCTCTACCAAATAAATAAATACATAAAAATGTAAAAATATAACAGAAGGAAAAAGTGGAACATGTACAAAACATGGAAATTAAACAACCTACTGCTGTTTCACCAATGAATGAAAGAAAAATCAAGGAAAATTAAATGTGCTTTGAAATACATGAAAAAAAAGAAATACAGAGCACAACATCTCAAGAACTTACAGGGCTCAGCAAAAGCAGCACTGAGAAAGGTGTCTACTGCAATAAATTCCCGTCTTAGGGGGAAAAGATGCATATCTGAAGCAAACAACCTAACTTTACACCTGAAGAAACCAGAAAGAGAAAAAATATCAGGCCGCAGGTGACAGAAACAAGAAAACAAAGGTTAGAGCAGGCATAAATTCGAAACAGAGACGCAAAGGCAAAAGGCCAAGCAAACTGAGTCAACTTCTCGACGAGACCAAAATGACGAGCCTGTGGCTGGACCAACAAGGGAAAAAGAGGCAGGACTCAGGAGAAAACGTCACGGAGGGCAGAAGAGGCTGCCACTGCCGCCGCCACAGAAGTGCAACAGCCGAGACTGGGCGTGACCCCAGCTCTTGGGAGGCTGCAAACAGGTGGATCACCGCAAGTCCGATCCAGTAGTGAGACCCTGAACACCCTGTAGACCCTTCCCTAAAATACATTTTAAAAAAGAATCCTCTAGATCAATCTCTGGTACTGAAAAAAAAAAAAGAAAGAAAAAGAAAAAGAAACCAGAAAGGCAACAGCCATCAGAGATTACTGTGAGTGGTGTTACACCAACCACCCGGACAGCCTAGAAGAAACTGCCGAACTCCTACAAACGCACACCCTACCCAGAGGCAATGGTGAAGAACCAGAAAATGTGTACAGAGCAGTACTAAATGAGGACTCCGGCTCAGGAATTAAATACCTAATCACAAAGAGAAGCCCAGCGCCAACACCTTCGTGGGCAAATTCTGCCAGTGTCTAAGGAATTAACACTGCGCCTTCTTAAATCCTTCCCAAAACACTTGAGAAGAAAGGAACACTTGTAAAGTACAAAGCCAGAGAGGATTCTACAAGACAAAAAACTATACACTAGCAGCCCTGAGGAGCATGGTTGCAAAAATCTTCAACAAATAGTAGCAGTTCATATTCAAGCATCAATTACCCCGCCAAGTGGGATCATTTCTGGGGTGAAAGGGTGCTCAGCACACGCAAGTCAATGAGTGTGGTTCACCACAGTAACAGAAGGAAGGGTAGAAGTCGTGCACCTCTCTCAGTCAGTGCAGAAAAAAAACGCATCTGTAGCCCAGCAGGTGTGGTGACCCACACCCGCAGTCCCGGCACGTGGGAGGCTGAGCCAGGAGGATCCCCATGAGTTTGAGCCCAGCCTGGACTACGTAGGCAGACCCTGTCTCAACACACAAATCCATACCCTTCCTTGATAAAATCAGCTTTCAGCAGATTAGGTGCAGAAGGGATGTCCTTCAGCACAATGTGCCCACAGGCACACGGCAAGCTGTGGAGAACCTCACACTCAAGGGACCACCTTCTCGAAGCTCAGGGCTGGGACACAGGTGAGCACCCCCAGCACTTCTCTTCAGCATAGCACTGCTAGCTCTGGCCAGAGGAGCTCAAAAAGCAGAGGGGGGAGGAGGGGAGGGGGG
>NW_004524689.1:3228118-3264555 GCF_000260255.1 Octodon degus
GGAGGGGAGGGGAGGGGAGGAGAGGGGAGAAGAGGGCATCCAAATTAGAAAGGCAAGAGCTGGTGAAATGGCTCAGTAGACTAAGCACCTGCTTATTCAAGCACAGGGATCAGCGTTCAGTCCCAGTCCCGAATGCCATGCCAGCCACAGCCCCGGGCAGACCAAGTCCTTGGTGGTGGCACACACTCAGAATCCGAGGGCTGGAGAGGCTGAAAACAGGAGGATCACTATGAGTCCAAGCTGCATGGTGAGACCCTGTATCAAATAGATTCACACACACACACACACACACACACACACACACACACACACAGGCAGAACTTAATTTATTTTCCCATGAAATGACTTTATATGTAAAATGCTCCAAAGATGTCACCAAACTACTGCTAGATATAATAACCCAGTGAAGTAGCAAGAAATAACCCCCAAAAATTCATAGAAACCTAGTTTGACAGCAGAAGAAGAGGGAGAGGAGGAAAAGCAGAAGCGAAGCAAGGGTCCCACGTAGCACAGAGGAAAAAACCTAAAGGTGGCAGAAGGCAGGAAAACCAACAAGAGCAGAAGGGCAGAGAACAAGCGTAAGGTACAAGCCCCGGGCGGGCACGCGCTTGGCCATCCCTGCCCTCCTTGTGCACATGACGCGACGTTCACAAATCCAGAGCCCTGGCTCCCTGCTGAGCGGCTCAGTTACACTTGAAATTTCTCAGGTTGACACAATGTATCAAATTGTACACTGCTTATAAACAGTCCCTGTTCCAGGAAAAGAGCCTGCAGCTGGCTTCGGAGTCGGGCTTGGGCAGAGCCTGGCTGCCCCACGAGGGCTTCTGCTCACATAGCTTTGGGTGGGAGGGGGGTTCCTCCGCGTCAAATATCCCCAGACACGGTGAGCCATGCGCACGAGCCGTGGAGCAGCCTGCAGGACCTGGCCACAAGGGCGGGACCCAGACCCCAGCACCAGGGGACCCCGCCACACAGCAGAGCCCAGTGTGAGGTGGCTGATTTCCACGACACTCCCCACCCCCAAAAGCTCCACCCTGCAAGCAACCGCTGGCCTCCTTGCCTGGGCTCCAGCTTGCTAAAGGGCAAAGACAAAACCCCGGAAGGTGGGTCCCCCAGAATTAAGCCTTGAGTTGCCTCCTGACTCAGCAACTCCACCCTAGACGCCCGTCCACAGGAACCCAAGGGGACCTCCGCCATGAACGCACGCAGGAGTGCAGTCCACACTGTCACAAGCCACGACATCCAACAGCTGGAGACCAGCCAGGAGCCGCCAGCCAGAGGAAGGAGCAAAACGTGACGAACTCTTAGCATAGAGTAGTATTTGGCCGCGAGAAGAAAGGAACAGTGTAGATTACTTCAAAGATGAGCTGGCTTGGTGGCACGCATCTGTGATCCCAACGCTCTGAGAAGCTGGGCCAGGAGGACTGCATGTTTGAGCCTGGTCTGGGCAACTTAGTGACTTAGCAAAACCTTGCCTCAAAATAAAAAGTAAAAAGGGCTGGGGATGTAGCTCCACGCAAAGGCCCTGAGTTCAGTCCCTGGTATCACAAACAAAAAATTACCAGCAAGCCCAGTGAAAGAAGCCAGACACCAAAGCGTCGCCGGCTGTGTGACTCCACAAGGCATCAGAAAACAATCTTTGGTCTCCAGGGCCAAGGGAGGGCTGGAAGAGGCAGGGAACCCTGGGTGAATGACAGCTTTCATTTGAGCTTAAAAATCTAAAAGGGCACTAGAGTGCTAGGAAGGGTGGCGGCCTCACACTATCAACCCACTAAAGGCCACCAGGCTGCTCACGTGAAAATGGCTAATTTCATGTTTTGGGATTCATCTTATGCTGAAAATATCACCCACTAATAGTAGGAAGAAGCACTTTGAAAGATAAGAAAGAGCCTCCCTGGCAGACAGGGCAAAGATGGGCAGGGAGCCTGCTCGCCAGGGCAGGAGCACCAAGCCGGGCCAGCGGGGGCTGCCAGGGAACAGCCGGGGCCCAGGGCATGTGAGCCCCGGCTGGCTGGGCAGGAAAACCTGGGGACAGCACCAGCCGAGGTGGACACGGGAAGGCCTGGAAGGACAGTATGAGGAGGGCTGACGCTGCTCAGCATGCACCCTGCGGACCCGGAAGAGCAGGTGGGCATCTGAGGGTCGAGACCACGAGGCGGTGGGAGGGGAGGGCACCTGCTGTGGTCTCAGCAGTCTCCGTGCCTCCAAATTCACAGGCTGGACCTCAACGTCAAGGTGATGGTGTTCGGGGCTGCAGGACGTATCAGGTGAGGACAGCAGCGCTCTCATACTGGGATGGGTGCCCTCCTAGGAAGAGACACTGGTGGATTTTCCTCTCCATCCTGCACGCACAGAACCAGAAGTCAGCTGTCGTCCCACCAGGAAGCTGACCTGCCCCAGAGCCTGGGCTTGCTGGCTCCCCCGCCTTCGCTTTCAGCCTCCGGGACTGCAAGGTTGGTGCCCGAGGCGCAGACTGCCAGGACTCTGACACTTGGTTATGGCAGCCGGAAGGGGCCAGGGCCTCACCGTCTGGGCAGAGGAGGTGACAACCAGAACTGACCCAAAGGCACCGAGCTGGTGAACTGCGTACCTCGCAGGTGTGGCAATGTGGTGAGGTGGCACATGCAGTGACAGCAACCACTGGAGTGAAGATGAGGCTGCAAACAGACACCCCGGGTGTTTAGAGAGGTCTCCAGCAGCCAGGCAATGTACACAACAGCCTGATGATCCCAGTACTCGCTGACACCTGCAAACACAGGGACAAGAAGGTGCTCCGGGCTGCACGCCCGGCTCTGAGCCCACCCGCTCCGCGCTGTCAGGACTCCTGCTGGGTGAGAGCGAGACAGAGACAACCGAGGGAGAGACATCCAGGCCCAGATGTTTGCATCAGGACTCCTCGGGCACAAGCGCTCCAGTGATGCTGGCAACGAGGCCCTCCTGCACAGAGGATGTGGACGGCCGTGCGTGCCCCAGCACCACTCAGCTCACAGCACGCGGGAAGGACAGCTATGTCACAGCTGCTCACCTGTGTTGAGACACCAGATGAACGCCCCGAACTTAAAGGAGGAGAAAAAGGAAGCAGACCAAAGCAAAACTGAAACATAGCAGGGGAAGACACGAAATCCCGTGGTGCATCCAGTGTCCAGAGCAAGCTGTGGAGAGATGTGAATCCCAAAGGGCTCGGCAGCACCAGCCCTGCAGTGTTGCAGTTGTAGCCCTCGTGGCCTCTCTGTTGGGCTGGCTTTGCTCCCGGTCTGCAGATGGGGTGCCGCATTCACGGCATTTCCAACTTGCGGGGGTCGCCCCTACACTTCCGGCTTCGCTCACGGCTTCACTGGCTCTCGGAGATATACTGCCTGGCCTCTTGGGTCTTCTGAAATCTGAGTGGGGACTTCCATGCCCTGCATGTTGCACCCCTGAAGAATGAGCTCCTTATGATGATGCCAAGGTCTGCTGCCAGCCCAGGCAGTAGGCTGGCCCCTTAGACCATAGCTGCAGTGCCCTCTGAGTGCTGGATAGCTGAAGAGCGAGATACAAATCCCAAGGGAGCATTTCCCAGGGTGGCCCTTGTTGAGCAGGGGCCTGGGGCGCTCTTCTCAAGTAAAAGCTTCACAGTTTTGTGCCTTTGATCCCACAAAAGATGGGATCTTGCTGATGCCCCAGTTGCCTTCAAACCATCCTTGCTATTATCCTGATATAAATTATGTCTTCTTTTTTATGCTAATCTCTTCAACAACCACACTTTCTTTGCCCCAACTTTGTGAGCTCTTATTCGACTCTGCACTGGCTCCTGATTCTTACTGTAGATGTGGCTCAAAGCAGCCACCCCCAGTTCCCATGACACTACAGTCTGAACATTGGGCTGCTTTGAAATTTCCTCCACCAGATTAATTAGTCCACCACATTTAATCTCAGTCTCCTGAAAAGTCTCGAGACACTGGCAAATTTTGGGCAATATTTCTTGCCAGAGTGTGAGGCACATGGCCCCTAATCCAATTTTCAAAGGAGTCCCTTTCCCAACTGAATCGTCCTGCACCTGGCTTTCGCTGTCCCCCTTCGAGGGGGCATTCTGCTCTTCTGAGCTCTGACCAGTCTCACGCATCAACCTCTGCTCATAACACTAGGGTTCTCCCAGCCTGCATCTCCAAACTTCTCCACAAGCCAGTCTCCGTGACTCCTCCTTCATGGTCAGATACAGTCACAGCCAGGATCTCACTTCGCTGGTAGCAATTTCTGTCTCAACCTCTTTCCTGCTGCCTAGATATGACCCGTGAACCACACCCCTGAAGGGAGGAAGGTTTATTTCATCTCAGGGTTTGAGACCATGATCAAGTGGCTCTGAGACAGAAGCAAGAGGCAGAAACCAGGGTGGAGGAAAAGGTGTTGGGAGAGAGACACCCTTCCGGGAAACATCGCCAGGGATTCTTCCAGCCAGACTCTGCCCAAGTCCTCCAAAATCATAAGCCTCTGGGGGTACAGCCCAGATCTAAACCACAACAACCTGGATCAAATCAGATGTCCACTCTCGAGTCCTGGGAGGCTCTCAGTGTTGCTTTAGGTGGCAAAATGGATTTTTAGATGTTGTTACATTCTGGGTGCCCAGAGGGGGAGATGCATCTGGATTAAAGCTGGCCCCTGAATGTCATCACAATCATCCTTGGAGGAGAAAGACAGAGGGATTCGTGACACAGGAGAGAAGGTGGCTCATCCCGGTGACAGATGGGAGTGGCACAGCCCAAAACCAAGGAGGCCAGCCTCACAGAAGCTGGAAAGGGCAGGAGCAGATTCCCCGCTGGAGCTTCCAGAAGCAACCAGACTCAACCCAGGCTGCTGTTCATAGAAGAGGTTTGGGGTAACAGACGCCACAGAAGCAAAGCGTATGAAATGACCAGAAACGCTGCTCTCAGGGCTGTGTCTCCAGCCGGCAGCAAAACATGCAGGCAAGAGGGCATGGCCTCCAGCCCACCTGCTCCCGAGGGCGGGAAAGCAACACGCAGAGCAGGGCAGAAGCTGAGCCCTGTCCCCACCTGGCTCCCCGCACAGGTGCAGGCAGGAGGAGCTGCTGGGAAAGGCGGAGGGCGTGGAGCTCCGAGGGGAAGCAACTTGCTGACCTACCAGAGATTTTATTATTTCTTCTTCCCGAAATCTTCACCAGCAGAATTCTGAACCCATATTTCATCCCTTAAAAAACTCACCCAGCAGCATTTTCTCACCCTTTCTGCTCAACTTTTCCTGGTAGTTAAGAAAATAAGAATGGTCACCCCGGGCCGGGCCCAGAGCCCACCCAGGCTAGAAGCCCATCTCCAAAATTGGCACCCAGGGAGGGCTTGAAACTGAGCTCTTCTTTCAGGTAATTGCAATTCCTCACTCGAGGCCAGGAGTGGAAACATTAGCATTTGTGTCACAGGAACTCGTCGAAGGCGGTCCTCCCGCCTGGGGCTCCCCAGATGCGCTTCGTTAATGGAGATAAGTGCGCAGGTGAACCCTGAACTCCAGGCCCAAGCGGGGCCACCAACAACAGCTCTGATCAGACGGGCGCAGACGGGAGGAGGCTGGCAGCTCCCTGGGGAGAAGGTAGCTGGGTAGCCAGAGTGCGGCCCACCGCCGTCCTGAAGCGGCCCTGAGCAGGGGCTCGCGGGACCCCTGGAGCCACGAGCCAGCGGCAGTGGCAAAGCACGAGGTGTGACCAAAATCTCCAGTGAATATTATTTATTCTTTCTAAATGCATTACGGTGGAAGGCCTGTTGCCATTAATCCCTCCTAAAAATATGCCACACACACTTGCAAGGTTCATTCCTCAGTGTGAAGGGGAAGCCACAGAAGTCCTGTATCGCCGGGCGCTGGAGGGCGGCCAGAAGGAAAGCCACGCTGGAGAGCCTGGAGGTAGAGACGGAGCTCACATTGGACTGACCGGAGCTAGGGGCGGAGCTTCCCGTGACGCGACAGGCGCTGATTGGCGGAGGGCTGAGGCGCGCGAAAATCCAAAAAGGAAGCTCCCCGGAAACCCGGGGAGAGCCGTAGGAAGATGGTCTCGGAGCAGCTCCTCGTCGTCCTTGGTTCTGGGATTCCTGCCCGCTGCTGGCTCGCTGCCTTGACGACCCGGTACCGCAGCACGGGCGCAGACCCACCAACACTGTCCCGGAGGTCTCCCCACTTTCTGAAGCCCTGCGTGAACGTCTCTTGCCGTGCTGTCCTGGCTGCCTTGATATCCTGAATTGATTCTAAATGTTTCCCTTTCGTGGTCATTTTGATTCTGGGAAAGAGCCACAAGACGCGAGGTGCCCGATCCAGCGGAGAAGGTGGGTGAGGACATGCAGAGGCTGTTACCCGCCCGCCTTCCTGCTGGTGCACTGGCAGGAGCGAGCACCACATTTTTTTTTTCCAGAACCGGGAATTGAACTCCGGCCCTTGCGCTTGCCAGGCAAGAGCTTATTCTACTGAGCCATCTCCCTAGCCCCAATCACCGTATTTTGGATCACACCTCATAGAGACACTCCAAAGCAGTTTAAGGAACAACGATATTGTAGCAGCAAATGCCACCTCCGGCCTCCCTACCCTCCCACCCCCCAGCCGGGAGACTTCAGTTTCTTAGTTGCCCAGGTAACAGTTCCTGTTCCTGCTGTTGCTGTCTCTTAGGAACGACTGGTCCCTGGGACGCACAGCCGGTCATGGTGGTGCGCACTATATAAGCCAATCCCCAGTGACAAGCCGTTCTGCCTCCATACTTCCTGCTTTCATATCCCCGGTAGGCCTGACAGCAGCAGAGATCAGGCCCGATGTTCTGGGATTGGTCCTGATCCATACCTGTCGACATGAATAAATCTGCCTCTAAATCCTGGGTGTCTGTTTGATGTTTCCGCTTGCCATTACGAGATGGGTGTGTCCAAAGCTGGAAGAGTGCTGAGCGAGATTGATAGCAACGTGTCTAGAGTCACTGTTTTAAATTTAAACACTGACTGTGCATTTTGATCGCACTGCCTGCCACGAACTGGGCTGCAAAGAGCAGATCCTTGTATTCTTGACTCAAGACATCGTTCTTGAGTCTGTGAGAAGCCTGGGGTCACAGTGGCAATGTCTCCAGTGTCTCCCAAGTCCCTGAGCCACTCCCTCGCTGTGCCCACCCATGCTGTCCGCTCTGTGCCCTGGCGTCTGGTCCTCTTCTTAGAGAGCGCTGATCAGACTGGATGGGCACCTTCACGAGCTGCTCCAACCCTCACTGCTACACAACCCCAAACCCAGCCCATTCCAGGTGAAGACTTCCGCCTGCGCATTTCAGGGACACCACTCAGCCCACCCTCACTCCAGCTGATGGAGCCACGCTGCACCCCAAGCCCCAGTCCTAGGGGATCTCTCCCCACCCAACAGGCAGCTCCTGCTTGGGTACATGCCTTCCCACACTGCTGTGAGAGTAGTTGGCGGAGCCCAGCTCCCCTGGGGATCTTACGCTGAAATGAAAGAGCACAGAAACGCTCTGGGAAGGGGCGCGTAGGGATCTGCTGGTCCCTCTTGTGCACGATTGTACCTGGGGAGAAACTGCGGCAGGAATGAGGAAAACACAGAGGAGAAGAAGACAAGAGCTGGGTTAGATGGCAACTCATGGGGCAGGAGAAACAAGCCCAAACAGTAGGAAGGGCCTTTATACCTTTACAAAGACACAAGGCTGTCTAGCAACTAGTAGCCCACAGTGTCCAGGCAGGATGCTGTTCTCCAGACTGAGGTAGGCTGGCTACTTCAGACAGGGAGGCCTCACCCTGCCTTCCCACAGCATCCGTTTTGGCTTCGGTAGCACCCAACAGGGTAAAGGAAGTGGCCTGGGCCTGCATCTTCCCAGGGCCTCCCTTCAGAGCTGGGTGCACTCCAGCATGGACCTACAGCTTCTCAACGCTCCACCCTGGGCAAGGAGTGGCAGCAGGGCTCAGAGTGACCTTCAAAGCAAAACCAGCAAAGGGAGGCGATGCTTCTCCCCTTTCACCATGAAGTGACCCCCAAGTCTATAAACCCTGGGCATTGTGGTGCCCAGAGAGAAAACTCTAATATGAGAAATGGCAGAGGAAGGTGCAGGGATCACCCTGTCTATTGATTCTGCTCCCTGGGAAGCCCTGGTCATTTCTCAGTCAGAGTGCATGGCTCTGACTGGGGCCCCAGCCTCTGTCTAACCGCTGATGTCTCTCTCAGAGTAAAGCCACAGATTAGCTAATATTTACAGAGAGAAAGGGCTGCCTCCAGAATAAGCATGAATTCATCATGCCCAGTCCCCAGCCAGCCTGAGATCCGACCGCAAAGCCTTGTGGCCCTCTCGGAAGTTGCTGCAAATAACGAAGGGACAGCACCGCCACCCTGGGACTCTGGCTCCACACAGCACAGGCAAGGGGTGCTTGTGCCGAACCCAAGTCACAGCACAGGCTTCCCGTGGGTAGAGGAGACCCAGCCCAGAAAGCCTCCAAAGACAAAGCAAAGACACCACCTCCCAGCCACTCTCCTGCTGTTGTGGCCCAAACGGACAGCTCAGAGAGGAAGCAAGAGGAGGCCCAGGGTCCCAGAGCCCAGCGGGAAAAAGAGAATGTGCAGCAGGTAGAGCCTGTACATACGTCACCCTGACCCACTGCCAAAAGTAGCCCATCTTATCCTCCGACCCTGGTGAACACACTCCCTAATGCACAAAAGGCCATGTTCACATTTACGATCCAGGGACTCCTGAGAGATGAACAGAGCATGCCTGGTGGCATAGGAAGGCTGGTCTAGCCCTTGGCCCTGGCTCAGTTTCTTTCCTGTGCCCTCTCTGTCCTGCCTGGTCTTGGAGTGAGTCCAGACCCACCTCTGTCCGTATACCTTCTGCCAGCAGCCCCATTGCCACCAGGTCTGTCCCAGGGGGATGTAGTCAGGTGGGCCAGCTGCAATTGGCTGCACATGCTATCTGGGAACCTGGGGCCCAGGTGAGCTACAGGCTTTGGACCACACAACTGCCGGCTGGGCTGCAGGAGGCGATGTGGCCTCCAGGAGGGCCAGCCTGCGGCTGGACACAGATGTCCGCCTCTCAGCAGCAGCCTCTTCAGCTGGCAACCTCCAATCCCAGAGGAGTCTGAAGGACGCAGAGGCAGCCCCCTCAGTTCCCCACAGCAAACCCTTTGGGTACAAACCGAGATGTAAACAAATTAATAACGAGAATAATGAAAATAACAACTGCACATTTCCTGGATGCTAACACGCACACACTCCCGCTTCTCCTTTGAGCTTCTCTGGAAGTGGGACACACTTTATAATTATGATGAATGCTGAGTCAAATGGGGTTTCACGGTCGCTCCCTGGTGCTGTCCCTGAGTCAATAGTGCCCCCTACAGTCAAAACTGTCCTAGAATCGGGGTCCTGGGGGAAGCATGGTCCTGGCTCTTCTGGAGATGGTGGGCACCCTCCATGGGCGGCTGGGGGGCAGAGGGCTCAGGTGGGGGCTCCCTGAAGACTGAGGAGTGGACATGGGACATGGGTAGCGCCTCCCTGACCCCCCCCCACCCCCTCCTTTTCTGGGTCCAGCAGCACCTGGAGAGTGAGGACCAAGCCATCCCCCACCAGATGGGCCCTGCCTGTCCCCTAAGCTGCCCCCTCTAGCCACATTCCACCTGTACCAGCACTGCAGACGTGGAGAGGCAGCACCGTGCATCCTCACCAGCAGGCTTCTAGCACTCGCCCCTCACTCTAACCGGTAAATACCCCAGAAAGCAAAGAAGTTCATTTCCTCAGAAGCAGGCCGGAGCTGCACTGCTCCTTTCAATCAATAACTGATTATCTTGCTTGTAAATTCAATTCACTGCCTGCAGCCAGCCTGCCTTGATGGGTCCTGACAAGTCCCATTGTTCCGGCAGAATCATCAAAAAGAAAGGACATCAAGGCTGGTGGCACTTCTCACACCCTGGCTGTGTAGGGCAGAGAAGAGGGGCCGCCGCTCCACAGCTTCCCCCGCCTGCCCTTCAGCCATGAGCCCCCAACACTGAGGCCCCATCCTGGGAAGGCAACAGGGGCAGCAGTGGCTTTATCTAGGTTCAGCCTGTGGTTTGAAGGCCTGGGCTGCAGGCAGAAGGCCCGCCAGTTCCCTGGGTGAGCAAGGAACCCTTGTTTGTGTTGGCTTTTCTGAGCATGAGTGGGGAAGGGTCCATTTGGGCCGCTGACATTTGCACCCTGGTGGGTCCTCTACAGCCAAGGACCAAGTACCATGGAGACAGGACCGGCTTGCTTCCAGCTGCTGTGATGGCCCCAAAATCCAAAGACTCCGTGCTGTCCATCCATCTGTCCACACGTTCATACATACATTCGTAAGCCTGTTCATTCATCCAGCCAGCCAGCCATTCAGACACTTTTCTGCACATCCATCCATCCATACATTCGTAAGCCTGTTCATTCATCCAGCCAGCCAGCCATTCAGACACTTTTCTGCACATCCATCCATCCATACATTCGTAAGCCTGTTCATTCATCCAGCCAGCCAGCCATTCAGACACTTTTCTGCACATCCATCCAAGCACTCATCCACCCAACCCTCCATGCGCGCCTCCATCCACGCATTCACCTTGCTCCCACGGGTGAAGGAGACCCGAGCCAGCAAAAGGGACCCAGTCCACCCATTCATGTATCCATCTATGTCACTCAAGCCTTTATTAGAGGAACAGATAGAGCACAAGGAACAGCCATAATGCAAGATGTACAAATGCCTAAGAAAGTCCAAGATTGGCTTACGACGGTCAGCCACAGAGTCGGATGAGGAAGCTGGCAGAGGGCGTGTGCACCCTGGAGACTGCAGGATTCAGTCCAAGGTCTGGAGCTCACTGCGGTGTTCCACACAAGTCCGTATCAGGAGGCCGATGGCTCTGCGACGGAAGGCTGATGAGTCTGCACCGGAAGGCTGAAGGGTCCAAGGCGGAGGCCGGAGAGTCTGCGCTAGAGCCAGGAGAGGGCGTCCAAGCTGACTGTGAAGAGGGGGGCTCCTCTGAGGACGTGGAACAGTTCCCTTTTATATCCTTTATTCCCACTCTAGAGTGGGGCCTCCATGCCCTAGGGTGGGGCCTCCACATCCGAGGGTGTGGAATGGCTGAGCCCCTCTAGTTAAGTTTTTAATTTGTCAATTGACACAGTGTACCAACTAGTGCACCACCCCAGCATTCATCTACCACCCATTCAGAGGTCTATCCCTCCAGCAGCCCATCCATTCACTCGTACCTCTCTTATGCAGCCTTATGCACTCTCCTAGACACCAAAGAATGGGAGTTCCTTGTCCTTAGGGACTCTCACACATCCACTTGCGCACAAATATTTATTGATCCTGATGCATTGGCCCCAGAACTTTGCTAAGCCCAACTTTCAAAACAGAATTTAGTCTCTGCACCTCAAATAATTCCTACCTCCTAAGCAGAAGCCAAGGGAGAACAAGATAAACTAGGAGGGACACAAGTGGTGGACTTTTAAGCCATATAGTCTAAGCCCTCTCAGAATTCATTCAAAGATTCCACAAATGATTACACAAATTCCACTGTAATTATATTTAAACCACTTTCAGAGGTAATGAAAATTTAACACATTTATAAAGGTGCTAAGTGAAGTTTCGCACGCCAGAGACCAGCAATCTGTTTCCTGACAGGCCACCTTATTCTTGGAGAGAACTTGGAATACTGTCCAGCCATCGAGAGCCCTGGGTACACATGGTAGACTGGGTGTGTCCCCGAGTCTGAGGCCAGGGGTGGACTCCAGAAGCACCCCCTGCCAGGGCCTCTGAAGCTGAGCAAGGAATGAGCATTATAGGACAGGGACCACAAGCATGGCCACAGGAGGTGCCACAGAGAAGTGGGGGACACAAATGTGGGGCGCAGGAGATGCAGCCCTTCAGGACGGGGAGATGCAGCCCAAGATGTGGGAGATGTGGCCGAGGGGTGGAGGGGCTGACACTGCTGATCTGGAGGTGGCGGCATCGGGGCTTACTTGAAATCTGATGGGCTCTTGTCCACCTTCTCTGATCCAAGTACCCATCTTTCAGTCCTTGACACCCCTCTAGCTGCAGAGAATGAAGTGGTAAGACAGACTCCTAAAAGTGCTGTATTGATAACTACACTCCAGGGAGACAAGACTTCCCCGATGGCCCAGATGGACGAGCTCCTGGAACACGTCCCTCGTAATTCCCAATTTGGAAATGTCACAGGTATTGAAGCAATGTCTCGTCCTGAGTGGATGAGAAGCGTTCCTAATTCTCTCCATAGGGCTCAATTGGACACCAATAAAATAATTGTTTCATCTCTCCTTTGCTTTTTCTTATTTGTATTAGGAAAATTTTTGAAACGCGAGGAGAACCCTGACTCGGGGCCATGTGTGCCACCAGCGAGCAGGGGCCCCTCCGTGCCCACTGAGGACTTGGGCAGCCAGTGAATGATTTACATAACTGCTACCATTTAGTAGAGAAGGTGGACTAACTGCCACGGCCACGGCCTCCAGAGCCAGGCCAGCAAGGTTCAGACCCTGCAGTGGCCACTGAGCCGCGTGACCCAGGGCAATTTCCTGACCTCTCTGTGCCTTCCACCCAGGGACTCCAGCCACAGTTGCTTCGCCTGAATCACTCATTACACTAGGACCTGAAAAGCGATTATTTTCTATTTCTGACAATGTTTCAGAATTTATTAGCTGAGATTCTTCTCTGAAGAACTGGCCCTCATCAGCCAGAGCTATATAATCCTCATAGAGAAGGAAGAATAAATGCTTCATTATGTCCCTTTAATTGCTATTTTTAGAATCAGAGGTTTTGAGTTTCCAAAGACTGTCAATGAGCTGTTCTCCTCTGTCTCTCTCTGTCTCTGTCTCCATCTGTCTGTCTCTCTGTCTCTCTGTATTTCTCTGTCTCTATCTCTATCTCTCTGTCTCCCTCTCTCTCTGCCTCTCTGTCTGTCTCTCTGTCTCTATCTTTGTCTCTCTGTCTCTCTCTCCATCTGTCCCTCCCTCTGGCTCTAGCTCTCTGGCCCCTTCTGCCTCTTTCTGTCTCTCTGTATCTCTCTCTACCCCATCTCTCTATCTCTGTCTCTCTGTCTCTCTCTATCTCCCTTTCTCTCTGTCTCTCCAGCTGTCTCTGTCTGTCTCTCTCTATCTCTGTCTTCCTCTGTCTCTCTCTGTCTCTATCTCTTTGTCTCTTTCTATCTCTGTCTCTCCGTCTCCCTCTGTCTCTCTATCTCTGTCTCTATCTATATCTCTGTCTCTCTGTCTCTATTCCTCTCTTTGCATCCTTCACTTTCGGCCCACAGGAATCCATCCTTGGGGCTCCCGTGCGCCGCTGAGGGGACCCCAGCAGGCTCTGGAAGACTGTGGCTCAGCACCATGGGCAAAGCTAGGCAGACTTGCCTCAACGCTTCCTGGAATTAGACTTTTTCTGCCCACAGCCTGAGCCCCACCTCAGGAGGCCTGGAACTTGGCCGCCCCGGCGAGGCGCTGGGGGTGCATTTGGCTTATGGGGGTTTTCGGCGAGCAGAGCTGGCTCGTGCACCTTTTGCAAATGGGAACAGGACCTAGAGATGGTGGCGAGGGGATGGTGACAAAGAAAGAACAGAGATGCGTGATGTCCACGTACACACCCCGCAACGAATGCAATCATTTTGTACTGCCAACATGTGCTAATAAAAGGACAAAATGCAAAAAGAATCAAGTTGCACTTGTATTTTCCACTTAAATTTACCTTTATATGGATTTTCACCGCTTGGACTGTACAATTATGTCTTTCTTTTTACACTGAAAACCTTGGAACTTAACAATATAAACATAATTAATAACTTGCTTTATTCTCCTTCATTACTTTTGAAAAATACAAAAGACATTCAAACTAAATTAAGCCCTCTGAAGCAGTACTGCTTGCCCCTGGAGACATGGGTTAGAGACATGCAGGTGCTGTGACCAGGTTAGTATGCAACCACGCTCTTTATTATGTAGTTATTTCACTTTGTTTGCCAATTTCTTTTCTCTTGGGATTTTAAATTTTTATTTACCTATAAATTTAATTTTATTATTTACATGATATCAAGGTAAAAGGAAACTACAGGGGAAAAAAGAAAAACTCAGAAAGCATTTCACTTTCATTTGCCCTTTCCTCCATTTTCCATTTATTTCTTTTGAGATAGCCATTTCTATTTTCTTCTAAAATTAGCAAGCTATAGACACGGTTCACATCTTCATTTGTTCCGTTTAACAATATATCCTGCAGATCAATTCCTAGCCGTGAGTAGATAGCCCTCTCCATTTTTTTAATTTATGAAAGGTTTTAATTTGGCACAGTTCTGCGGCACAAAATTCAATAACCTTTGAGAAAGACACCCTCACACGTGCACACAGTGCTGCCCACATCAGTCATGATGCACATGCAATGCAAGCTATTGTCCACACACACATTTAGTCTGTCCCAGAACGTAGTCTTCTGCCTCTTTGGGTTGGTCCCTGTTACGGTTGCATCTAGATGTCTCCACAAAGCCTCAGGTAGTCATAGGCGGGGAGTTTTGAAGGCAGCTGGATTAAGTGAGTGCAGACTCAGGGCATGATACTGGGATTGAACGTATAAACAATGGAGGCCTCACCCTGGCTTCCATTAAACTAATCACTAGGTTTGTAACCTGGGTGGAATACAAAGGGACAGGAAAGTGCAGGCTTGCTGCCGCCTGCTGCCTTCTGCCTGCCATGCCATGAACCATTTCTCCTCTATGATGCCCTCCGTTGTGCCTCCCCCGCTTGCAGACAGCTGGCTATGGACTGAAACCTTTACAAAACTGTGAGCTGAAGCAAACCTTTCCTCCTTAACTTGTACATATAAGAGATTTTTGTCTCAACCACAAGAAAAGTAGCTAAGACAGTCTCTTTGGTCACCCAACAGGCAACCACAGTCTGACTCTTCTCACCACAGAGTCCTTGGTGGTGTTGGGAATTGAACTGAGCTTTATCCACACCAAGTCTCCAGCCCTTTGACTGTTTTTTTTTTTTTTTTGAGAGAGAGAGGGGTCTTCCTAAGTCACTAAGTTGCCCCACCACAGATAAATTTTCCAACATTTTTACTTCCTGTAAAATGTGACAAAATTTTAACGCCCATATCTTGCATTCTTAATAACTACTTTAAAGGTAACAATGTGCAGTGTATTAACTACAGTTATTCCCCTATCATTTTGTTTTTTCCATAAAAAATTTTAAATGCCATTAGTATGACTATGGTCAGTAGGATGACTTTGAGATTCAGTGCATGTTGCCTTTGTTGGTCACTTCTTCCTCTGTATCCCTGGGAGACCGCCCAGTGATGGATCAGCTAGTTTGCCTGTTTTCCCATGAAAGCATACTTGAGCTGTCTCCAGTTTGGAGCTGTGATGAATGGAATTGAAGTGACATTCTCGTTTAAGTCTTTCGTGAACGCTTGTTCACATGTGTTCATTTCTCCTAGGTAAATACCAAAAAGCGGAATTGCTGTACCAGGCAATCATAAGTTTATGTTTAGTTCAATAATAAACCACCAAGCTGCTTTCCGACGCGTGTGTGCCACTCCGCGTTCCTATCAGCACACCACAACAATGCCAGCTCCCCCGCATCTTACCAAGCTCGGGCAGCCTGAGACTTGTTTTTCCTGGAAGCTGCGCAGTGGCGGCTCGCCTGTGTCGTTTCTGGTGAGCTGGGCCAATTTCACACGCTTGCTCGCCTTCCACACAGGACTTAAAGAAGTCTCTGCTCAGCTGCTCTGCCCCTTTTGCACTGAGTATTTTCTCTTTATCAGCTCGTGACTGCTCTAGGTCAGCGGTAGGGAGCCTGGGTGCCCACACCGCAGCGGGCACACAGCCCTCCCCGCTGGCACACGAGCCAGCTCACCCCTGCCGTGCCTTGGCCGAGAGCACAGACGCCAGGTTCCACCGCAGCGGTGACACTTCGCAATCAGTAGGCGAGCTTGGTGCTGCAGTTCGGGGATTTGGTCTCTAAAAGTTTCGCCGTCACCGCTCTCGACATTCAGAGCACATGGTACTCGTCAGATGTGTGCGACCTGAGACTTCTTCTTGTAGTCTGTAGCTAGTCTTTTTTTTTTTAAGAACATCCAAATTATCTCCATGTTTGGTATTGATCATTTACTGTCATATTTAAAAAATCTTTGTCGAATTCAAGAGTATGAAATTTTCTCCTGTACTTTCTTCTCAAATTGCATTGTCTAAAGTGGTAGCCACTAGCCATGTGGCTATTTAATTTTAGGTTGACTAAAATAAAGGGAAGAAAAAATAAAATAAAATAAATAAAATAAAGGGAAGCACCAAACTCGGCGCTGCAATCCCACCGACTGCCTTTCAAGTGAGGCTCAGTAACCAGGTGTACGGGACTCGCAACCCAAAGGGCACCAGCGCAGAGCACCCATCATTGCAGGGCATGTGTTCTACTCAAAAGCAGTGTTCTAGACATTTTTGTTTGGGTTTTACATGAAAGGGACCAAGGGCTGGGAGATAGTTTGGTGGTCTAAGCACCTGCCTGGCAAGTGGAAGGACCCAGGCTTGATCCTGGTAGCACGTGTTGTGTTGGCCCCCAAAACCGGGCATAGTGGCGCATGCCTATAATCTCAGTGCTGAGGAGGCTGAGACAGGAGGATCACTATGAGTCCGAGCTGCATACAAGATACTGTACCTAATTAATTAATTAATTAATTAAAAAAGAAGGTAATTGCAAGGAGAATGGTTTGAAGATATTACTTGTGCACATGGGTGCCCCACTGCTCTACCATCTTTATTGAGAAGAACACGCTCTCTCCAGTGTCTGCTCCCACCTTTACCAGAATCCGTCAGCCACACGTGTGGACCTCTTCCCGCCTCACACTGCCCTGTCTTCGTGCCCACCTCTTGCCACGAGCCAGCCAGGCTCAAAATTAAACATGAGGACCTAAGGTGAGAAACATCCTCTTCTTGTCTTCTATTTTCTGGAGTGGTTTGTACAGAGTTTATTCTTGTTTTGTTTGGGTTTTGTTGTTGTTATTTATTTGCTTGTTTATATACCAGGGTTGTTATGCAATCAAGTCAGTCTTGACATTTTCTAAGAATGTTTTAAATATATGTTCAAAGTCCCGGACACCTGGTTTAGTAGGTATAGGACTATTTAAATATCCGTTTCTTCCTCGGTGAACTTAGTTTGCCTCTTTCAAGGGAATGATTCATTTTCATCTGAATTGGGAAATGTGTGGACATGAATTTGTTGGTAATGCTGCTTTGTTTCATGTCCAGCTCAGCCCGCCCTGGGGGCAGTTGCTGGTGTGGCATGTGGTGCCAGGAGTCAAACCACGGTCCCTGTGCTTGCCTAAGCAGGCACGTTAGACTGCTGCGCTATCTCGCCCACCCCAATGTTGCTTTAGTATCTTCTAATGATATGCAGTTGGTAATTATGTCCTTTCTGCATTCAAGGTACAGACCATTTTTGTCCATGACCATTTTTTCTTATCCAGTCTGACTTCCATTTTATCTATTTCATTAAATTTTAGATAAAAAAACACCTTTCAGATCCGTGACTTCCACCCATTATTTTTCTACTTTCAATTCATTGCTTTCTGCTCCCAGCTTCCCTCTAGTTGCTTGTTTCACATTTAATTTGCTCGCTTTTGTCTTCTTGGGATAAAAGCTTGGGTTATGGCGTGACAGCTTTTTCCTATGGAAAGCACTTAGTGCTTAAAGTCCCCTCTATGCTCGAGTCTAGCTACATCACATAATTGCTGATGTGTCGGGTTCTGGTTTTCCTTTAACATAAAATATTTGGTACTCTTCCTTTTGGTCCTTTTGGACTTAAGATTTATTTAAACATGTGGTTTTTAATTTCTGAGATTTTTCAGATGGCTTCTGTCCTTGCTTCTTGTTTAAATCGTTTATGGACAGAGTACATGTCTTTATTACTTTAGCTTTTGAAATCTATTAGGGTTCGCACATGGTCTAGAATATTATTCATTTTGATGAATGTTTGATATGCTCTTAATAAGAAGGCGAATCGCCCCCGTTGTTAATGGAGAGTTCCACTGATGTGAGTGAGGGCCTGCTGGTTGGACACGTTCCTTAAGTCATCTGTGCCCTTCCCGACTTTCTGTTTGTTCTGTTTGACCCCTAAGAGTAGGGTCAGCGCTCCCTAGTACAATGGTAGCTGTGCCTCCGTTCCAGAGACTTGGAGGCCCTGTGATGCTACTCACTTGGAATCAACAGGTCTTCCAGGTGTGTTGTCCCGGGGACAGCAACAGTCCTTGTCTCCACTCCTGGGACTGTCATTTGTTTTCAAGTTTACTTTGTCAGCCACTCTGGCTTTCTTACTATGGGTTTTAGCATGAAGTATATTTTCCTGCCACTCTATGCATGACCTACCTACCTCTGTATATGTAAGGCAGGGTTCTCATACATAATAAATAGTTGGGCATCGTGGGGGGCTTTCCAACATAACATTCTCTGGGTTTTCGTCAGCATATTGAGATCATTTACATTTAAGAAAATGATTGAAATGGTTGAATATAGGTTAATCATGCTATTAGTTATTTTCTGTGTGTCCTGTGGTATAGTTTAGGTCTAAAATGTTCCCCCAAATTTCCATGGGAGGCAGAGGTTCAGTGGGGGGGCTTTGAATGGTTACTGGATCTTGGGGATGCTGTGCCCATCCCTGGGTACTGTACTCCATATATGGGAGGCGGGTCACCAGAAAGGTGACCTAGGGCGTAGCTCTTGTCCCTGGCTCCTCCTTTCCTCTCTGTTTCCTGGCTGTTATGGGTCTTACCCTCTGTCAGGCCCTGTGACTGTGCTGTTTCTGCCTTACAGCCAGCCATGTCAGGCCTCTGAAACCACCAGCCAAGAAAGCCTCCTGCCTTGGAGCTTCAGCCATTGGGTGCTTTGTCCCAGCCACAGGAAAGAGACTGCTCTATTTCCCTTGTGTTTTTCTGATTTCCTCTCCTTCTTTGCCTTCTTCTAGAATGTTTTAATTCTTTTTTTTTTCTTTTTTTTTTTTTTTTTGGCGGAACCAGGGATTGAACTCAGACCCTTGTGCTTGCCAGGGAAGCGCTTATTCCACTAAGCCATATCCCTGGCCCTAGAATGTTTTAATTCTTTTAGAGTTTCATTTTAATTTTTGTAGTAGCTTTTTGGCTGTGCCTCTTTGAACTGTTTTTGGCCCTTGCTCAAAAGATTGCAGAAGTCACACATAACCTGTCATCGCCCACTTAGAGTTAATGTTTGGTTTGAGAGTTGCTTCTTGCCTTCACCAACATTTGGTGTGGTCAGTTTTTTTGGACGTTGGCCTACTGGCACGTGGTGGTGGAATTTTATGCCAATTTAGTTTTCCTTTTTGTGTCTAATGATACTGGCCCGCCTACCAAGGGTTTGCTATCAGCACACTGTCTTTAGCAAAGTGTCCATTCAAATATTTTGCCCATTCTATTGGGGTTTTATTACTGTGTTTCAAGAATGTATTTATTGGGAAACCTGACCTTAGCAAGTATGTCCTCAAGGTATCATTCGCTGGCTGCTGTTCATGATATCCACCAAGCTGCCACCCCTCCCTTTTGTGTCCCTTGTCTTCATCACCAGGGTACAAGACCCAATGCCCACACCTTAGAGGAGGAGAAGTTTGTTGTGTCTCACAGTTTCACCCGTGGTCAGCTGGTCCCAAGGCAAAAATGCAAGGTGGAAGGGTCTGGTGGAGGAGAGGAGGAGAGCGTCTCACTGCCCGGCTGCGGGGATGCAGAGAGATGGGAGGAGCTCGGGTCAGGCCACGCCCTCCCAGGTCAGCTCCTCCCACCGAGCCCCGCCTCCACCCAGCACGCTCAGCTATGGACCTCAGGCGGTGAGGAACCGGTGAGTATCGCTCCCTGTGACCCAAGCGCCTTCCACACACCCTAGATCTGAACCGGAGCAGTCCTGATGTTGGCAGTGTGCTCTCTCTCTCTCTCTCTCTCTCTCTCTCTCTCTCTCTCTCTCTCTCTGATCTCTTCAAATAATATATTTGGCTACTTTTTGTATATTTGCTTTCTGCAGCACTTATATCTTTGCGTTTGTCTTTGTCATTTCTTTCCCTCTATTTCCCTTGAACTTGGCTCAGTGTTCTTCTTGCTTCTTGAAATAAAAGTCTAAAATATTGATTTCCAACACTTCTTCAGATTTAGATAGATAGATGATAGATAGATAGATAGATAGATAGATAGATAGATAGATAGAGATAGAGATACACACACACACACACACACACACACACGTACATGGGTATGGCCACACATTTCTCTCTAAGCACTACTTACTTGAGCCTCAACCTACACACGTGGTACAATATATCCTCATTATTATTTAGCTAAAATATTGTCTAATTTTTGCTGCAATTTTGTTTGTGAACTACAGGTTAGTCAGAAGTGTGTGGCTTAATTACTGAGCAGTGGGAGATTTCCTAGTCATCTTTTCTGTTATTGATTTCTAGTTTAATTGCACTATGGTCAGAGGACATATTCTGAGTTATTCTCATCTTGTGGAAATTACTCAAGCCTGCTTTCTAAGCCACGGTAGTGTCAGTCTTGGCAAATGTCCCATGTCCATTTACTGACTTGGAAAGAAGTCGCTGTTTCGGCGCAGCACTCTGTTTGTGTCAATTAGGTCAATGTGATTTATTGTGTGATTCAGATCTCCTGTATCCTGTCTGATTATGTTGTCCACTTGTTCTGTCCGCTGTACAAAAATATGTATTGAAGTCTTCTCGCCAAGGTGGCCCTGTCTTTGTAACATTCGCATTTTTATATTTTCTCAGCTTTCGTTCTGCACTTGCAAGCTAAACTTACAGTGCAGACCTGACCAGGATTCCACTTTTTTTTAAATAATATTTTAGAGAGACTGGAGTTCATGAAATATTTCATTTAGGGGGAAAACACTCTCACATCTGACCAAAAAAAAAAAAAATGCTTTCAAGAGAGGACACAGGGGCTGGGGAGATAGCTCAGTAGAATAAGCGCTTGCCTGGCAAGCGCAAGGGTCTGAGTTCAATCCCCGGTTCCAAAAAAAAAAAAAAAAAAAAAGAGGACACATTGGTAAGGGATGCTCCACAGCCTAGTATGTGGGAATATGCCGGGCACTCCGGTGCCACAAGGCCTCTCCGCCTGACTGCAAGCCGCCCTGGGAACACCTGACAGTGAGCCTCCCCTGCCTTTCTGGAACTGGGAAGTGAAACACTGCAGGTCATGCACAGAGGTGGGATTTGCTTGTGAGCAAAATCAAGGAAGAAGTCAAAGTTGCCTGGAAAGAGACTAAGGGCTCCAGGACCCCAGCACAAGAGGCACAAGGAAGACGTGGGCACAGGGGACAGAAGACCAGTGCCCTGCCCTCCACCCAGCCCACTGAGCAGGGGCTGCACACAGTGGGGACTTCTCTGAGCAGAAGTGCGGCTGGCCCACAGCCACCTGCCAAAGTTACACCATGGCTCGGAGTCACACAGGAAGTCACTGCCCTCACAGCGGCTGCTCCCTGGGGTGGGCGGGGCCTGAGACAGCTTCTCCCCAGTGGCATCGATGGACTGAGCATGCTACCCACGTGCCCAGTGCCGAGCCTCCCTGCTACAGACAGGAGGTCACTGTGACCCAGCCAGCGTGGTGGCCAAACACCTGGAGAGCCCACAGAAGCTCACGAGCCAGGCTCCTCTGGGTGCTGCAGAAATGCAGGGAAGGTGGGACCGGGAGGACTAAGCCCAGAAGAGAGAGACTTCATGAAGGGCTGCGGCTTTGACCAAACCAGTCTCGGAGGAGGTCAAGATGTAGGTAGAAGACACGCACCCTTCAGCAGCAGGAGCTGGGTGGCCAGGATGCCCCCTGCTAAAGCAGCAACGGGAAAGGCCCGAGCCAGCCCTGGCCCCACCAGGCTCAAACCCACAAAGGGAAACGCACATCGGTGCTTGGGTGGTCAAGAGTCTGGGCAACGACTTTATGAGAAATAGCTCATATACCATATAGTCCATCCACTTGAATTGCACAATGCAATGGATGTTAACATATTCATAACAGAATCATTGCCAGAATCAATCTTGGAATATTCACGCACACATGAAGAAAACTGACATCCACCGGCTATCACTCCCTACTGCCCGCCAGTCTCCCAGCCCTCGGCCACCGATGGCCCACTTCCGGCCCCTATGGCTTTGGTCATCCTGAACCTCATGTCCATGGCCTCTGTGAAGGCTCACATTGTGCCCTGCACTGCTACACACACGCACTGAAGCCCAAAGCCACCCCGTACATCAGGAGGGGACACTGGTTGGAAATATCATCATTGCAGATGTCATCTGTTGATTAGGTTTTGCTGGAGCAGGATGAACCCTTCAACCAGTATAGTTGTGTCAGAGAAAGAGGGCATTTGGACGCAGAGAGAGATGCACACTGGGAAAAGGATCGGAAGACGCCGAGAGAAAACAGACATCAAAGATGGCCCGAGCCACAAGAAGCAAGAGAGAAGCTGAGAACTGACCTCCCACAAGCCGCGGACAGAGCCAGCCTGCCCATACCTGGACTTGGGCCCAAGAACACACATTCCGTGGCCCAAGCCACTGCACTCACCGTGCTTTCCTAAAGTGGCCCCTGTACATTAGTCACCCTGCACATGCACTTCTGAGGCTGTTTTTCTTCGCCTGGTAGGAAATTTTCAAGGGTGACCCACGCGGGAACAAGTATCAGTTCTCCATTCTACTTTATGGACAAACGGTACTTCATGGTATGGGGGATCCCCCTTTTTAAATTTTTTTTAAATTTGTTGATACAGGGTCTCACTATGCAGTTCAGGCTCATAGGGATCCTCCTGTCTCAGCCTCCCCAGTGCTGGGATTACAGGCATGTGCCGCCATGCTGGATTTTGGGGCAAGCACAGCATGCCTTGGGGTTCCAGGGCCAGCATAGCATGTGGTAGTGGGGATCAAACCTGGGTCCTTGCACTTGCCAGGCAGGCACTAAGACCACTGTGCTATCTCCCCAGCCCAGGAATGCTTCTTCCCTATTCATCGGCACATTGACAGACACTTGGGCTTTTTCTCTTTGGGGCCGTTGTGAATGATGTGGCTGCACCCACCCATGTGCAGATCTTAGTGTGGCCACGTTTATTCTCTTAGGAACGTACACATTTCCATCACTGTGGCCAAGACCCGATGTGGAGAAGTTAAAGGAGGAAAGGGCTTTGCTGTCGCGTGTGTTGTACAGCGCTGGGGAATGAGCCCAAGGCCTCTGTGCTGAGCTGCATCTTTGGCCCTTTTATTTTTTATTTTGAGACAGGCTCTTGCTAAGTCACAAAGTTGCCCAGGCTGGCCTCAAACTTGAGATCCTCCTGCCTCAGCCTCCCAGAGTGCTACGATGACATGTGCATGGAGAGTAATTTTTGTTCATGGTTTCCGAGGTTTCAGGCCCAGGTCAGCTGACGCTGAGGCGGAAATACCTTGAGGAAAGGTCGTGGTGGAGGACAGCTGCTCGCCTCGCACTCTGTGGGAAGCAGAGGGCAAGAGAGAGGGGACGGGTCTGCACAGGGCACATGTCTCCGTGACCCGCGTCCTAGGAGCACACCCAGCCGGGGCCCACGGGTGGGCAGATCGGGGAAGATTGGCGCCCTGGTGGTCTGGTTCCCTTCCAAAAGCCGCACTTCCGGCGCAGGAGCCTTGGGGGTGGGGGACGCGGCTGTCTAAACCGCAACACCAAGGCTGGCGACTGCGGCCCACCCGGCGCTCTCCCGTCGGTCTCCAAGGAGCTGCCTCTCCGCCACCCCGGATCTCACCAGCACTTGTTGCTGTCTGTCCTTTTCGACTGCAGCTCCTCGTGCAAGCTTGCAGCGCCAGCGAGCTCGGAGCTCCAGGTCTGCTGCAGCCTCTTCCACGGGCAGGCTCCACGCCACAGCCGCGACTCCAGGAAACGCCCAGGTCTGCCCAAGCATGGAGGAATGCTTCCTCCCATCAGCGCCCTCTTTGGGGCTCCAGAGCCCTTTCCATTCCCCAAGACCAGCCCCAGACACGCAGCACGAGGCCACTTGTCCTTTGGCGGCGTACCAGCCCTGCCTGCTCTCCGAGGTGGGGGCGGGGTCACAGGGCTCACCCTCAGCCTCACAGCCTTCCCCGGGGTTGCCATGGAAACGCCGTGGCCACCGCTCCCTTTTGCCTGCTCGATGTTAATAAACAGCCTCATTATTTTGCAGAAAGCTCTTTGGAAAATCACCAGCCCCACAGATTCTTCTGGCCCAAATTAATGAGGAAAGACTGTGGGGATTTTTTTTTTTTTATTGACCATGAAAGGAGGAAGAGTTATGGCTCATTTGCGCACTTTTGCTGTATTTATGTTTTATGCATTAGAAAGTGATTTCCACCTCCATTACACAGCGCTAATGCCCTCATTACACGAAAGGTACGGACTGGCCACGCTTCCTGCCCATCCAACCTCTAAACAAACGGGGGCGTGAGGCGGGAGGAAGGGCAATGCTTCCCGGTCAGCTGGGCTGTGCTGCGCAGAGAAGGAGAAATCCGTTCCTCAGTCGAATGTCACTGAGGAGAGGAAGCCCCGGCAGCCTCTGCAGCCGGGGACTGGGCCCTGGTTGGGGGAGGCTCATAGAGAGAACTTCAAATCCAGGCCTGGTCATGAAAGGGCTGTGAAACACTGACCCCAAGTTACTTACCCATGAGCTGGGGCTAATGACAACCGACAGGCACCCGGGACCAGCCAGTGAGGTCTTGCTGGCTGGGTCTGGGGTGGGAGGAGAGGCCCCCGCTGCACGGCACACAGAGCTCTGGGCACACAGAAGGTGCCAAGTAAATACTCAGGTGCTGCCGGCAGCCAGAACCTCCCAGGCCCACAGCACGGTCCTGGGAAGCTGGTGGCAGAAGCTGACCATCACCTCTCTTGGGAAGAGAAGGAGGGGTGGACAGGAAGAGTGGGAGAACATAGCCCCGAGGGATGCCATGCAGGGAGACACTGGCGCCGAGGGCAGGAGCACAGGCCTGGTACCCAGGCTAGGCCTGGTGTCTCGTGAGTTTCCCAGCGTGGTCAAGAAAGGGCACTGCAGGAGCCAGGGACACACTCAGGACCCGGCAGGATGTCCAGCGAGCACCAAGGGACCGAGTCAGCAGTGACTGTGACAGCTGCCATCGGGCCCCAGGCAAGACAGAACAGGCCAAGAGAGGGGCATCAGGAGACGACACCAAGGCTTCTGCTGGAGGCTGGCCTGGCCACCGCTACACCAGCTCAGGGGTTACAGATGCCAGGGTGTGCCCTGCCGGTCCTCAGCTTACCATCCAAAGTGCTCCTCTGCTTGATCCAGGGCTCTCAGGTCAGTTCCTGCCTCCCAACCCAATAGGCCTCCAGCCGGAAAGTCTTCTGGGTTCCCATGGGATGGGGACAGATCCCCCTTGCCCGGACCCTCCTGTGTCCCAGTCCCATCCAGGGAGGTGGGCCTAGGGGTGGGCAGCCATGAGGAATAAGGAAAGGAGGCTACCAGAATGAAGAAATCCACTCAGGGAGACAATGGCTAGAAGGAGCAGGCTTGGAGAGCCATCAGGTAGAACGGGAAGTCAGAGAAGACTCCAGAAAGATTCCACACCCTGGCGTGGAACATTGGGGTCCACTCACCAGGATCAGGGGGGAAGAGCAGAGAGAGGCTGTATGAGAGACGGATGCGCCTCGGGGTAGGCAGGGAAAGAGCCGGCAGCCGCCTGTTCCTAGCGACGGGCACAACGTGAGAAGCAGGCGCTAGGTGGCTCTGCCATGGTGCTGACGTCAGAGGTAAGCAGAGGGAGCCACTCTCCCTGACGGCAGTGTCCCCCACTTGCCTGCTATATCTGGACCCCGGGGTGCTTTGGAAGCAAAACTGGGGGGATCCTGATGCCGCACACCGGGTGACATTGTCCACACTCAGTGAGGGGGCAGAGGAGGAGCCTGAGAGAGGCATTGAGGAAGGACCAGGAAAGAACAGGGCTGTGCCATGCTGGACTACAGTCTGCATCCAGGGGTGTCCGTCCCATGCCTGGCAAGAAGACCTAAAGAATGAATGGGAACAGGGAGTCGGGGGGACCAGGGGACCCCGTCCAGGGCATGAGAACAGTGTGCTGCGGCTCTGGCAGACAGCTGAGGCCATGAGGCAGGAAGAGACTGCCTGTGTCTCTGCTGATGGGAAGAAGGCGGGTGATGGAGACGGAGGATGCCCCAAGGAGGGCAGGTGAACTGCCCAGCAGTTCAGGTTAGGTCAGCACCCACTTTATGTTTAGCTCTAGAACATCCCCCCAAAGGCCTCTGTCCCCAACAGATGGGGCTTTTGGAAAGTGAGTAGGCAGTGGGGTGCTGCTGCTGACTTGGGACATTGTGAGAGGAGAGTCAGGTGGTATGACCTGGACTCTCACCTCTCACACCCCAGCTCCTCTCTGCTTTGCTTCCTGGCCACCATGACGGGAGCAGCTGTCCTCCTCCTCCTCCTCCCTCCCTCTTCCTCCTCCTCCTCCCTCCCCCCCTCCCCCCCCCCCTCCTCCTCCTCCTCCTCCCTCCCTCCCGCCTTCCTGCCTTGGAGCTGGCTGACCATGAACTGAAGAGTAGGGATAGGGTGTAGGCGCCAGGCATTGAGTCTCGCTAAGACACCCGCCCAGCTCCGGGCCTGGCCATGACCTCGGGGGAGGCCTGGGGAGACTGGGAACCGCAGTTGCAGGAAATGACTAGAAGTGGTTTGGGGCCTTGGAAACCCAGCTACCTGGCCTGGCCCAGTCCTGTAAGACCAGGAAGGGTCAAAGCCCCCAGTAACTACTCATCCCAAGATGTCCTCCCTGAGCAATGGCCAGGCCCAAGGCTCCAACTCAGCACACCTCACAGACCTGCCAGAGACAGAAGATGGGAATGAGAAGAAACCGCCAGCAGCTGGGAAGAGCCTGGGCTTCAGCCCCACCCGCCAGCCACACCTTCCCCCGAGCCCCTGAGCAACATGCAGCGCCCGCTCAGCAGCCGCACCCACCCACCTTCACAGCCCGGCCACACAGCAACACTGAGGAACAGGGAGAGGGTCGACCCAGACCGCAGCAGGAGGGAAGTGAGGCCTGGGCCACACTGGCTGCAGAGAGGAGCCGTGAGGCCCTCTCTTGCTCCATCTCCTCTAGGTCCCAAGCAGGGAAGGAGCAGACACTGCTTGGTCGGGGGCCCTGTGTGCGTCTGTCGCGCCCCTGCTGGTGCCTTGAGCTGGAGCATGCAGAGCCTGCAGCTCCACGACAGCCCATCTGCAGTCCCTGGCCTTGCTGCCGGGGTGATGGGGCGAGACCCCCCGTTCTGCTGCGCATACTGTCAATCTGCTCATTCACTGAAACAGCTACTAATGCCACCATAAAGCTCTGCAGCAGCAGCTGCCTGGTGCCATCTAAGCAGAACGAATGAGCGAGGCCGGGCCGAGGGGCATTGCCAGCCCTGGGGAGGAGCCAAAATGGAACAAAGCATCCGTGAGCCAGCGGGTGCAGAAGAAGCACAGGCACCGGCCCTGCAGGTCCCTTAGGACTGTGTGCATTTGGATGGCTCTGCCCCAGCAACCTCGCTGCCCACACACACTGCACTCTGTCTGTACAGAGCACACGCACAGTCGGCATGTGGTGAGGCCGCTCACATAGTGGCTGCAGAGCTCCACGACCTCACCACAGTCCCTGGAAGCAGGTGCGCACCCTCATCGGCCGAGTGCAGCCAGACTGGGCCTGTCTGGCTTGCTACCCATGAGTTCTCCTCTGAACCTACTCGCCGATTGGCGTAGCCATGAGTGGGGCCCCTATTACCCCAGTGCTGGTATTCCTGCATAGAGACAGCCTGTGGGCTGCTGCCAGGCATGGAGGAAGCTTTGGGGGAAATGAACTTCAGGGTGCTTGGCTGAAGGGTGCAGAGGTCTGAGGAGGGCAGTCAGGGTCAGGGCTCCTCAAGAAGGCTCCTTAGGCAGAGGCCTGAGCGCAGTGAGAAGTGAGCGACCTGGACTATGGGCATAAGGTGCATGCACAGACCCGTGGGGCAAGGACCCCACAGGGCAGGTGCCTGGGCACCAGAGCCAAGAGGGCTTCTTGGGGGCAGAGGATGCTGTGGGGGCCAAAGCCCGCTGGAAGATTTGGGGTTTTCTCTAAGGCTATTGGAGATTGTACTCACAGCTATAACAAGGACCACAGCTGGATGGCCAGCGACCTGACCACAGCAGGCTTGGAGCTGCTCCGAAAAGGCTTGGGGGATCCATCCTGCCCGCTGGACGCCTGCAGCTCTGGCAGCCTCCTGTTCCCTGGCTCCTATCTGCAGCCTCATCTCTGCCTCTGCTGCTCCTGGCTTCTCCTCTCTGACACCGTCCGCTCCCAGTGTGCCCTCTTTCTCTTCAGAGACTGGGGTGTGGGCCCAGGTGGATCCCATATAATCCGGTACAATCTGATGCAATCCAGTACAATGGGATCCCAACCTGTATCAGATTGCATCTGCAAAGACTCTCCTTTCCAACAAAGGCATAGTCTGAGGTTCCAGGGAGACATATATTTGGGGAAGCCTTTTCAGTCCACTGTGCAGAGCCACAGAGGCTCAGGGATGGGCAGGGTTGCGACCTGCTGTGGGCTCTCAGGGCTCCTGGGATGCGCAGAGCGTGGGCTGCAGAAGGAGACTACAGGAGCGGGTGGTCCCTGTCGGGCGCCAGAAGCCGCTGGACACACGGTCGAGCTCAGGAGAGGGACAGGGCTGGCTGACAGATTCCCACCCTCGCCTGCTCTCCCGGGCTCCCCCAGACCAATCTCTGGGCTCAGACCTGCCATCAGCCCTTCCTGAGGTGACCCAGTGGAGCCCAGAGCCCTCCATCCATCAGCCCGGAATGCGGCTGCAGGGAGCAGAGCGTAGCACGCACCACCCACCCTTGCTGTGGGCGGACTGAGGCCCACTTGTTGATGATGTGTGCAGTGACCCCTGCTGGGGGGCCAGCACCCCCTCAGGGTCTCCCCATGAGGGTCTCAGACTCTCAGGTCACAGAGTAGAAAATAGCAAGTGAAAGCTGAGCCCCTGTGGTGCGGGCCCTGCAGTCTAGCCCAGGGGCTGGGGAGCTGTGTGGGAGACTGCTAATTAGCGGCTCCCAGGAATAAGGAAGAGCTTGAGTTGTTCCCGCCCACCTTTGATAAGGGGCTACACCTGATAAGGAACAGAATGTTCTCTTGAGAAAAACACTGGGTTTCTTTTGAGGAACAGAAACTCGAAGCAATCGCGGAGGCGGGCGCGGCAGAGCAGAGTGAAAGGACACAATTGCGAGGGGGCATCCTCAAGGGCGCTGTCTCCCCTCCCTGCCTGGGGTGGGGGGCAGCAGTGGAGAGAGCAGGATGAACTCCCTGAGCCCAAGGTGGAGGGCGGAACTGTGGGGGTGGGGAGCTGCAGCTGCTCCACCGGCCCCTGGGGGCACTGGGAACTGGGCGCCCAGCTTGTGCCCTTGTGGACCCCCTTGAGCCCACACAAAGGTATTAGAGGTGGGGCCTTCCCAGTGACTGGTTGGCTCCCTTGTGCAGGGCTCCGGACACGGGCTCAGCCACCTTTTGCTCTGCGCTCCCTCTGCCCTGTGAGGACACAACCTTGGGCTGCTCCAGAGCCCACAGAAACAAGACTCCATTTTTCCCCCAGTATTTGGGACTGAATCCAGGGCTTTTACACTAAACCACACCTCCAGCTGTTTGTATCAATTTATTCTGAGCCTGAGTCTGGCTAAGGTTCTCAGTTGCGGGAGCTGGCTGTCCTGCGGTCCTCCTACCTCAGCCGCCTGAGCGCTGGGATTCCCGGCTCCCACGCGAGACTCCCCCTGGAAGCCGTGACCGCGCTCTTGGCGGTCCCAGGACCTGCAGCGCCTTGGACTTCTGGCCTCGAGAAGCGCAAGCAGCAAGTGTCTGTTGTGTACTCTGGGATGTTTTGTTGTCATAACCAAAGCAGACTAAAACAAACCTCCAGCCCTAAAGGAAAGCCTCCCGTGGGATTTTTCAACTCTCTTAATTAGGAGTGAGTTTTCTTTTTCACAGCCAGAGAAACCCCCTCACACAGGCCTGAGTGGAGGAGGAGGTCTGGTATTGGGGGCTCCAGAGTCCTGCCCCGCAGGCCCACCAGAGGACAATACTGGTTGGCAAAGGGACAGCCACAGAGAGGCCTGTGGCAGGGCCGCCTCTACTCAGCTCCAACAGGAGCAGGCCCGCACCTGCTTCCAAGCAGCCCAGCAGAGAAGCAAGTGCCCAGGGCTCCTGCTCTGAGTGCCTGGCATTTCTGCGCTGCTCTGATGTAACGAGATGGGCATCTCTGGGCATGGACCAGGATGCAGGGCAGCCTTGGAGAGGCTTGTGTGGCCCAGAACTGTCCACTGCAGTGACAGCTGTGGACCCTCAACGGCAGCTGATGGCTTCAAAACCTCTCCCCTTTGCAGGCCCCCTGGGGGGGCCAAGATCCCAAATCTTCTTGTTGCTATTAACAGTAAGGACCTCAGCCACAAGAACAACATCCTGCCCCAGTGCCACGTGGTAGCGGATGCCAGCTTGGCATTAGTGTTATTCACGGTGTGCGTGACTGTATATATTTGCACAGTTTGTCTTAATTCTTCCTGAAACAAGGTTGGGTTTTAAATGAATAACAAAACAGTAATATAGTCACATGGTGAGAATCATAGGTTACTTGTATTTTAATCCTACCTTTTCATTTGACACTGTGGTATAAGTGTTTCCCCGTGTTATTACGGATTCCTGAGCTTAATTTTTAATAACCATTATGTTTCTGCCAGCACTATAATTTATCAAAGACTTTTTCTGTGGTCGGTCATTTATTTCCAGTGTTCGGGTCGTAAATGTTTCAGAGAACATGGAAACCCAATTATCAATTATCAAAGCATTTGCATTTCCCGCTCACCTGGGCCTGTGCTTCGGGAGTGCAGGGCAAGACACGGCCGTCGCCTGCCCGCCTGCCCACCTGCCTGCCCGCCTGCCTGCCTGCCCGCCGTGACACTTGCTGTGGGCGGGGAGAGGATGATTGTGCCTATTGGCAGCCCTGGGGCAACACAGGGGCACAAACAAAGGAGGGAGAGACAGAAGTGCAAAAAACATAAAAACACTGAAAGACACTGCAAGCAGGTGCAGGGGCCAGGGGTTCGCTCCCCAGGCCTGCTGTACCGGCCCTGCCCCCGGGGCGTGCTGAGATGGCAATTGAGACTGGGCATGGTGGCACACATCTGTAATCCCAGCTCTTGGGAGACTGTAAATTGGCGATCACTACAAATCCAATCTAGTAGTGAGACCCTGAAAACACCTAGTAGACCCTTCCCTAAAAAAAAAAAAAAAATAGAAAGACAAATATTTAGAAAGAACAGTTCCAGCCCCAGTTCTACAAAAAAAAAAAGAAAGAGAAGTTCCAAGCATATGCAAGAGTGTGTGTGTGTGTGTGTGTGTGTGTGTGTGTGTGTGTACACACGCAGCTAGAGGGCCAACACCCTCAGCAGCAACCTGGACCTCTAAGAAGAAGTCCAGCCTGGAGAACGTGGTGGCTGCAGGTGGCGACCCTGGTGGCCCAGTGGGGGAGAAAGGCTGCACTCCACTACCAAGCAGGTAACCACCCACGGAGCCGGGCGGGTCAGCCTCATGGCTGTTAAGATTCACAGCTGTACATGGAACACAGCAGACTGAAATGCCAATAAATCCGGAGTTGCCTCTTAATTTCACCAATAATTAGCAAATTAAAATGGAAATGTCACCACCAACCCATAAAAATTCCTAAGTGCAGAGTGGAAGACCCCCTCAGGAGCAGAAATGGCTTTTGTCCATGCAATGCCCGAGGGCGGATGTGGCATCAGACACGGCCCCGGGTGGCTGCAGCTCCCGGAGAGCCCAGCTCAGAGCTGCTTCACCACAGCGCTGGCCATCTTTCCGAGTCAGCAAGCTAACACAACTGTGTCATCTGCCTGCTTTATGAGGCCTGAAACCACAGACAGGGCCAGAAGCGCAGGCTCTGACAAGACAGTGGGGAAAGGAAAGGATGCCAGGCACGTCCTGAGCCCTCCATAGCCAGCACCAGACCACTGTGCAGCCAAATGGCCAGATAAGTTGGGGGCATGATGAGCAAATTGGAGGCCCCCTGGCTTGCAGCAGAGCCCACCGGTGGAAATCCTCTGAACGACCACATCTCCCAGGCTCCGGAGCTTGTGTGAACTCATGTATCCTGGATCAGCACATGACGGAGAGAAGATCCAGGGTCCACACAGAATGATCCTCACTCTTCTGAACAAGATGGAGGAACAAGGAAAAGACTGACCCTGCTGATCACAGAAGAGCAGAATCTGTATTCGCCAGCATTCTTCCGGCAGACAGAGGCAGTAGGGTGTGCAGAGAGATGCACCCAAGGACAGCAAGAGGCTCACTGGAGGGACATGGTAGCTGACAGTTGTGGCAGCTGACAGTTGGCAGGGGCATCCAGCAAGCCTGCAAGGCCGCGATGCTTCCATCCAGACCAACGCAAAGGACTGAGGCTGTGCACAGAGCCCGGGGATGTGGCTCTGTGGGGCAGCCCTTGCCAGAGCGCACAGGGCCCTGGATTCCTTCCCGAGAACCGAAGGAAAGAGGAACGCTTAAGCCACTAGACACCAGACAGAGAGAATCGGCGCTGCCTGTGCATCAGGAGCTAAGGCTCTGCTCACCTTGAGCAGCCGGCCAGGCCGCTGTGCACAGCAAACTCCCTGTGTGGAGGAGGGTGACGCAGAGTCTCGGGACAGCAGGGCTGCAGCAGAAACTCAAGGCAGCAGAGCCGTGCAGGTGGCGGGCACTCTGCTGGCTGTGGGTGGCACGTGAGAACTCAGCCAGGTGGTGACAGACACCTGCATGAGTCCACTGCCCAGGACCACAGAGAAGGCACCAGGGTTAGGCAGATCCAAGCCCACTGCAGTGCATGCGGGCAAAGGGGGCAGAGGGGCTGCCTGCTAACACCAGCAGGCCCGAAGAGTCTGCGCCTCGTGGTAGAGCACCCAGGAAGGCTCAGTTGAGCCACTAGGAGTCATTAGCTTTGTCGAAGCACAGGCAGTGACCTCAGCTTCCATCTTAAGAAACTATAAAGACAGAGAAAATTAAGCCCAAAGTAAGTAGCAGAAAGAAAACACTGAGGGGCAGAAATCAGCAGCACAGGCAAAACTAGCAAACGAGAAAGCCTGAACTTGATCTTCGGCAAAACCACTAGAACAGTCAGCCAGTAGCTAGACGGGGCAGAGTATAAGAGGGAGAAGGCACAAGCTACCAGCCTGGGAATTGGAGCGCGCATGGCACTCGGGTGATGCGGGGGAGGGAAGAGTGAGGCAAGGCTGCGGGAGAAAAGATAAATCTACAAAGACAATGCCTTCCACGTATGAACCCAGAAAAGGAAATTCTAATTGAAAAGCAGTGCCACTTGCTATAGCATCAAAGAGGACATACTTGGGATCAGCTCATAAAATGAACACCACAGGTAAGTCTCCTAAAAGGTGTGGGGTGTCTGTGGCTGGCGGCTGCGTGGCATTGCCGAGAGGAAGTCCCACCACACAGGGAGGCGTCCTGTACTCACGGGTGATGGACGCGCTAGGGCCAGGCCGGCAGGGCACTCCACGCGGATTCCGTACAGCCCCTTTCAAAAATGACAGCAATGTTCTCGTGTAGAAATTGGTGAAGCAATTCTAAAATTCATATGGAAACACAGCGGTCTCTCACGTGTCATGGAGGTTACATTCCAGATACCCCTGCAATAAGCGAAAATCAGCGAAGTAGCAACTATATATATATAGTTTAAGGCTTTATGAACCCTTCCCACACTCTCATAACCCTTTCCCACACTTTTAAAAACACTTCTTATGTTCTTAACCATTTTCTCAATTCATAAACCTATATAATTTTAACAATATATGTATACTATATGGTGCTGAAAAATCCTGCAATGTAGTGAAAAATCTTCAATAAGTAATTTAGATTACTATTTTTTGAAAATCTGTGAAACAGTAAGTCCTCAAGAGTCAAACCACAAAATAGTGAGGGATTACTGTTCATAAAAAATAGTGCCTGCAATAGCCAAAACGACTTTTGCAAAACGACTAGACTTCAAGACTTAATACGAAATGAAGAGAGTGCAGCAGGGACAGCAATACCAAGAAAACCTGAAGTTGAACAAGGGAATGAAACAGAACCCAGAAACAAATCCTCACAAAGGTGGACACCCGATCTTTTCGCAAAGACAATTCAGTGAGCTATAATTTTCAACAAATGGTACTGAAACAAGTGTCCATATGCAAAAGAACAAAAAATGAGCGTTGATTCATTGTACCATATATAAAAACCCAAAATGAGCCTTTTTTTTTTTTTTTTTTTTTTTTTTGGCAGAGCCGGGGATTGAACTCAGGCCCTTGTGCTTGCCAGGGAAGTGCTTATTCTACTGAGCCATCTCCCCAGCCCTCCCCCCAAATGAGTCTTAGTGCTAAATTAAAACCTAGGTCTACAAAACTTTTAACAAGAAATCTTTATGACGTTGAGATATGAAAGTTTTTTATCATTTATTTATTTTGTACAGGGTCTCAATACACAACTCAGACTCCTAGTGATCCTCTTGTCTCAGCCTCCCCAGCGCTGGGATTACAGGCGTGCACCACCCCCCCCCTGCTATGACATACAGTATCAGGGATCAAACCTGGGTCCTGCGCTTGCCAGGCAGCCACTTAAACCACGGAGCTATCTCTCCCCAGCCCTGAAAGATTGTTTTCATTTATTACCAAAATCACAGTCCATAAAGTAATGAACTGATAAATTAAACTTCATCAAAATTGGCTGCATCTACTCTTTAAAGAATACCACTTAAAAGAGACAAGGCAGGGCTGGGGAGATGGCTCAGTAGAATAAACACTTCCCTGCCAAGCGCAAGGGCCTGAGTTCAATCCCTGATTCCACAGAAAAAAAGAAAAAGAGACAAGGCACAGGCTAAGGAGCAAATAGCTGTAAAGCATGTATGCCATGAAGACCTTCAGAGTAAAGAATATATTAAAAAGAATATATTTAAGCTGACAAAATATTTGAATACATACTCCACTAAAAAACAGCACCAAGTAAAAAATAAGTAGATGAAAAGCTGCCAGGCACCTTAATTATAAGAGAAAATTGAGGCTGAAGTGAGAGCCATTGCCCTTTTTTTTTTTCCAGAACTGGGGATTGAACTCAGGCCCGTGCACTTGCCAGGTAAGCATTTATTCTGCTAAGCCATCTCCTCGGCCCCTCACATATATATTTAGTCAAGTATGGGTATGCGGGGAGACAATGCTAATCAGTTTAACAATAACCCACAACCATCAGATGAACTCCATTGCACTTCTGTCAGGACACTGAAAGGCCATGTTCACCTTTATGCAAGAGGAGAGAGACGAGAAGAAAGAAAGAAATTACGATGCTTCACATAGGGACTGCAAGATAGCTCATCAGACTGAGTGCCTGCTCAGGCAAGCGCAGGGACCTGGGGTCAATTCCACATGCCACCCGCCCTGTCCCCAGGTGCACTGAGCTGGCCACCAAGACTGGGCACGGTGGTGCACACCTGTAATCCCAGCACTGGGGAGGCTGAAAACAGGAGGATCACTACAAGTCCGAGCGGCATAGTGAGACCCTGGAACACATACATAAAAAACATGTATCACACAGATGTAGCAATTCCTTATGAGGAACGTAAACATTATTATGTGCTACAGATGTGTACTAATTTTTAAAAAATGAGAAAATAATGAATAGGGCTACCTGTCCCTCCTTTGATTATCAAAGCAAGGATCATGTGTTCATGCTTGTCTGAAAACCTTCATGTCAACTTTACTTGTAGTGGTGAAAAATTGGACGTGGCCCAAGCGCCCTGAAGGGATGAACAAACCCCCATCTGCCCATACAGCAGGCAATGAAAAGGAAGAACTGTGGATATGATTTGGGTAGATCTCAGAATAAGAAGCCAGACTTCCCCCCGCCCCACCAAAGAAAGAGAGCACAGCTGGTATTACGCCAGGCTCTACCTTCGGAAACAGTGGCACCTGAGGAGCGGGGGTGATTCTTCTAAGCATCTGGTGGGTGGGCAGCACCACTCAGCCCAGAAGAGACACCGCACTGACACGCACACATCAGGCAGCGCACCTCAAAAAGAGGTGCTCACTGTGTGCCAGTCATGCCTCAGTCAGGCTGATGTTGTGAACAGCTACGCTGAGATTATTTTACTGTGTGTGTTCAATCACAGGCTCCTTCACGACATCGGATTTGGGGGTCATCGGGGTACTTTATGAACACTATTGTTAGAAAAGGAGTGGTTTCCCATAAGAAGGCCTCTGTTATTATTTCTCCCCTTTCTTATAAATTTTCATCACTTGCTGGGCTGTCTTGGCCCAGGAAACTGTAAGAGGTGATATAAAATTATAATATTGCAATTTAAAAATTAACAGTAAGAGAAACTTTGCCAAGAA